>NC_134278.1:79103315-79403756 GCF_949628215.1 Phalacrocorax aristotelis | reverse complement strand
ATTGTAATGGCTCTGTTGTAGTTTAAGTAGTCATTTCTTTCTTCACTCTCACTGACAAGTTTGGAAGCGAAGGGCCCTCTTCCATCATGTTTAGCAAGTTTAAAGATGTTACAAGTAACCTTGTTATCTGATAGCACACTGCAAAGGAAATCCCCTCAAAACTTCCATTTTTCCAGGTTTCGGAGCATCCTGTCTACTAACCAAATACAAAGCAGAAAAAAAGGAGCAGTGTAGGCCTTGGTTACTCTCTGAATGGATTTACACACTTGCTTAATACCCTGTAAATACTGGTAAATAAAGCATGGATCTTGTCAAACTTAAGTACGTAGCAAATAAGGAGCATTAGAAACAGCACTAATAGCAAATAGAGCTGAAGTATCTACTGCCAAGTCAGTGAGAGATCCCACGTCCTGCCTGGCAATCAGTCTAAATACATCCTTTCTCCCACTTCATGTGACCTTTTCAGGCCAGCAATGTTGTGTGTTAGTTTAATATTTGAAAACTGGAACTTTACTGGTATTTGGCCTACTTTTTCCTATTTATTTTCTAAACAAACGATAGCCACTCCCTTCTTAAACTAATGTTTAAAGCTTCGCCAGAAGTCTGTGGAGATCACAAGGTATTTAAAAAAAAAAAAAAATCACATGCTCAGGCAAACAAAAGCAGGTTGCTCCATTTCACCATCCCAACAGCCCTGCAAGCAGACGTCAGGAGTACTCTACTTACTCTAGGAAGAACTGCCGAAATCTCATTTTCAGTGAAAAGTGCCAGGATTATGGTAGCACAGAATCTATTCTGAGGCAAACCCATGTAACTTCCCAGCCAAAGACCAGAGGGAAGAAAATATAAAAGAAAAAATAAAAAAGAAAAAAGCTGGCCCAATTGCTACTTCTACTTGATTGCTTAAAGGCAGCTGGGAAGTCAGATCCTTAGCCTGAGAGCAGAGTTAATCACAATTTTAAGGCAAAGTAATTTTGGAAGAAAAAATAACTCTCTCTTCCCAAGGAAACTTCTGTTTTTCAAAATG
The DNA here is from genome assembly GCF_949628215.1 of Phalacrocorax aristotelis. Classification (NCBI taxonomy): domain Eukaryota; kingdom Metazoa; phylum Chordata; class Aves; order Suliformes; family Phalacrocoracidae; genus Phalacrocorax; species Phalacrocorax aristotelis. Next base: position 79,402,729 of record NC_134278.1, on the reverse strand, counting down.
TTAGTTTTTATTTATTACTGGCTCATTGAAGGAACAAAGTATTTTTTGGTGTCTTTTTGCTTTTTTGTTCCCAAACACAGAAGAAATGTGGCTAAACCCCAGAAAATTCTTAGTTTGGGGCCAAAAATAATAATAATTTTCAGTTTTAAGTTGTTTTTTGTCAGGTTTTTGAAAGAACAACAAATACTTCCCGAGCACCGCTCCAACTTACAATCTTCAGTAGACTGCACGCCCTCAACTTATTTCAGTTACTCTTCTGGTGTGTCCCAGCTTTGCCCGCAGCCCACCATAGCCTCCCTTGGGCTCACATCTTGCTCTCACCATGTCCCAGGCACGTGCAACCACAGCAGGACATGTTCTCCGGCACTACACATGGTACACCATACCACCTTGGCACTTGCTAGTAGATATTCTTCTAACAGCTCTGGTTATACTTCGAAGCAGAAAAACAGCAGCAAAATACAGATATTAGCAGGTACTTACCAGCTCTCCGGTCAAAAACCGAGCATTGAAAACACCTTGGTGATCTAACCAGATCACACTGCTAGTCTTGAGTTAAAGTGTTTAACACACACTATTTCTGTAAGTGAGAAGCAGCTACTTTAGTAGTGTTCTTATGCATGTACCTTGCTTTTCCCCCCTACTTTTTGTCTTTAGCCTCCACATGTAGCCACCTCTGTCATGATACATCTTTTTAACTTCAATGTTCATTTTTCTTCCTTCATAAATATTCATACTGCTTTTTTCTTTTCCTTTTACCTTCAAAGAATAGGTGTCTTTTTCCCTGGTGCTTCTGCCTCTCTTTTGATCCTGCCTGGCTTTGCCTCTTGTATCTATTCTTTTTCAAAGAATTTTTAAACCTTCATTTTAAGCCCTCTTATTGTGAAAAATTACATGGAAAATTGGATTTTCCAGTTAAGTTCAAATGGAGAGCCAGCTAATGGGAATTAAGGCAAGACAGACAAACAAAAACTTAGAAGATACTGTTTCTAATGGTTTTGTTAGATCAGTACCATATAACACTGCTTGTTTGTAACACAGTCAAACTGATATTGCCACAGGAATCTAACTTTTACACATCCATTTCACTTCACTTTGCTTGTACTGTGCAACCTGAATATTATGCATTTCTATCCCAGCTCTTCCCATATACTCTCCCATCCCTAGAGTATATTTTGGACCGGGTCAACCCCTGTGTCTTTTTTAAGTACTATTTCCATAATTTGCTTTTATTGTTCTATCATTCAAAAGTTGTAGGAGGCGTGAAAGTGAATTTCTTTATTTCACAAGAAGGTAAAAACAGGCCGATGCCCACCAATTATTCTTTGAAAGTAAGTTCTAGATGAATTTCTTCAAAGCAAGGCATCTGTGGGTACATACAGCAACACACTAGAAGGATCATATAACCATGTAGGAAAAATTCATTACTAAATAATGCCTTCAAAGGCATTTCTCAAGTTGGAACGGCATCAGGAATCTGCTTATTTACGTAGGGAGCCGTGGAGATTGCAATATGTTGGTACTGCCAACAGATAGGATGATTAGTGCTAAAAACAATATCGTCGTTTAGATAAGCCTTCTCCTTCTGATAGTTGCTATTGAACTCAACTTGAACTTCAATGTTCTCAGCTTGGGAACTACAGTTATGATTCCTAAAACAGCTCATTCAGCCTGCGGAGGCTGAAGGAGAATAAGATTTTATTGATAAAATTAGTCCCTTAAATCAAATATTTTAAGTCCCTTGTGTCATATCTTAAGGTACTTATATCTTAATGTCCCTTGTTTCTTAAGTTAGCAAATTGTGCGCTGATGAGCTACGCACTCACTACCAAAAGAAATCAGGCTATTGTATTTCAGGCAAGGGTTGGACATCCCATTGTTTATGCTCAGTGCATCACTTTGCTTGCTGTGTTAATTTTGTTCAGGGGATACCTACCTGCCTTTACTGTCAGACGACATGCAGACCGTGGTAGAGCCACACAGACAGACTAGGTTTTCCAACAGACTGCATCCCCCATTGCAGTACCTTTCCAGCAACTCCCACGTGAAGATGCCTCCCTCACCATAAGGAGACACTGTGGTTCCTCACAAGAGGAGCGGTCTGATTAGGAATAAAACAGTTGAAACCATGCCAGCACACAAGAAAAGCAAGATTTTTTGCAGGAACTGTTTTCTGCATTGTCTCCGAATACAAGGTGATTTTTAAAGTGTGCTCTGAAGCACACTTTTTAAGTAGAAGCTTGTGTTTTCCTTTGCAGGGACCCAGCAGCTGTCAGTGTAAGTGCTGTGAAAAGGCTTGCAAAGATTTAATGAGTGATTCTTCAACTTCCTAATTAAAAACCGCAGTGAGCTTTCAGGCCTTTATTTCCCTAATATTACAGGTTGTAGCAGTAATATTTTGTTCAGTCAAGCCTAGCTAAAGGAAAATGCTTGTGAGGTTTCCAAGGAGAGAAATAAACAAAATGGAAATGAATAGGGAACTTGGAACTTTTAAGTGTATGTAATTAAGAAAAAAAAACATCCTTCAGATAATTCTGGAAACTATTAGGAGATATTCATAATTCATAACCAGTTGTTTGGTTTTCTTTCAAGCAAGGGGGCAGCTTTACATCAAACATTGACTAGCTTTTCCATTAACTTAAATAAACAAAACAGTATGCTTCAAGTTAAGTGAACATCTTTTTTTTTTTTGCTTTTCTTTTTTTAATAACTGGGTGAATTAGAAATAAGAACAAGACATTTACTTTCAAATAGGAAATTAGTTTGCATGCTATTTCTTCATGTTAAAAATACTTTGGAACTCTCACAAAAACAATGTTAAGCTGAATTTATGGAAATGTTCCATATCAGTTTTGAAGATGATATGCCAGATGTCGGGGAGAACTCTTTCATCTGCAATAATGGAATAGTTTAATCCACCCTTGTTGTTTTTGAGTATGGTCCAAGTGTATTGGTCATCATGGGTGGGTGATCCTCACTTAGGCAGGCATGAACCAAAAAAGCACAAGTTGTTAGACCTCTAGCACAATGTCACAAGAAAGCAACAGCAGGAAATACTCTACTGAAAGTAAAAATAAGCTATTGCGATGTAAATCAGAGTTTACCATTCTGACAAGTCACATTTTGAAGCCCTCTGACACTTGCAGATACATCGCACTGAATTAGTGGACTGTAACTTGAAAGCAAGTATGGCTCCATTTATGGCGCCAGCAAATAAAGCCGAAAATACAAGTTTTAAATTAATGTAGATCAATCAAAACCATGAAATACTTTTCTTTTATGATGAACAGGAAGACTAATACTTTACATTGTGGTCTTCTACTGGGGAAAAGTACTCTTCCCTTTGAGAAACTTTAAGCGCAAAGACATATTAATATCCGCATTCTTGCTTTAAGAATACAGGTTGAAGTAACATTGGATAGAAAATACCCTTCTTAAATGTCTTTTGGGATTAGTTTTTGTGGCCCTGTATCAGACTGATGTTGACATATTAGCCATAGCACTTTTATTTGTGATAATAATTTTAATTACTATATTACTTGAACAGTGTTTTATGTGTCACATTCATTTAATCCACTACAGTTGTGATTTGATAAAGAAGTTTGTCTTTTTATCAGAGCACGTTTCTACAAGATGTGTTGAACCACAACTTGTAATGGTGGGGGCCTGGAAAAGACCAACATAGAAAAAAATTGTAATACAGCATTAGGTTTTTCAGCTTGCCATTCCATTTCCAGCATGGACAGCTACTGTGCAGAAGGCATAGGAGCAGAATACACATTTGAGCACTGATGCAGGTTAAGCACCCTTACCTTGTCACCACTGAAACGCTGTCCTGAACGTAACGGTTGCAGGTATTGTCTTATGTTAAGATGGAGGGTAGAAAAAAAAGGTGTTCAATTACACATGGCATCTCAGTCTTCCAAGTCAAACAAATCTCAGAATTAAAAGCCATTTACCTTTCGTAGCATAATTTACAGACTGCATGGCATACGCTAGAGAAGGAAGGCAGCATTACAGATGGAGGCAAAGTGGAGGAGAAGGGAAGTAATGCATCAATTCAAAGCTTCATTCCTTATTTTCTTTTCCCTTTTCAGCTGCCTGCCACTCCCAAACATACATGTTGGAGATGTTCTAGTGCTGAAAGCTATGGCTCACTCCTTTATTTAGCTATTCTATCGGATAAGTCAATTCAGTTTGGACATACCAAAGACAATACATAATTGTGACAAAGTACTGCAGTCCAGACTTGATTATTACAGCTTGATCCCTTGTTAACTCTGTTGAGTAACTAGAAAAAGGATGCTTTCATATTCATGAAGTCACTGCAGTTGGGTAACTTTCCCAAATTCATGATAGTTGCTAACACTTTTGCAGTCTGAATACAGAAATCACACAAGGGACTATAATTTGCAATGCATTTGATTTTTTTAATTACATTTTCTACATTAATACCTTGCATTACTTTTATTTTGCTGTGCCATCATGTCCAGGAGTACTAAAAGACAAATCTACTAGGAGCTTGCTTTGCTGTACTCTTAAATTTGAGAAGGGAAATGTTTCGGCACACCAAAAGTCGTGCTGGTTTTCATGAAAATCTCATTAATTTAAACGTTCTACCTCACATATTTGCTTAAATGTAGGTCTTGGCTCTTACATATATTTTTCCTGTGCAAACAAGTATTTGTGCAGGTTACCTTCGCTCAACTGTGAAAACTTGTTACCAGGGCAATCAGTCCAATATACTTAACATGAAAGGGCTAAAGGAAAATTTAGAAGGGAAAGAGAAAAACCAGCAATAAAGAGAGATTTTATGGGCTGCTACAGAGTTGTACAGAATTATAGACGCTACCTCATGACACTACTGGATAGTGACTGCACTGTTAGAGTGCAGGGCTCTGTATTAACAGGTTTCGCCAGGCCAGAAGTGAGAAATTTCTCCAAATATTTAGTCTTTTGGTACCTACTGACCTGATGTTATGTAACAGATTTTCTACTGGTATCTACCACCACAAAGTACAGCCTCCCAACACCAATGAGTTAAAAGTTGTCTGGGCATCCAGCCCAGATGAATAACATCCCAAATGTTGAAGGAAGTAGCAAGGGAAATAGAAAAGCCTTTGACAGAAATTGTTGATAGCTTGCTAAGGCTGGGGAGGGAACCAGGGAATTTGGAGGTTGCTAATGCTGTTCCTATGTGTAAGAAAGGATCAGGGAGGATCCAGGAAACGACATAGCAGTGAGCTTGGCTTCAGTTGCAAGAACAATATAAAAAACATAAATAAGAGGCAGAATACTTAATTTGGTAAAATAAAATAAGCCCATACTCATGGAAGAACTATAGTGGTCTAATTTCTCCAAGTATTTTACCTTCAGCTGGTTATTTCTGAAAAATACTAATATACAATGTCCCACAGACAGAAGGAAAGCTAATGAAGGGGACAGAAAGTGAAAGGTTTTACAGAATCCTGAAGTTAAGTAAATTGTCCACAACACCTGCAGAACTGTGTAGATCATTGTATGTCTAATATCAGACTCACTGGTGCCACTGCTCACTTGGGAGGCAGTGTTTTCAGTTCAGATTAATCTATTAGAAAAATAGACCAAGTTATTTTCTGGTCTCACTCACACTGAGAACTCAAAAAATTTAAACTGATTAACTAAAATATTTATCGTTTACATTCAAAACAAATGGAGAACAGCTTCACTGGAGTCAATGACAAGTGCAACACTGACATCGGTGGAATCATTCCAGGTTTAGATTTGTATAAACCATTCAGAAGCTAGTCCATTAGCACTGCTCAGTGGGGGCAGAAATAAGAATTTGGATCCCATCAGGTCATTTTAAGAGCCCTCTCTCTGATCTGGTGGAATATTCTGCTTACAAGATTGCTACAGACCAGAACAGAGAAGGCAACTTCCAAATATCTTGTGGCTTGTTTGAACAGATGAAGGTACACACAAATAAGGTGAGCATGAAGATGCTGTAGGAAATTGCAATATGTGGAGAGCCAGTGAGCAGCAAGAAGCTGAGCACTTCAATCCCAGGCATAAGACAAGCTTGAGTTAGTTAAGAATACACTTCTCCAGCTCTGAGCACAATATACAGGTACGAGCTAGAGAAGAAAAGGTTTCCATGGCTTACATAAGATGAAGGGTAGATGTTGATTGCATTTGTTTCTACAAAAGTTTGAAGCACTGGTGAAATGCATCTCACGAATTTGTGTACTTCTCATAACAATACAAAGAAAATTACAGAGATTAAGCTGTTGCATAACTGAGCAAGCAGCATGAGTCAGGGGGTTTGGGAAAAATGAGTCACAGTGTGAAGGGAACTGAGCCAGGTTTGTAGCTTGGAAAGAGAGACTAGGAAAGAATTTTAGGGATGTAGATAAGAGCCTGACAGAATGGGTTGCAGTAGAGAAGTAGAAAGCAAACTAGCTCTAAAATGGGGAACGGTACACTAGATTTAGAGAAAGCTATAGCTGAAAAGCAGATCAGGCAAAATTTTTGTACACAACTGGTGGTTGAAATAGAGCAGGCTGCCAAAGTCAGCAATGGAAGGACATAATCGTGTAAATCACTTCAAGAGGGACAGCGGGTACATTTTTAGAAAATGAGCGAATCACTGGGTATAGCTATTAGTGAGGCTTGTGGAATTAAAACTATGAAATGCAAGTTGATTCGTATTATGAAGGAATACAGGAGCAAGCTCTGCTGCCCTCCATGGTTCTTACATTATTTCTGTAGCACCCTGCAAGCTTCAAACAGTAGCCTATACAAATCAGAGCATATCTTCACCTGCTGATAGTTATCAGTATGAAAGTCTTCTAAAATGAGCTTTCTAGAATAGCCCTGGAGATTACTGCAAAAGGCAGTATTTACATTAGGATGAGTCACAGGGGTCTGATGGCCATATTTATCATAGTACAGTTGAGGACTTCCGTAAATATCTCTGAAAGAGCATTGTGGTTTACATGTCATTTAATTGAGAGACCAGTCTCCTTAACTGTAGTGTTCCTTCTCACACTTCTCTATTGACTCCCAAGTCTTTACATCAATTTAAGGTTTTTATATAGCAGTAATCATTGCAACTTGACAGAGGACCATACCTCCTAACCCATTTTGGGAATGGTAAGGTTTGACCAAGCCCAAGCCTGTGGGGGAAAAAAAAAAACAAACCAGAATGAGATTCATGTAATTAAAGACTCTGTCATGATGCTTAATGGATCTGAACTCAAACTGTCCAGAGAACCTGAATTCTGTGCTTTGCAATCCCTCAAGCACTTGACTTTGAAACTGTCATATTCTTTCAGTGTAGTGTTGTGGATAGAACACCTACAAACAACATATGGAAATTCAAATACTCAATCCAAATGCATTTTACGAATGTTGTTAAGTTTTTACAACTATTTAAAGTACAAACAAATCCCATAGTAAGTTTGCTTTTGAATGGCCTATTGAAAGACTACATAATTATTCAAGTTCAATTTTACAATGATCAAGACACTGAAGATAACCTAGCTCCATTTTCAAGTTAAGATCAATCTGCAAAAGGATTGTTAGAGACACCCAGGCTATTTCAAAGGAAATTTTCCAACTACGCAGACTGCAACCGTCCAGAGAATAACCATCTGGGAGTAAAATTCCAAGCAACATCTCAGATCAGATCCAGAGATACAGTGAGTTTAAGAATTAATCTATATTTCACAGGTTGCATGCATCAATAATCAAATACCATTCGGGTTGTTTAACAATTTAATACACGCTTACAGCTCTTGTTTTTCTGTAGAAACAGCACAACCTTTTAAAATGTTAGCTGGGATTAAAAAATAGAAAGATATAAAGAAAGGGTAATGTTAAGGGAGAAGATATCTTTCACAACGGGTTACCAATGTAATTTAAATTGCCTACCTGGGTGAGCAAATATATGTACAACATACAGAAATGAAATTTAAACAACAAAGTTGGTGAGGAATGAGTTGAGGGTGTTTTCAGGTACAGTTTACAAGATACTTGCTTAAGGTAGAAGCTTCAGCTGTGCCATCAGTTGTCGAAACACTTGCAGAAACAAGCTTTATCATGATGACTGTAAATTTGGAAAAGACGATGCAGAGAAAAGATGCTGAAGAATGAGCTTGTAAAAAGCCCATTATTTTCTTTCTAGATCTGTTTCTTATACTGCACTCATCACTGTGGTATCTTGAGTGCTTTCCAGTAGTGCATTAAGCAACACGACAAACATCTGTCACATGTTTGTTCTTTCACCCTCTCCCCAGAGATACAAGTGTGTGCAGTAGAGTGTCTTGTTTTAATTTTTTTAATTATTATAAATACACACGCACATAACACATTAAACATTTGTGCTAGAGAGGAAAGGTCAGACAAAGTTATCTTGCTCTTAGGATTAAAGTTGGTGAGCTCTCTGATGTTCTTGTAGAAGTTTCTATCACATCCTTGCCCCAGCTTGCTATGTCTTCACAGATACCAAATTGGTCTGGTCATGGGTGTCTGCACTAAGCAGAAACCAAAAGTATGGATTCCCAACACCTTCATTTACTGTTCACACTTAAGTCCAAGGATTTTTTCAAGAAAGATCAAATGGAATGAGGTGGTGGGATTTAAGGAAAAACACATGCTTTGTATAACCGCTATCTCATCCCAGTATTACTGCCACCAATCCAGACTGAAAGCAGGAATTGATGCAGCTTCCAGATCACTGTCACAGAATCAGAGGGCACTGTGCAATTATGATAAACAAGCTAGGAATCCAATGGATTGGAAAAATCTGATATAAACTGGATAAAGAAAATCTTAGAATAATGAAACGAAGACCTGGGAGTTACTGATTTCCATACAGAGAGGACATAACGGGGAATACAATCTGGAACCCTCAGATCAGTCAGACCCTAAACAATTGCAGGTAGAAGTCCACCCATTCAAGAACCATGAACACGTAAGTGGGAATCCCAGAACAATATTGGCACCACCAGTGTAAGACTATGTTATTTCATGTGGGGAGAGAAGCATGTACATTGGTAGATAACTACCCTGTGCCACCTCAGAGAAAAAATGGAGCTGATCTGCCTTATCCCAGGGAGACCTCCAGCATCGATATTGCTTCCTTCCTGTGACTTCTACTCCTCTATTGCTCCAATAACTCTCAGGACAGTTAGAAAACAAAAAAAAAAAAAACCACCAACAAAAAAAGATTGTTTGGCTAATGGAGGATGATTCAGGTCACATCAAGAGCCAAAAAGCTGAAGACTTCTTTTTGGGCCTCACTCACCAAAGGCATAGATGCAGAGATTTGTGCAGCAACATGATATTGCAAAATCCACCAGTGCTGCTTTCTGAACTCCACAAGGGCTGGGCTGCTTCTGGTATCACACCAATACAATTCACATTTGGCACTGCTTTCAGCACTGAAATCTTCCACTCGCTTCCTCACCCTTGCATCAGTCACAACAGTAGACATATCTGTAATTATTGCAATACTAGAGATTCCAGAACTGAATGTTCCAGCTCTGAAACCTTTTTAGCTGCGGGTTGTTCGCCTCCCACGAAATTTTCCTTGAAGCACTTAAACATGATTTTCAGGCCTTCATCTAACATTACTGATTTCTTTGCAGATATGTGAACAGAACTGCTCCAAGCATGGCAACCTACTGCCCTTCCCCAGTGAAGGCTACAGGCTGCTCTCCTGTCCACCTTCACTTCCTACCTTAGATAGTTCAGTAAAGTCCACCAAAAAAGAGGATTGGAGTTTTCAAAGAACTGCCATCAATACTTTGTTCCATGTATCTGTTTCCCTAGCTTGTCTAGGGTCTCACATCTCAACAAAAGCCATCCAGAAAAAACAGCCAAAATAGCAAAAAGTACCATGACGATGCAGAGTAACAACACTGATAAAGCTCTTCAGAAGCCCACCAAGAATACGCCACATACCAATATGCATTCTCATGGCATGTAGAAGACAGACAGGACGTAGTCACAGCTAATATGCAACCCAATTCGGGATCCTACCTTGAGTAAGAAGCGTAGGAGAGCTCTAAAGGATTCCTTGAAACAAGTCTCAAGAACAGGTTGTCCTTATAAGCACAAAACTTTGTGGCCATAATGTTGAATCCTCCAAGAGTTTCCAAATGAGGAAGCAGCTAGCAATCAAACAGTACTTCTAAATAATTGTTTTTCTTTCAAACTGAACTTACCGTTGGAAAAATCAAAGACCCTGAGCACATAAGTCAACCTAGTTTGCTTCGTTTTAGCTGCTGTAGCTTATTATTCCATAGAAATTAAGCTAAACAGAAATCAAGCCATGGATGCAAACAGCAACATAAGGACTTCATGCATTTTAACTAATCCATCTTAAAAGGGAACTCATGTTAGGTTCACTCATATATGAAGTTCCTAAAGATCAAATAAACTTTCTTTGTTCCAGTATACTTTGCAACAAAAAGGATTTGAGCTGTATGAGTATTATAGCCATTTTATTTTCAGTGTTTCTAGAAACTAGGAGTACACGCAAAGCCCAGAGAAGTCTCTGCAAAGGCTTGCATTGAACTCCACCGTGCTTTGGCTCAAGCATTTAATGATGTGTCAGGTTGGTATGAGGCAGCCAGCTATAGTCCCTGAAAGTCTTTACACCTGAGAATGTGCTTTTCAGCTGTCAGTACAGAACAATGCAGTCAGCAAGTCCTGCATCAACACAGCAGCTTTAGGACTGATACTTTGCAGAAATGCAAAGAACAGGCTAACATAAAAGGCCTTATTTTTCCTGTCAGATAAAGAGAGGATATATGTAAAATATTTGGACATTTGGGGAAAGGGCAAACGTTGAGAATTAATTCAAACTGTTGATGGTTTATTTTTTATTGAATCTTGTGGTCAAAATTGTTTTCATTTGCTATGAGAAAGAATCCATCATTTTTTCCAAAGCACCACCCAGAATCTGCCACTGGTGATGTTCTAACGTCCCCAGTGCCTATACAAATAGAGAGGTCAGCTGAGATTTGTAAACTAGAGATCATAAGTTTTAAGGAATTTGTTTATTCAGCCTGGAGTCTCCAAATTGTATACAATGCCAAAATTAAAAAGCCCTTTCACTGTACGGTGTCAGGTTACAATAAAAAGCTCTCCAAACATTTGGGATGTTCAGATGAGAAAGCAAATTGTAATTCCATTTTAAGCAACCTATTTGTCAGCACATGCAGTTTAATTATAATAAAGTACCTCCAGGAGTTATAACGAATAGACGAAATCATAATGTTGCTTCTGTACTTGTATTAACCTGCATTTAACATGAACTAAAAGCTGCTTGAATTACACTGAAAAGTATCGGTCTAGTATTTGCATTTTTAGCTGTGTTGTTCAAATACAAACATACATAAACTGTTTCCAAAGACTTTAACATATTGACCGAATTAGGGGAATTTTCATGGGAGTGACAAGAGGCAGATCTCTTCCTGATGAGAAGGCCACCATGTACCAAGTTCCAAGTCCCTGTCCAAAGTATGGAGCACGGGAACTGTGCAAAAAAGATCACCAGAGTCTTTCTAGTATTAGCAAAAGAACATATTTCTAACTCATCCTATTCTTGAAAAAGCAAAATACATTTGCTGAAATTTTCCAGAGTAATTCAGCATGCAACAAACAACCAGCATGGGGGGGAAACACCAAAAAAGTAAAATTATTGAAATATGATAAAAATATGATGAAGTTGCAAGAAGTTTACAGGAAGTTTTATACTTATAAGTAAAAAATTTTAATAGTATTTGACAAATAAAAGTATCTGATTATTTAAAATAACCATATCTGAAAATATTTCCAAATGCACTATATCAGAATCAAAAGCTATTAGAAATCTGATAACATTTTATGTCCTGCAAATGGAATAAGCGTTGAGGTGACACCTTTGGAGTATATTTGAACTTTGCTGCCTTTACTTATAGGTAGCTTGAAGATGGGTAAAGCATTTCAACAGGCTAAATATTTTAAGTAAACATTATTACTAATACTGCATTTGCTTTTTTATAAAGATATAGATGAATGTGCAACTGGAACCCATAACTGTAGAGCTGACCAAGTATGTGTCAATTTAAGAGGGTCCTTCAGCTGCCAGTGTCCTCCAGGCTATCAGAAACGAGGGGACCAATGTGTTGGTAAGTGTTGCTCTAGACTAAATTATTTTCTTTCATTATCCACAATTGCAAACTTTATATTGATCATAAAGCATATAGGTATGGGCACTGTAAAATACCTATATAACTTTGAAATGCAAAGGAATAATCACTTTATCGCAATAATTAATCACTAAAACATGGAACTGGAAACTATTTTAAGTATAATCAACACTTGGAATTGAACTTCACAAAATTAATTTTTCTAATAGTTACCATTGTGTTTATTGTTTATATTGGGGTATTGCCTAATGTCCCAGAAAGAGCCTTAAGTCTACTGTAGTGGCAAGCTAAAGCATGTCTTTCCACTGACCTCAGTGACGCTTGACTCCAGACCTGCAGGACAAAGCCCTGCCTTCACACAGACCTAAGCCCTGCTCTGCAGAGCCCCCTTGCACAGTCTGTTTCAGTACTCAGTTTTATGAGTATAAATGAAAGGGATGGAAACTCTGAATGTAGGTATATGATATTTGCAACTTATAAACCACTACACTTTATTCTTTGTGCCAAAATAAACTATCAGCACCCTTGGGACCTATACAAGTATAGCATTAAATTAAATCCAAGTGCAGTGTAAATACTGCATCTTTCCTATTCCATCCTCGTTTGGGGGCGTTATGCAGAAGTGCCATTACTCTGTTCCTTCAGTCCTCCTTCAGCCTTTATTTGACACCTCTTTAATCATGATTGCAATGGATGAATTGCTTTTATAGGCACTGCAGCCTTAAGCCTTAGGTTCGTCAGAGATAATAAAAACAACTATGAAATAAGAGAATCAAATATAGACATCATGAGGTGAGCAGAGGTGGTCTTGAATAAGATGCAAAACTGGTTTTATGCAGCCTAGGAGAAAAACAGGTTTTGGTGGGTGGGGGCTTCCCTCCCATCCCCTCAGCAGAACAGGAATAACAGAACTTCAGGTTTTCTTCTTCTTTGTGTCAGGGATCCTGCATTTGAAAGTGTTCAAGAATTTTTTATTTTTCATCTCTTTCAAAAAGCCTTGCAAAGGCTATAGGTAGTCACTGTCTGACAAGAGCTGCAGGAAGGAAACTGGGGAAATCTCAGTACACATCTAGACTAACTTAAATTGCTGGGCATGCCTTGCTTTTTAGGGTTCTGAGCCAACAGCTGTAGAAATCAATCCAAAAATTCTTACCTCTTTCCCAAAAGATGTGGATCAGGCTCTGAACTGACAAATTGATATAAACACAAGTGTGCCTGATTTTTCTCAGTTCTCTGTGCAAGAGGAGGATGAATAGTTTGGAATGTAGATAGAGGAATAGTTTTGACACGTCATTGATTTTTTTTTAATATCTGCAGTTTATCTATATTTTTTATATTTTTTAGAGCAGTTAAAGTATATTACTGCTGTGCAACAGGACTTTTAACATCAAGACCTATGGTACTACAGCACTCAAAAGAAAAGAAGCACAATGATACACCCTTATATCTACATGTGAATACATTTATGCATCTAAATCTATACATGAAGGTGCCTGGAAAGTGAAATTTCCCTTCTCCTATTTAGGTCAAACCCAAGAATAACACCTGTGTTACATATTACACACTGACCTAAATTATGAGTACATCCCTACACTTAGTACTGTCAGCATTTCAGAATAAAGCCTGTCTTTGGGGATTTTATAACAACTTAGCCAGAAAATGTTCTTGGGGCCAGATCTTGATAGAGGTTCTCCATATGGGAGGAAATGTTTCTCAAATTTGAAAGAAATTTTTCCAGACTATTTTGGCTTCAAGGTAGAGGGAAAAAAGGACTCACTTCTAGCAATTGATTGATTTTATTCTAAATTCACTAATAATTTCTGACTTTTTTTTTTATTTGCTTGTCCACATATTGCAAAATTAGTCTTTTCTGAAATATGGGACTGCAGATAGAATGAATTGTTTTCCAGCATTACTTCAGACAGCAGATTTGGCTGAACTGATTAGATAATGCTTAGCCCTTAGATCTGCATGGAGCTGATGTGCCTAATCCTGCAAGGAGAACTCCCATTGAGTAGAGCCAGATAGTGGAAGGCAGATCCTAAGCAGCAAAGCATTGCTCATATGCCTATATTGTATAATCAGATCTTTAAACAGCAATTTTTAAGAGCTTAGTCCTGTAAGAGTCAAGGATGGAAGACGTCTACTGCGCCTCCTAATTTATTCCATTTCTACTTCCAAATTTCTCTCTGCAACAAAAGAGTTACAGTGACAATCGCTACTCTACGGAGAGCCAGGAATTTTCCAGCATAAGCCTTTTCATTCAGAACCATCCAAAACACTCCACTGCTAAGCTTAGCCCCAAACAGTGACTGCAAATTTTACGAAGAAAGGGTTAACTTCTAAAGATTATTTTTTTCACTTGATATTAAAACAAACACTTTCCTCATTATAAAAAAAAAGTCTTGGCCTCTTTTTAAACACATCTATGGTGGAAACAGCTGGAGGTAGGAAACTCAAGATCTGGCATGGATATGGGAAGTGCCTTTCTTTGTTCCAGTGAAAACTGGTCTTATTTGTCTGAGTGTTGAGCCTTTGAAATCTCACATTGTGTACATGTACAGAACACGGCATGGATTTCTTCACCAAGCTCAAGCAGGCCACAACTAAAGATGGCTGCTGCACATATATACACGATCAGTATTGTGGCATAACAAAAAAAAATGTTTTTCAGACAAAAACAAAGGCAGCATCTCCTCCAGAATGCAAGGCAACCTTTTAAAATGCAGAGAGATAAAAGAATGGGCTGTTGCACATTTTTTGTGGTTTGCAGGTGAAAACCCTGCTCCAGTGCACATTAGGAACGCTGAAACTTGGAAAGGCAGCCTGCTCCACCTCAAAACCAGGGCTAATCTGCAAGGAGAGTCTGGGGAAAATTAATACTGTCTGAGATAGCACCAACTTCAGCCAGTCTGATCGCCTTCCTTGGCACCAGAGAGCACAGCCAGAAAGTGCTAGTGCTGCTAGATGGAAAGGTATGCAGGAGAGGCAGGCAGGGGAATGGGAGCAACGGCAGCCCCGTGGGGGAGCAAGCCAGTTTCTGGGGGATCTCTGCGGAAGCACAACCACCTGTTTCCTTTTCAGGCCCATTAATCTTCTGTCCTCGACGTTCCCCTGTACTTGCACAGAAAATTTGGACTCTTCCTGATGGAGTTGAAAAGATTTAGTACATGCTAAGAGTGACGCATGTGAAGTTTTGGAAAAGCAAGAGCTATAAGCCACATTCACCGTGTTGGTTGGCATTATGTCTGGTCATGAGAAATCTTGGTTGAAAAGCAGAACAAAACCTTCTGGGTTTTACATATACAAAATAAACAAGACTAAGCAATACTGTGGAACTGAATAAAAAATAAAGTTGGAATGTGTCTTGATCTCAGTGGCTGGAAGACAATCAGCATAAAACAGATTTTTTACAAAAGTTACTTGGAAAAAGTATATAGTATTCCCATTAATATCTGCAGAAGCAGTACCAGACTCTTACAAGTTTTTCTTCGTGCTTTTAATCAAGTGCAATTAACTTTACAGTTTCTTTGGACACAAGACATCAACAGCATACTGCAGTGATTCCATTTGAACTAATTTCTCTTTTTTGGTAACCCAGACATCGACGAGTGCACCCTGCCTCCCTATTGCCACCATCGATGCGTGAACACTCCCGGTTCCTATTATTGCCAGTGCAATGCTGGTTTCCAGTTAGCATCCAACAACCACACCTGTGTAGGTAAGTACTTCTCTGCATGTACTTACACATGAGTTCACTCAGTGTAGAGACAAGTACCGACACAGGACTTGCCACAGTTGAAATATAAGTATGTTCATCCCAACTTACAGGAAATAAATACCAACCAGTAAGGCACACCAGTTGGTGTATTGAGAGGCTCTCCTGCAAGTGATCTAGGAAGTACAGAAGGGTTAGAGAGAAAATTGGAGCCTTACTGAAAACCTGTTATTTTATTATTACCTGGGGTAGCAGGTTTCTGAGGTGCATCTACTTTGGCAACTGGAACCCTCGGGGCTTCTATTACTTGTTTAATCTTAGATTTAATTATTCTTTCGGTTCTGGTGGATTGCTTTGCATTATCATTGTCTTTCACAATATTATTCCCAGTTCATGCAACACAAAGGCTGGAACTGGAAACCAGGGGAAGCAATACTACACCTCTGCAGTTAAGTGTAATTATCCTCAGCACATGATAAACATAGTGGGGAAAGAAAGCATCTATAAATGTCACATTTGAATATCTAGACAATAATGATAAAATGAAAGCGAGGGTCACTAAGGAAGAGTGACTCTTTAGAAGTGATCCTCCCTTTAGACGTAAAGCACTAAGGGAGGGCTTGCAGTAAAACTTCAAAACTGCTGCTATGTTTGAAGTCATAAGTTCTGTTCCGGAAGAATTAGAGTAATAATAAAAAGGTAACTGGCTGCTGAAGTGCAGAGAGAATGGTCATTTTAAAAAGTCAAGAGATTGGTGATGGAGATGTTCAGATATATATTATGGCTATAATATATATATATATTCTGTATTTTACATATATATAAATAAATCTGGGTTTTCCAGCTTCTACCATTACTTTCAAGCATTGCCATTATCTTACCATGTACCCTGGCACACTGCATAGCTCTGAAGTGAGAAGAGAATTTCTTGTTTTTCAGCAAATGGTAAGATAAAATTGCACATGGACATAACACAACCATGTGACAAGTTGTTACTTATTTGATCCTCTCCACAGCTCAGATGCAAGGTGTATTCTTCCAGTTACACTCTACAAACCCATGACAGCTCCAAGTTAGCTAGGTGCTTCACCAAAACACCCCTACTCTGACTTGCTGGCCTGCCAGCCTAATAAGGCATACTCCCACCAGGAAAGGTGAAGTAAATCTTAAGAAGAAAATCTGTAAATGAATGGTTGCTGCATCAAGACATACTTCCACATCTGCAAGAGTCATCTGGCAGAAGTGCTACTTGACAGTCGTACCACCTGCATTTGTGTTACAACTTTTGCATATATTGAAAGTCAGTCAATATTTATTGGAAAGAAAACAGAATTGTGGCTTTGGCTAGCTTATTTATTCCTTCTGGTAGCACTGGCATGATGTACATTCTTTGCACTGTTACCAGAAATTAACTAAAAGGAGGAAGAAAAAACCTTTGTAACCAGTTTTCCCCTATTACCATTCATTTTCAGGACTAGAAGGTTCATTATATAGGGAGTTGATATCCTCCTCATTGGTTTAGTTTTTGTGAATTCCTAACCTTAATTGCCTGTGTCAGTTTTAGTTGTATCTGTAAACGATTGAGTGTTGCTGACATTTATAAGCATTTACAAAAGCCATGAACGCAAGATTTATTTTTTTTCAAATGTGGCTACTACTGGTTGTATCTGATAAACACAAATATGAATGGAAAACAAGCAGGGGAGGAATACAAGGGAAAACACACTAAAATCCACATAGTGAATGACAGAGGAGCAGCAGTTAGTCAACAGCCTATGAAAAACAAGTGTTATAAATTCCAGAAATTATTACAGTTATATAAACTTCCCATTAAAAATTGCTTCTCTTCTCATACCAGTATTCTCATATATGTTCTTAGGATGGGCACATCATGGAAAAAATCTAGCACAGAAACATACCTTCCCCCAATATGGTCTAGGCCTTAGAGCATTGCAAAACTCCACTGGCCTCAAACGCTCATGTTATAATTGTAATGGAATTTAAAAGAACAAATTTTAAGAGTAATAAATAGCTCAGATAAATCTTAACCACTGCATGCTGAGAGGTCTTATCAGTATGTGTTCCTTATATCAATTATTTATAGAGACTTGGCATTTCATACCTGAAAAAAAGATGCTGGAATGTGGAGTTTCATAGCCACACTAAACATTTTTTGGAAGAATTCATCCCACATTAGAATAACTCTCATTCCTGGAAAAAATACTCTTTTTCTACATTGAATGTAAAGCATAGATCTGGCATGGTTCCAGTGACTGCAGATCTGTATTGATACAGTCGACTGAGCTTCTGCTAGGCAATACACCCAGACTAAGGACTAATCCACTTAATCACCCTAATTACCAGCTACGCAAGATAAAGATCTATAATTTTTTTCCTTTCAGACATAAATGAATGTGATGCCAATAACCCATGTGCACAACAGTGTTACAATATACTGGGTTCTTTCATCTGCCAGTGTAATCCAGGATTTGAGTTAAGCAGTGACAGAATCAACTGTGAAGGTAAGCAATTCTTTTTGTCTTGGAAGAATGATGTTATTTTTTTTTAAATTTCCCAGAAGTCTTTCTATGAACTAAGGGATATAAATCAAGTGCAGCCACACTGTGGGTGCAGTTTGTAGCCAAAGCCCTTAAAGACGTCTGGGTTTTTATGTTGCAAATGTGGTTGCTAATACACACCTCAGGAGCTGCAGCTGCATTCAGATACATGTAGGTATGAGTATCTCTTTTTAATAGTAAGTGCAAAAGAGGACAGACATTACCACATTTCAGATCACAGCTGGGAAGAATAAGGCTTCTAAAGACTTATTTCACAAACTCACTTGAATTGTGTGTGGTCTAATGCTGATGACCATTAAATGAATAACAAGGAATACAAATCAAAAACAAGTGCAATTTTGTGTGTTGTTAGGCTCTTCTGAAAATAAAACCTCAAATTTTTCATTCTAAGTAAGCGACAATTGTGCTTTTGAGGTGCTTTCAAGCCTGTGTATACAAACAGCATGTCTCCTGATGATTATACAATCAACACTTTATTTCCTCTGCCAGAGTCTCCACAGGGGTCCTCTAATCTCCTTTTGGACACATGATGATCTCACCCTTAAAGCCTATATCCTTTCTACCAGTCTTTGAACCAAAGAGATCTTTTTGGTTTACTACTGCCCTCCTAAACAAGCCAGCAGAGCTATTACAGACGCTCCCTCTCCAAGCTTCTTAAACTAATCCTACTTGCAAGTGAACAGAACAGGGAGCAGCAAGTATGCAGCCTCCAAGGACATCCCTGACCAAACAAGAACTGAGCTCAAGCCTCAGAGGTGGTAGGAGGAAGTTATGCTGTTTTCCAAGACATTCCCTAGTTTTGATAGGTTTAATTAATTTCTGATTAATGGCATATACTGTTAAATCCTGTTTCACACTATGCTTCTCCAGCAAGGGACTGATGGTTACACAAGGATAAAAAAAAAAGGCAAAAGAGAGTGGTAAACATTCAATATTATTGATGACAAAAACAGGCCTTGCCCTCTTTCCCAAAATGCTAGTCGATTAGGGCAGGGCACACATATAAAGGCAGTATTTTCACCTTACTAACCTCACATCTGTGTTTTTTGTGAAAGTAACCACATTTTGGAAGACTAAAATATAAATTCTTTCAAGAGTTATTTTCCCAAACCTGTTCTGAAGTCTAATCTAGCTTTTGCTTCCCCAAACCCAAAATCCTCATTTTGGAAGATTATCGATAAAACACAAGTAGAACTAGCCTTTCTGTTTGCTACTTGGAGGCATTAAGCAGTCCATTTCAGGTTTTTGACAACTTACTCTTTTTAGACAGAATTCTTCTTTTTCCTGTTAGGACTGGCATTTGGCTATTATATTTAGTTATGTAACAAGGTAGATGTTAAAAACCAGTAACTTTAAGCTCTTTTGCTCTCTGCAGACACTGATGAATGCAGAACCTCAAGTTATATATGTCAGTATCAGTGTGTCAACGAACCAGGAAAATTCTCATGTGTCTGCCCTGAAGGATACCAGGTAGTTGGAGGCAGAACATGTCAAGGTAAGTGTCCTCATCTTCGTAGTCTCAATACTGCATTATTAACACCAGTGTTTCAGGCAAGGCTAAGAATACTTGCTACCCAAGTGTTTATATTTTATGACAGGATTACCGTTATGTTAGTAAAAGATATGTTGATAAAGCATTTGATGATTAATTACATATCTTAATTCATATTTGAATCCTTCAGCTTGAACTCTAAGTCCTTCATATTCCTAGGACAAAATTTCAGTCATTGCAACCCTGAGGTAAAACTTGTCTTAGATGTCTAGGTAGTGAGTCTGCTCACAGATAAACATCTCTGAAAAAAGATTAGGCCATTTTTTGCAGACACTAAACATGGCTTTATATCATGTTTCATTTTACAGAGGTTCCTAGGCCCAGCCACAGTAGAAATGAAAGACGTCTTTCCTCTGATAACAGGAGAAAAAAATGCAGCACTTGGACAGCTTAGATAATTAGTGTTTAGAAAATAAATATTTTGGTCAGGTGCCACCAAATGCCAGAGTTTTGAAGTTTGCAGTTTTTCCCTCACTGGTGCTAAATATCTCTGCATTTTATTAGAGAATATTGCAGAACAACATATTAGGCACAAGAACCATTGTTTATGTAATCCAAAAACCAATTTAATAGTTATTATGTTTAGAAATAAATAGGTGTGCTAATCACTAGCAGAAGGGATGAGGAAATAACATTTTTGTTAATATTTTTAATAAAATTCAGATTAATTTCTTTCCCTTCTTAAGAACAGCAGTGATACTGAACATTGTGGGGTAGTTAGTTTGACCATCTAAAAATCTGTTTGTGCCTTCTGAGAGATTACATTTGGATAAACCCTTTCTGTGACTGTGTTAAATTGAGGAGACCATATAGGTAGATAGTAGCGGGGTTCGGGCACTGACAGGAAAATAAAGCATTAATACAGCACAAATCTGACAGTCCCCACCTCCATCCAGGGTTATTTTCCCAGGCAAGAAAAGGAAGCTCTACTTTGCACAAACAAGTCTTCATTATTCCTTTCAAAGCTATTTTAGTTAAAAAGTAGCCATTAACTAAGCATTTTAGTTAAACCATGAAACTTAGGCAGTTAAAAATGAGAACCTGCAAATGGCAGGAAGTCACAATCCTTCCCCAAAACCTTTTTCTTGTCTACAAGATGCCTTCCAGTATAAATCGGACTTTGCTAATTAGAAACTTCACAGTATTTCTACAGTTGCATTACATATGATTAATACATCTCTTTAGTCAACTAAAAAAATATTCAAACTTAATTAACAGTCAAACAAATTAATTCCATTTCTGCAGAGAAATTTCCTTTATGGCCAGGCCCCAGAAGAGCAGGTAAAAAACAAGGAAACCTGTTGGGTTGCAACAGACAAGCAGGGAGCTTTTTTTGTTGTTGTTTTGAGGACATTGTGTTTGGGTTTTTTAGCAAACTCATTTCCATCTGCTTTGACACAGTCCCTTTTCCTTCCTCCTAGATATAAATGAGTGTGAGACTACAAATGAATGCAGAGAGGATGAAATCTGCTGGAATTACCATGGAGGATTTCGTTGTTACCCAAGAAATCCTTGTCAAGAGCCCTATGTCCTTACATCTGAGAAGTAAGAAAAAAATTAGCCTTTTTTTTTAGGATCATCTTCAACAGGCAACATGATCAAATACAACAAAAAACAAGTATGATTTGTTTACAACTATCATAGTTTCACCCATTTTTGTTTTTCAGCCGCTGTGTCTGCCCTGTTTCGAATGCCATTTGCCGAGAACTGCCTTACTCTGTCGTGTACAAATACATGAGCATCCGTTCAGACCGAACAGTGCCCTCTGATATCTTCCAGATTCAGGCAACCACGATTTACCCTAATACTATTAACACATTCCGGATCAAGTCTGGAAACGAAAATGGAGAATTTTACCTGAGAGTGAGTATTGGTGGGAGCTGGACCCTGAGCAGTGTATAAAGACCACTGGTGCTTCCAACATGTTATAATGCCTTTCCATTTTGACAAGTCCATCAAATGTTCCCATAAGAGTATCACAGCATCCTAAAGTTTATCAACCTTTTGATACTTCCTTATTAAATGTGCTTGGTTTCCAAGTTTTAAAAAGCCTTTTACTTCTCTGCCTAAAAACTCTAAACTGAGAAACAAACTGTTTCTTTCAAATGAATACAACCCTAGTAGCAAATCATAACTATTTAGTAATCCTGGTATCTGACATGGGTGTCACAATGAGATACCGCTATGCT
This sequence comes from Phalacrocorax aristotelis, assembly GCF_949628215.1. Classification (NCBI taxonomy): domain Eukaryota; kingdom Metazoa; phylum Chordata; class Aves; order Suliformes; family Phalacrocoracidae; genus Phalacrocorax; species Phalacrocorax aristotelis. The sequence continues at coordinate 79,380,509 of NC_134278.1, read as the reverse complement.
TTTCACTCTGTACCAACACCCCATAGGAGAGGATTATAGAAAGATTCCTTGAACAATTACTTTTATTAAATTTCTCATCTTTGTGAAGAAATAACAAATAGCTTGTGATGGGGGCACTGATTTCTAGAGCAGCAAGGTCAGGCCAGCTTGCAAAGGTTTTGTGTTGAGACATACTTAAACCCTTATTTTCCCAAAGTGCTGCAACTATTTCAGAAAACCACAAAAGTCCAAATGACTTGAAATAGCAGTATTTCCTGTTGGTATAATGCATTCAAGTAGATACATATGAATGAAAGTGTATATAACATCTGCTTTTTAAGATTTTTGAAGAAATCTTATTTTTCTTGGATGGTTGTAATATTTACAAATTCCTGAGACATCCTTTTTGCTTCATGTGGCTTTACACTCAGTAAAACAGAATGAGTACAAAAATAATTCAGAAATATATTAATTAGAAGGTTTTAAGTTTTGTTTATTTTCTTCAGATTTGAAGATTGGGGGGGTTTTGACAATACATCCAAAAAGTGCCCCAAGATATCACATTGCCTATTTGCACCATGTTTCCCCAAGGAACAAGGAACTACTCATCTGTATCTCGCTTGGTCTGGTATAACCTATAATCTAGTGCTTTTCCCTGAATTTATTACACATCAAAACCCCACACCTACCCCCAAAATACAAACAGTTATTTCCTTTGAAAAGAACAAAATCACTCCAACTGTAGTTTGGGTTAGACCCCAAACTAGCCTCCAGACTGACTTTCTTTAGACTAACAGTTCCAGTCTTCTGTTGCCACCCAACAAGGAATCGCAGGCCCTAAGTAAGGAAACATGTGTTTATTCCTGCCAAGGGACTGCAGTAAAAAAAGGCTTACTTAGGAGCTATTCTTATTGCTTTAGTGAAAGTCTGAGCTGGGTCTCAGATAGAGCAGATGGATTGGATTCATCTGTATACCCTGCTCCTTTGACACGGTGAGAAAATACTTGCAGTAGGTAAAGGGAGAGGTGGAGTTTACCCTTTTATTATCATCTGTAAATGAAGCTGTTTAACAAACTAGCAGCATGCCACAGACAAGGCCAGTCAGCACTCCCCAGCAGCATGATCCCAGACTGGGAGAATGGCTTTGGAGCAGTTCAAGATGGGGGTGTCAACAGGCACACCAGTTGCAGACATTCCCAGTGTTTGCAAGGGGAGCACAGCTTCATCTGGAGCATGAGCCATGAGATAGACTTCCAGTTTCCCTCCACTGAACAAGCTATGTCCCTGTTAAAGACATTAGGTCTCTCTTGTTTTACTTTTTCTCCATATATTTTAAAAGCTGATAGATGGGGATAAAAACAAAGACCATCCTGGGATAGATTACCACTTCACATCCTTCAGAAGAGTCAGCAATACCAGGAACAGATTTTGCAGTGCCGTTTATTCCTCTGAGCCCTGGTCAGGTAAAGTTTTCCCTGCAGCAAAGCCAGGTGTGAGATTAGTCATGACCATTTAAAAAATGTTAAAAGAATACTCGCATTGTGTATCTGTGCTAAGAGAGAGCATTTTTATGGTGTAGTAACACACAAGCATTCTCTTGACGCAACTAGGAAATAATTTTAAATTTGACTGAATTAAACTTTGTTGTTGTTGTTCTTTCAGCAAACAAGCGCCGTAAGTGCAATGCTTGTATTGGTGAAGTCACTATCGGGACCAAGAGAACACATCGTGGATCTGGAGATGCTAACAGTCAACAGTTTGAATTATCGTACAAGCTCGGTGTTAAGATTAACAATAATAGTGGGACCTTATGCATTTTAGTGGTTTTCAATAACCTTTCACTGACACTTAAAGCAGCCAAAGAATATTATCTTAAAGAAAGCACTTACTATTTTATTTATAGATTTTGCTCTCTTTTTTTTAAGGTTTGTTTAGTAAGTTGATATCTTTAATCCACACATTACACCTGTAATTCAAAATTAGTAGATGTGTTCCATAGTATAACATGGGCATTGTCACTTTCTGTATAAAGATTTAAATCTTTTTTTATTACTTTTCTTGGACTAGATACATACTACGCTTTTGTGTGAGAACTGTATGTTCATACTATCCTGTAAAACTTCACACACCCTTCCTAGCCAAATAGGTCATGCAATTAAAAGGTGATCTTCTGTGGGTTTTTTATTTTAAATTCTAATGCAGCTACACTGACAATCTCAAAAAGAAAAAAATTATATAGTATGAATGATACACAAAGTAACGGTTATCTGATAAAAAGAAGAAATATATTTTAGCTTAACTACTTCGTAATAGAAGATACAGTCAATAAAAATCTATTTCTGTAGACATTTATGTGCTATCAGTTGGTTTTTCTAATCGGGGTTGGAGGTAAAGTTACACTGTGAGAAATGTTTTGCATTGGGTTTTTATACATGGCTTGTGTTAACCGTACCGTGGAATGACATTCTGCTCTCTCCAAGAAAAATAGACCATAGGAAGAAAATTTCTCCAACTATGAAAGAAACTCCAAATGGAAAAATCACCATGCAGGGCACATGTGTCTGTGCTTTCTCCTGAGAACACTGTTGGTAGTTACTGGTTAGAGGGATACAGCATTGTCAGACAGAAGCTAACATGCTATTTTTCCAGAAATACTATGTTATAAACTAAGAATTGAGTGCATTTGCTTATTAAGTTATATCATTATCCAGCACTCGGTCCTGTTCCTGCTCTTACAACTCAGATGTATCATGTACAGTGTTCATAAAATTTATTTCTAATTCAAGGACTAATAACATCTTTTGTAATATGTAAAATCTTGTTTCTTGTTTAAAATGTAGTAGTTAATCCTTTGATGTACAAAATTTTTAATAAAGATCTCTTACCATTTAGTCTTTTTTGAGCTAGTTTATTAGCCACGTTAGAGGGCTGAATTGTCAGCGACTGTGGGAGTCAGCAAAGCCCCATCGAGTTCTACAGAGTCAGAATGACCCAGATCTCAGTTCATACAGTATTAGTTCGTGGAAGACTAAAAACACAATTCCTTTCTAGAAGGACAAACATGCTACTTCACATTTAAAAAAGAAAAAATATACCAACATAAATACATTGCTAGTTAGTTGCTGATGTACAGGAAGGAGCCTCTTTTCTACTTAAAATTCATTTTCTATAGAAAATGTTTGTGAACAGTGCATACATTATACATCAAAAAAATCCCTCCTCTGGTGCAGACCCACAGACTCACATTTATCGAGTGCATCAATCACCCTCAGTGATTGCTTTCAGGGGATGTGCCCAAAGAAGCAACAAGCACAGCTGGAGAACTTGGCATCTGGAGGTCCTGCATGGCAAGACAGCAAAAATTGGCTCCAGAATATGACTTTGAACAGGCCACAACTGCTGTGGTTTAGGGTGACACATCCCCCACGCTCAGACAAATTGCAGAGCAGGACCCCATTATCCAATGATCATGCCTTCAGGAAGCCATTTGTGGCTTTAAACAAATACTTCATCTGCCAAAAGGGTCAGAGCACATGGTTGTGGCACAGGCCAAAAAAATAGTGCTGGTGCTGGGTCATGTTTTATTTGCCTGAGGCCCCAGAGCCATGGGGTGAGACCCCAGGTAGCCTTCATCGCTCTCTGCAGAGGAGCTCACCAGTACAAACCCAGTTGCTTTGTAGAGAGATTTAATTGCTGTTTTCCATGGTGAAAACTATGATATAGAAAGTTTGGCTGGTGGGAAGCTCCTTCCTCTCCTCAGAGGGATTCCTCCCCATTCATCATCACTATAAATCTGCTTTGTTTGAAAGGCAGTTCCTCATCCCACACATGTATTGAGCGAAATGCCTCTGACCTCCTCCTCCTCCCTGCAATTCTTGTGGCAAGCAGCACATGCTCACCTCCACGCTTGGTATGTCAACTAACATTTACTCTCTACGTAGTCTGTCCTCACAGACAAGCCGTGCTGGCCCTCAACCATCCCCCTCTGCCCCTAGCATCAGCACTCTTCTACACTGACTTTTAACTTCCCACCTGTTTAAATCAGCATCGCCCGTTCCAGAAACAATTGAATTAGTTGTTGTTTCTGGGTTTAAAATGGGGAGTTTCCTCTTGACAGATGCCCAGAGGAGACTGAAGTGGCTTTTCCTCCTTCAGTCCTGGGATTTGCAGGGCACCAGACTGGTCCCTGCAGTGAATTAAGCAGCCACAGATCATCCCTGACATCCCAAGCTACAGAGCTCTGCCCCAGGAATTTACCTTCACACTCTGCCAATATTTACACCACTTTCAACACCAGCACTTTTAAATCCTCCTTTTAAATATCTGCTTATCTGACAATAACCCAAAATTGATCACTATCTATAGGAAAAAATAACATTTATATACTTATCAAATGTCATGAACAGCAGAGACAGTTGTAGCTCGTACATGTGCCCAAGCCATATTCAGCCCACTCATTCCTCCACATCTCACAGTGCTCATAGACTTGGCTTAACCCATTTTATTTCCATACAAACTGTCCTGCCAACCATCCTGCTCCCCATCTGTTTGCAATATTCAGACCTATATAAGACCACTTACAGCCCAAATTGGCCAAGTCAGAGGTTATCACACAGCTCAGGAGCACAGATCCAGCCACGTGCCATAATATTACTATGGGTTGGTTGAGACCTAAACACAGTCGCTGGGCGTGGGCACCACTCTCCACGCATGAGAGTAATCACGGTGCTTTTATGGAAGCAGGGAGCTGAAATAACAGCGGCCCCTCCAAACCCAAACATGAGCAGGCAAGCAGAGCAAGCCAGGGACTACAGCAGGGCTGTGCAGAAATTGGAAGGGGGTGGTTGGTATTGTTTTGGATAGGGGTGCGGTATGTGATTGAGTGTGAGAGTGTCCAAAAGAAGCCCATAATCAAAGTGAGAAGATGGTTCAGAGCCTGGAGAAGGAGAGCTTTTGTACGCCACACTGTGCCAGAAAACCTGTGTGCTGTTAGGAGGGAAACCCACAGGTTCATCTGATTCTCCAGGAAAGCAGGACTTTGTATGCTCCTTGCAAAGGATACGGAGCTGCAGCAAACATGCAACAAGAGTTTGAATAGCCACTTGGGTTAAAAGGGACACTGAAATCCCAAGAAATTATAAAATAGCAAAGTGTTTGCTCAGCCTTCACTGTATCCTACTGGCATGACCATTATCAATAACGCGCTCCAGGAAAGATTCTCATATAAATCTTTGTCACTGTTGGAGACAAATCTAAATCACGATCACACGCAAAGTTTAATATATTCTCAGAAATAAAAAAAAAAAAAAACAGGGAGAAAAAAGTAAAAAAATAGGACTTTGAGTAAACAGAACTTAGGGAAATAGAAATGCAAGTTCATTCACTTCCCCGAGACCACCTGAACAGAGTGCAATGGGATTATTTTGTTTGGAAGGCTCACAAATGCAAGTTTATTGTTGAATCCTGTATCCATGACTGCAAAGAGTTGCTTATGTTTTGAATGATCATCCATGTTTCTAACTTTATAACTCTCCTATTAAAATACAGAACAGCTGCTGCCCCAGTCAGCTGTTCAGCATATGGAGCCCACCAGGGACAAAGCCCACTGTTAACATGGAGAATTATTTTTAACGCCCTCACATTTCTAAACCTCACCATCATCTCAGCAAAATGGCACGTTTCCACACTTCCCAGCTGGGGGAACACCTGCGTAAGGCAAAACTGAACTGTGCTGCATCTGGTGCAAAAACCAATTTTATTTCATCTGGCCAGCAGAAAAAGTTATCAGCCCCAGTGAACAGAAACAGGGCAAAAAGTTAACTGTGTTTTATATCTGGGGAAAAACAGATGTCTAGTTAAGATGTTTATACTGCAAACATTTCTGTATATATTAAGAGGAAAGAGAGCTGTTTAATAAAATGAAGGTGGCTTATAGTTGCCAAAGCAAATTTGAAGGACAGTACAAAAGCTTTTGTCATTTTTGCATGGGAAAAAATACAGTCCAATTTTATATTGATAGAGATTATGTACACTGAACAAGTAATTTTTTTAAAGCCATCTCAAAGTTAACTCCTTAAAACCTACCATTTACTGTGTATATTTGCTCAGCAGAAAAAGCTGGAAGCATTGTGTCACAACAATATGACAAAGTAGTATTAAAGGCTTCCTCTGATTTATCCTCTGGTGTCTCAGAAACCACCTTGACATTGGATTAGGGGCTGCATGGCCAAGAATTACAGCAATACCGCCTACTGATCAAAACATTGGACTTAGGTGAGCTCCAGGTTTGGTTTGTAAATATGGTCACACTGTGTCCACATGCTGTTTCTGCTCTCGCTTGAGAGCGAAATTATTTCACTTTCTGATCCAGGATCCCAACAGTCCCAGAAGAAACATCAGCACTCTGCATCTCTGCTTTCTCCCAGAAATATGTCTGGATAATTAATATTTTTTTTATTTTAGTATTTTTTGTAATTTCTAAATAACCACATGGCACATATTCATTCAAACAGGAGAAGCATTCCCAGTAACATGCTTCAGAGCAGACCTTTGAAAGAGAAAGATGCAGCTCTCAGCTAAGCGCTTCACCAGCTCCTGCACAGCAAACACACACTCTGGTGCACTTTATTGCATAGCTTTAATGAAACATGCATTTTCCTCCCCCCTCAGAAGATACCCCCTAAAGCCTCTGCAGTTCTGGTCTACAAAAACTCCCTATGCACAGGCATGCACTATCACCATCTGTACACCCAAACAAGCATACAGAAAGGCTTTCAAATTTAGCAGCCTGCCAGCTGGGTTGACAAAAGTAACATATTTACTCTGAAATCACAATCATTAAAGTTACACAGACACCTCAAGGTCTAAACCCTGCCAATGCCACTCCAGAAACATCTGAACCTTTGACCACCTCCTCTTGAGGGTCACATTTTCTTCTTGCACTTTGAATGTTTCTGGAATATCTATGTGCAATATATAGGAATGTTTCCTATACAGAATATATACAACAAACACCCAAGTGGGAAGTCAAAAGAGCAAAATTCTTGCAGGCGGCATGGAAACTAGGAAAACAAACAGATTTTGGAAGCTAGGAGTAAGGGCTGCAGAGGGGAAGCCAACATACCAAAACAGCAGGGTAAAAGGCATTATTAAAATCAATAAGTCATCCTCTGAGAAGCTGAGGTTGTATATGAATGAGGAAAATAGAAATGTTCCTGAGATCTGGAAGGTCACACGTAAAAACAAACAAGGCAGGCCAAAGGAGCAACTTGCAAACGCCTGGACCAGCAAATCAAGCCCCTTCCAATCACAGCAAAAGCAACCTCCCAGGAGGCTGATGGGGCCAAGGCATGACCCACACATTAGGGGAATGAGAAAAAAAAAAAAGAGATAATAGCATGGCAGAAAAATGAAATGAAACTGTCTACCATGTTCCTGGAGGAGGAATTTGGCAATACCACCATGCCAGAGCTGTTCTTAGGGGCAATGTATCAAAGGACCTGCCTTGAAGTAAGAAGTGGATAGAAGAGGGGGAACAGGAAATTTTGCTAATGATATCCAGTTGTTCAGGTAAAGATGAGCATCCTCTGAAAAACAGGGCCTTTACAGTGCTCTGAATATTGAGCAAAAAATGCCAAGTAAAACCAAAGGGGATAAATGTAAAGTGATGTGCATGGGGGAAGTTGTCCCAGCTTTATTTGATCAGCAAAGGCCTCTGAACTGACCACCAGCTCTCAGGAGGATAGTGTGGAGCTTATGACAAGCCATTCAAAGGAAACCACAGCTCCAGAAAGCAAATCTGGCTCCAGGAATAACTGGGGACAGAGCAGGGAATGAAGCTGAGCATTTACACGGTTGTGAAAATCCACTACATCTTGAACACAGCATGCAGTCTGAGTCCCATCCCCTCAACCCCTTCTTACAGCATGCAGTTGGGAATGTTAAAGCTCAGATGAGTCTGAAAAAAAACTGCACAAATTCACAGAAAAGCCTCCCAAGACCCATTAAATACGTGGCTGTCCTGGACAGGAGCTCTTCCTCTGGCACCTGCGGGTGCAGGGGAAGCATTTGCAGTTTGTTATTAGCAGCTCCAAAGCCATTACACACCCTTGCCAGAAGCTCTACCATCAGCACAGTCTGTTATGATGCCAAATGCCTAAAAACTGAAAATCACACCAAAAGGAAAAAGGGACATAGCCTGCACAAAGCACTTTGATGCTACGGCAATCATTTGCATTAGTAGCTTTTTTTGTGTGGTTGCTGTAGTCAGTCCATGGTGAACTGCCGGCACCAGATTTGGTGACCAGCTGTTGTGCCCAGCTCAGCAGTGGCCACAAAAGCATTAAAGCAAACTCCACGAGCATCAAACACTTGCAAATAAAGTCAGCTTCAAGGGAGAAAAATTTAACTTCTGCCCAGTTTAAAGGTGCTGCCTGGGGGAAGGTAGCAGGAAACAGATCACTGCAAATAGTTGTGTTTCTAGGAAAGCTGTTTCTGGACACGATTATTAGACATGGATTGACCCTTGAAGTGATTCAAAGCCTGAGGCTGATGTTTGCATTTGCTGCTTTCTCTTCCTGTAATGAACCAGGTTCCAGACAATTTTGTAACCCAGGGTTTGTCTAAAGACTATCCCCCTCAATATTAGTAGCGCTGTTTTGTTTCATGAGAGCTTTAAAAACTGGCAAAGGTAGGTAGGCAGTGGAAAACATGAAGCAACATGCCAAGCACTCACTGCAAGGCCGGTGATTTTGTACTAAAAACCAAATCACAAGGATCAAAATAGTAACATGAAGCTTTAATGGGGTCAAAAGATTTCTGCCTTTGCTCTGATATGCTGAAGAGGGAAGACCTAAACTATACAGTGAACATCTCCAATAAAGGGCTAAATTTTCATGGATGATCAAGTAGTAGTTTCTTCTAAGAGATCACAAAAGGCTGCAGTTTCTTCAATGTTCTGCAAACACAGAGCAGATCAAGCTGACATAAGCTTACGTCTTACTGCAAGCCAGACTCATGCATCATTTTCCCCACAAGTGCTGTGAAAAATCAGACTGAAACCACAGTGAAACCTTTGAACGAGCATCACATTTTGAGAGCCCTCTCCATCTCTAAGCAAACTGGCTCTGGTTCAGCTTCGCACTTTTATCGGGAAGCTGCCCCTTCAACAACACTTTCCCCCACTGCTATACAGTAGAGACATTGCTGGCTGTTACAATTTCCATCATACCAGGTTGAAAGCTGTCCAGTTCCATCACAAGTAAACATTTTTCAGGAATATGGTTCCTTGCCCATTTTAAGAGGTTTTTTCCCCCATTTCTGGCATTGGCAGAAATTAAAAGGCCATTAAGAGGGGACATTCTTGTGAAGAATATGTAAGGAAGTAAACTTGCACTTTGCACAAAGGCTGTTTGCACACAAGTGTAAAGAAGAGCTAGAGAGGCATAATTTTCACATCAGGGCAATCAAGGATGAAAATAAAGTGCTCCTGAGAGATCATGCACACATACACATTACAGACATACGATACATACATGCAGTGCTGATATGTAAAGAAATAAGGATCCCACCCATACCAACATCCCACTCAAATCCACCTGCCCACAAAGTACCAGGATAATTAAAACACATCTCTAAGCTGGCAACTTGTTGGCACTGTCTTCTCCTATCATAAAGTTAGCAGTTAAGTCATTATTCATCTTGACTTAGTTTGATGCTTGTACCTAGGCCAAAAACCCTAAACAAGGCTATTTTCAAATGTTAAGTCCAGTAGCTTGGTACGTCTTTTTCTTCCCCATACTGTGGGAAATGGCATAAGCTCTAACCAGCTTGTGAAAAACAACAAAATACATTTGTAATGTTTCCAGATTCTGGTTTTAAGCATCTATTACTAAGCTTCCAAGATAGTCAGTCTGAGCACCAAGTGCTCAGAGCGGGGTGGAGAACCCTCAGCGTACTCTCACCCATCTTTAACACACCTTTTCAATGGCAGCATCCCGATACATCCTCCACTGCGGCCTTTTCTTGCCTAAATTCAACCCTTCCGCTGCTGTGACATTGCTGCAGGGATATTTTCCATCTCTGGTCAGTAAACTATTTCTTCACCTTTGGGCTTACCCAAATTTGCAGACACTCATTCACTTGGGATCAAAGCTTTTGCTCCGATTGCTCTAGACCACCATCACCCAAGCTGAAAACACTGTGCTTCAGCGGGGCAAAATACTATCTAGATGTTTAGAAAGATCAGCCTGGCTCTGTATATTAGACAGTGCTTTCAAGCAGTATAAGATATTTTGTTACAAGGGGGTGCTTTCTCACACCACAGGCCCAGAAATCCCCCTGATCGGCTATGCAACCTGGGGTATTTCAACAGCTGTCCTCAGCAGATGCTTCCTGAGGTTGCCTGGAGTCTCAAAAAGGATGTAAAATATTTGTAGTAATTCCCTGAACAAACCCAAGAGGCTTCCTTGAAGCAGAGTCCTCAGCTCTGTTGACTTGTGTTTTTAAAAGGTAATATAAATTCTACTTACACTGGTTTGTTTTGATGTTGAAAATTGGTCTCCATAGACATGGTTGAAATCATGCCCTGAAGCGCTGAGGCTGGAGCCAACAACCACACAGACTTTCGCCAGTACAGATCTGAGGAGGTTTTAAAGGTGTAAATGCCATCCCACCCGCTGCAGCGGGACTGGGAGAGTGCAGGGGAAACCAGGCAGGGACAGGGTGCCCCATTGCAGAGGAAAAAGCCACAGCTGTGGCCACCCAGACACTGGGTAAAATCTGTGGTGTTCCCCTCATGTCACCCTGCAACACAAAGCCCCATCCCACTGCTCACACATTTCCTTCACCAGGCATAGGCAAGGGGGCAAAAAGCTCTAGAGAGCCCACGGGAAGCCTAAAAAAATATTTTTATTTTCAAAACCCTCATTGCCCTGCAGAAGCTCCCTCAAAGGCTGACAAGCAGCTAGGACCGTGGTGGTGCTTGCCAAGCAGAAAGAGCAATAAAAAGAAATGAGGGTAAGACAAACAGGGGGAATATATGGAGAAATGACAAGTAGAGGGTTTTATATGGAAATTTATATCGAGGGTAACATTCCTGTCTAACACAAACGTTTTAATACTTCCGGATGCAAGCCTCAAGCCAAAAATCCAATGAGGTCTGTTGTTACGATAGTGTTTAAGTTCAGGGATGCTGAACGTTTTGCAAGAGCTACAGGTTTTCTCAGAGCCAAAAACCATCCAGAACAACAACAAAAAAAGCTTTTAATTCTCCCCCATAACCCCACCACGCTGTCCCAGCATGAAATAATCACAAAGCAGAACTGAGTCCTGAGGCACCAAACCGCCCAAGTTGATTTGAACATTGGGATGCACAGACCACTGCAAAACCCGCCCGCCCCATCCCGACTGGAAGGGGGGAAAGAGAAAAAAGGCAGAATATTACCTATTTTTGAGAAAACATTATTATACGCTGTTTTATTCCCCCTTCCAGCTCCAAAACTGCTTCTGCTGCCTGCCTCCACCACCCTGGGGATGGTGCCGCAGCCTTCCCTACCACCGCAAAGCCCAGGCAGAAAGCAGCCATCGAGGATTTCCCTGAAAGGCTGGCTCAGTTTCGAACAAAGCACAGGATTACTCCGCCGAGGGCGATATCAGGCTGAGATCAAACCAGGAGACACATTCCCCAGGTCAGCCATGCAGCAAGCGTGAGCTCACACGAGTGATAAACTGTTCAGAACAACTTGTCCCAGAGAGCTGCTGCTCCTCCACTACTGCCAAGGCCCATTTCTGCTTGGTTTATGCACTATGCCAATTCCTCCCATATAAGATTAAGCTGCCTTGAGGCAATTTCAACTTATACATCTGATATTTTGAGCATTTTCTATGCTCTGCAGCTCAGGAGCCGGCACAGCCCATGTACTGCCACTTCCCCTTTTCACCTCGTGTCACCCTTGCAGAGGCATGCATTCCCATTAAGTGCTCACACACCTTTTCTGGGACTTTGAAACATCAAAAGGATAATTCAAGGAACTAACATTTCGCTGAAGAGCAGAACTGAGCCATCAGTGCCATGTAGCTCAACTCTGCAGGGGCATCAACCCGATAGCAAAGTGCATAGGACCTATTTGCTTAGATACGTCCATCATACTGAATAATAGCTTCCCCTTCTGAGACTGTTCCAGGTTTGTTAAATCCTATTAGTTTATCACAAGTACCAGTAACATATTCTAGAAACAAATAAATGAGTTTTTAAGCCCAAAAGCTTAGTTTCAAGACCATCCTGGGCAGCCCCAACTTAGAAAGGCAGATACCAAATTAAAAAAAAATAATAATCTAAAAAGTCTCCAAATTCCTTATTTGTTTACTTATCCAACTACACATGAATAATTTCAGTCTAGCACAGGCCTGTTTGGGTGCCAGATCTTGTTTGCAAGTCTGCTCTGTGAAAGGCAATTGTACAGTTGAACTTGGATGCTATGCAAGTATCAGCTGGCTATTAGCATTAATTGCTACACATTTTTTAAAAAAATTAGATTAAATATAAAGCTCAATGACTGCGGTTGTTGCTGGTTACTACTGTGAGGAACACAGTTACGAGTACACAACTGGTTGGACTCAAATTATAAATACAATTAAAATGCTGCATTTACCTAGCCAGAACAGTAACTTTTATTTTATGGAGATGTGTTTTTCTGCATTAAATCCAATTTCTGTACACTTCTGTGTTCACCAACAAGATGGATAGATCTAAAAGGACACTGGTGTGCAGAGCAACCACGATCATTGTGATTCACCTTAAAACAAAAAAATTTTGCAGGTGCATCTCCAAAGCCATTGGTTAAACCATCCAGATGAAACAGAATTGTTTAACAAAGGAAGTTATAAACAAGACTATGGAAAAGCAGGGGAGGAAAGAAACTTCCCGAGGATTTGGCATTATTCTTATTAGTGATGGCTGCATTCATTTTGCCTCATTTCCAATGTAGTCAGAGATTCAAATAAAACTTGAACACCATCTGTTTGCCATGATCCAGGGACAATAAAGATTGGAGACCAGAAATCATCAAGTTGGCAACAGTTATACAAACGGATTGTATAGGCAAAAATCTATGTATCAGACCAGGTCTGGGATCCGCGAGAAAGGCTGCTGTCTACCCATAACACAGAAAGTTTTCCTCTAAATGCAAAAACATTTATAACTGAATCAGCACTGGATTGGTGGGAATAATATATTTTCAAGAAAAAATTTACAATAAATTTTTGCAACTGTAATCAGTTCCTCCATGAAGAGAATCTTTGATCAGGTGTGTGGACCAGCAAGGCAGAGCACTGGCTTTACAGCAACTGGTGAGGAATAGTTAGCAAAACATTTGCCTGTCAACCCCGACTATAACTATACAGATCAGTATACTCACTATCTCCAGTGTCTTTATCATGAAATAAGAGAGTGCTTCTCTTTGCATTTACGAAGCTCTCAGAAATCAAGACACCTGCTGAAGATTTTTAGAAGGTTGGCAAAAACAGGAACATTAAAACTCCATACTCAGGAACTCCACTTAAGTAAATCAGCTGAATAAAATACCCAATAAAAGCACAAAAATCTAAAGCAAACTTCATTGTGATAACTGAGTTTAAGGCTGCTATATGGCAAAGCTCATAACAAATCACAGCTGAAGCTTTCCTCCGCAGTATTATTTACGGCAGGTTTCACTCCACTTATCTCAGACAATACGAACAAGATGCACATTTTCATTTAGTATGGGGAAATCTGTGGGCAACAGGTGGGCTGAGGAAGTGTAACTCAATTTGGAGGCACAGTTACAGTGCATGTGCACTAATACTTCATTTTCCTTCTCACAAACATTTGTGCTCCTAATTTTGTAACCAAGATTTGCACATTTCCCTGAGTGAGAATAAATCCATGCAAGCCTTTGCTCTGACATTTGTTCAGCATTGAGACCAAACTCTATCCCAGCCAAAATCAGCACAGCCAGGCGCACAGGGTGTCCCATCCCATCCTTCTGCCATCGGAAACACATGTCAGGGGACACACAGGTGGGCTCCCACCAGCCCCTGGCCCACCTCAGGCGTTTCAGGACGGCAGCACATGTCCTGCCAAGCTACAAGGGTGAGGCTAGGAGATGCCATCACCAGCTGCCTGGTCACAGAAGAGAAATCCCCTCCAAGAAGCATTAACCACCACCCGCCCAGTAAAAGGCAGTGCTGAACAGACATCCCAAATTGTCACAAATGCACCTTTAGCAGTATTTTAGTGCAATCCTCAAAAGCATATTCCCCTCTGCATGTAAGCAAGGCACAGGAGCCACTGGTGTTCAGAGCCAGCCCTGGCCAGGGATCCCACTGTGGAGGCCAACAATTCCCAAACCTTGCAGAGTTGGCCAAGAAATTAGATTTTATTCCAGCTCAGCCACTCAGGGTGAGAGGCTCACAACCTCAGAGATGCTTTAAAACTTTCCCAGGGTCAAAAAAATCAGCCCTAGCCTCAAAATTTTGTGGCATGGCAAGTCAAACTCCTTTACAGAGCAAAGCAGGAAGAGAGGATTTTCTTTGCATCATTTTATCTGCACAGCCTCCTTAGAGGCTGTGTGTTTGCTGGTGCCCATCAGCGTGTTGCACTGTACCACTGTTATATGTGGAAGTTGCTGTGCAAGTACAGCTGACCATGCACTACTGCCAGGCAGGCGTCTGCAGAAAGTAAAACAGCTCAAAAAAAAAAGAAAAAAAAGAGAGATGAAACTCATGCAACTAAGGTTTTAGAAAATGCTGGTTACAGTGCATTTAAGAAACATTTTGAATCAATGCAATTAAAACCTCTAACACACACATACCCACAACAAGATTACAGAGGTAACCTGGACTTTTTTACATTTCCTTTTGCACACCTGGCCACAAAACCCAAAGCTCCCAGCATCTCTTCTGCAGGAAAGCTCACATGCCCGCATGGATGATGTGAGTGGGTTGCGGTAACAGCCAGGCTATAAATGACACAATCAGGAGATGGGTCTACATGGCATGAGCTTTTGATAAAGCAGGACAAAGTTTTTATTAGCATACTTTTACAACTACTCCTCTCAAAAGTAGAAGTATCCGACCAAAGCAGGTTCAGGAAGAACATACAAGAGATTTCTACATGATAGCTTGTTTGTCAATCATGGCAGGGGAAGAATTGCATCTGTTTGAGGATTTTGCAAGTAGAAACTACCCAACAAACATTTGGAAGTGGAAAATAGGTGTAACCCTAAAGGAGGGGGGAAAAAATCACTGAGAGAAGATTAAGTAAACAAGAGTACATAGCTGACATGACACACTGGATATTGCTACCCTGAGTTTGTGTGTTTATAGAGCCTGTACACCCACAATCGTTTTAAGATCTTGAAAACAGCAGTAACAATTAAAAATAATTTAATAATAGGTGGGGGGTTTTTTTCAGAATTGGGGTGTAACCTCTGAAGCCAAAGGCAGAGGGTTAGAGTATCACCTGTCCTGGGAATTATCTGCTGAGAGTTGTTGATAAAGATCAGTCCAGTGACACAGAGTTAAAAATCAGAGTGTACCACGGAGAAGCTCCTGGTTTTCCTTTAGATGCTTTTCACACCCACTGTACAAAGAGTTACAAATAACTTAAAAAGTTAAATTTGGGGGGTTGGGATGTTCTTTGGACAGGGTGATGCCAGAAAAAAAGCTCAAGGCCAAACACATATTACAAAGTTAAATGAGATACATCAAAGGTTGAAGTTGAATCACTGAACTGATATCAGCTATAGAGCGAATGCCTGTCACCCTGAGTGAAAGTATTCCCCTTCCTCCACTACTTTGACTTCTGCAGCTGCTGTTACTCTATTAAATATTTTATACATTTTCTTCTACACATTTCAGGTACCAAAACACTGTTGACTATGCCTAGTTTTACATGGCAGAAACCCTTATGACTATTAACATATACCACTATTCTCTTACTACTTTTACTAATAATGCTGGCATTTTTCAAGCTAGTTGCAACTTGTGTCAGCAACTGTACAAATTAAACACCACATACCTAATTCCTTTGCTAACCTTTCTTTCAACAACACAGCAACGTGCTAGTATAACTACAGTAAGTGTTGATGGGATTTATAACTGGGTCCTGACCATAAATCATATTTTTATCAGCCTTAGAAACTTTTTATTGCTTTTTTCATCCTTCATGTTACAGGAATATGAGCTATCTCCTTTGAACAGGAGTATGTATTATCAAGGTGTAAGTCTTATTACATCCCCCAAAAGAACACAGGTTTTGTTCTTTCTCCTAAGCAAAGAAATTTGATGTAAACTTTTAGGGATTCCAACAAGTCATTTGAAGAAAGACGTTTATTTTGGGTCTATCATATTTGTGTTCATTGTAAAATTTGAAAGCTCCATACAAAGGGCTTGACCCAGCCCTGCCAAAATCAGTGACATGTGTCACAGCAAGAGGATGGAGCCAACGCTCTGGAAACAGATGAAGGACATGGCACAGGTTGACAAACTGCTCGATCATTAGCTCTTAATTTAAGCTTAGACCCCTTTTACAAAGCAAGTGAGTGAGAACAGCAAATAAACCCATATCAGTCACCACATCCACACAGTTCCCAACTCCTATTTATAGTTTTACTTTGAAATCAGAGAGAAAAATGCAAATCATCATGCCAAGGGGGAAGAGGGGGAATGGATACAATCCATAGGACTGTAAGCTTTAAGGCTGCTGCCTTATTTCAACAGTGCCATCCACCACACCCACAGCACTGCTGCAAGTTCAGATTCTGTCAACATCCAAATTTTTACAATATTTCAAAGACATTTCCCTTGCGTTTCATAGACAGCAAAAATTAAAAGGATTCAATACCTAAGAAGTTTTAATTATTGGCAAGTTGTAGGCAAGCAAGCATCTCCTGTCTTTCCCCCACTCCTGATTTTTACATTGCATCCTCCTGTCCTTCTCAGAGAGTCCTTTTCAGAGCATTTCTGTATGGCACCATCAGCAGCTTTGAGGCTTCTAGAGCTCTGCTCTGGGTTAGAGCAGCCCTATTAATCACTGTCTTGTCTTTTTATTCTCTTACTTGAAAATGCTTTTTAAAATTAAAACACCAGGTTATAAGAAAGCACATCCAATGTGAAAGCCTAAGTCATCATTAAAAAGATATTTCAAAATGTCACATCCACAGCTAAAAAATCATAGCTAGATTTTCAAAGGATTTGAAAAGTTCTAAATTTACCTTTTTGATTGTTTTCATGCCATCACTTGACACAACACAGATGAATCGCACTCCACCTTCGAATCGCTCATCTTCACCTCATGCTCCATCACCAACTTGAGCCATGCCATCAATCCTTATCGCTGCCTTCCTCCTTATCATCTTGCATAATTACCACCTCTCTTACTCATCCATTTGGTGCGTTAATCCCCAACACAAAGCCTTTCACATTGTCTCGTACCAACAGTCCCACAAGGTGTTCTAGGACAGAGACAGACCCCAAATCCGCAGCCACACTCCCAAGCAGAGCAGTGGCCAAAGGGATTTTAATGACCCAAAGGCATCCTTGCATGACAGCAAGAAACAGCTTAAGACAGTTCATGTTTCTCCCTAACAGAAATAGGAAAGCAGTAAAGGAAATACATCAGGCCTTGAGGTTATAATTTCTTTAAAATTTGTCAAAGACTTACGGCAATAGCAAGTACAGTTCCACTAGCTTATGGGATACCACACAGGAAAATCCCAGACAATAACTGGTTTTGGTTTTTAAAATGCATGTAAAATATCTTTATCTTACTTTACACACATTTTCTTTGCATTACATGCTGGATGAGACAGTTATTTACCCATCAAACAAGGATCTTTCCTTCATTTTAGAAACAACCTTCCCAAAAGGATGCACAGTTTTTAGCCCTGAGCGAGTAATTCAGGGCCTCAGGTAGCTGAGACCTAATTGTATTCCTTATTAAGATAGGAATTATTATAAAATTATGATAAAATTATAATGCACTACCTCATAGGTTGGTACCGAGAGGGGCCCCATGCAATGCTCAGCACTCAGATGGAATTTTGGGGGAGAGGTTGTCCGAGTACAAGCCATTTTAACTTGGGCACCCAAAAACGAAATTGACAGTAAACGAGCACACACATCTGGAAGCTTTGTGCATTACATATGATATTCACTTACATTTCATTTTAAACTAACTGAAAATACAGGTCACAAAAGTAATTTGTTGTGTTAGGAGTGGTGCTACTTAAGTTTTGAAAAGAGGGATCTAAAACCTATCCCATACAGGCAGAGTGCTTTTGCATTTATTTTTGTTAAACTCCGGCTGTTTTGTTAAGAACACAGCATTGAATGCTAGGAGTTCACAAAAATGCCTGAACAGGTTTAAAATCACACCTCTAGGTCCTCCTTTTTGAACCATGGACTTAGTGGCTCTTCAGCTACTCTTCACTCCTGTTGCACACAAAGGAAAGAGCACCATCGCTTGTAGAATTCATAAAATTTACCATTTGTGTAGATTTTCCCCTTCACTTCAAACAAAAAAAATATTTTTGAGCCACTCATTCATCCCTGCAAGTTCAATATTGCTCATATTTTGTATGATCGCACTGAAGAGGAAAGCTAGGGATTTATCCTGAGGATTACAGAGCTATGAAGTAATATGTAATGAAAACCAAACTGTTGCTTTCTATTATTCCACAAATATTCAGTCTATCTTCTGAAGTTTCCAAGGAAGCTGTGGAGGAGTTGCGTGGGCAGAAGCTGCACTCTGCGGGCATCGCCTAAAACAGCTGGAACCCAGCTCAGACTGCAACAGGAAAAGCATTTCACTTGGTCAGCTAACCAGTGCCATCATATGGCAGAAGGTTAAATAGAGAAAGACACACAAAATAACTCATTTTAGGGTCTTCTGCTGTCCAGGGAGCTTGCTGCAAATGTGGACAGCATAGTCTCAATTTCTTCACTACAGAAATGTCAGGGCATGATAAGACCCCACCCTCAGGGGTCTTCCAAAAAGACTCCAGCAAAGGTATGTAGCACAACGGATCATCTCCGAGATGAAAATGTGATGTTTCACACTGCTCTGGAGGAAACACACTGGTATCCGGTGAACTGTTCAAAATCAGTAACTCTCACTGTAGTTGCCCATCCCTCTGGTTTTCTAGAGAGGCCAAAAATGATTAAGGGACACATCTTAAAGAAAAAGAAACTGTTGTCAGAAGAAGAAACTTTTAACGCCTTTCACTGAGCTCTGCAAGGCATCATCTCAGCCAAGATTTAGGATAACAAGAGAAGGCGACTTCCAAACTTTAACAATGGCACCAACCAAGACCTACAGGGTCATGGCTGCACTGCTTTGGTAGATGCTCTATTCCTGCTTGGTGGGATTTCTTTAATAAGAGGCTCAACATTTTTCCTCCAACCTCACCAACTGCTGCCTTAGCTAAAGGGGACCACTTTCCCACACTCACACCTAGTGGTACTTGCCCAGCTTTACAAATTACTCCATTTACAAATTTCCCCCACTTTACAACATTCCTCCTTTTTCTAACCCAAGAGTCCTCATTTGTAACAACACAACAAATGAGGAACAAGCATTTCAGGTCCATCTACTCATTCTTTTTCTCTGTCCAATCCCATGAGCATCCCCTAGCTCCCCATCACGAGCCTCAGCCCCAGCTTGATACCCACCTCCAAAGCATATTTACGATTTCAAAAAGGGCATTTACTTCAAAGACGCTATATGAATATACTTAAAAGAAATGTTTGCAGAATCTCAAATGCTACACCAAACAGGCCTATGTATGTACTCTTGTCAGTAAATACACATGTTGTGATTACATTTTATCCATCACTTAAAAGCTAAGCACAAATACCTTCTACATCTACATCTCTTCTGTACATCTAGGTTTTGTTATTTAACTAAAGTAAACTCCATTCAATTCTTATCAAGCCCTCCTCAACTTTACTCAAAATAGCCATCTCCAAGCTTACCCTGCTCATGCAGAGATCACCCACCTTCCTCCACACTAAACCACAGGCTGAGGCAACCAGCAGAGCACAGGAGTGGTACCCCACGCAGTACTAAGCATTAGGGGACTGTAACGTGAAAAAAAACAGGACCCCATACAGTAACACCACCTGTCCCTAACACTGACCAGAAATATTTCTGTTTCCAGGGGAGCTGGTGAAAGAGAAAGCAGCTCAACAGAAAGTGGCATAAGACGTGATGGTGACTCCTTTGAAAGGACAGACTTTGTTCCAGGGAGTATTTTCCTTTAAGCAGGGGATGGAAATATTCATTAACCTGGACTTAAAGCATCAGATTCATTGAATTGAGGTGGCTTCAACTGCCAAAGGACCCAAATCCACAATTGCCAGAAACATGAGAGCTCCACTTCAGTAATTGCCCAAGGACATTAAAGTTTCTGGAAAGAAGAATTACAAACCACACCTTTATTTCCAAGAAATATAGAGTGTTTTCTATCAGCATGTACAACAATTTCTATTAGCAGCAGACAGGTATTCCCCATCATCCCGCAGAACTGCTCTTGTGATCTCACATTAACATGTTTTAGCCAAAGTCTATGTGCAACTACAAAGTCCCTGTAGCTGAGCACAGAAGTTTTCAACAGAGACCCTCAGTTTTAAAGGCCGCTCCCACCCTACGCACCTGCTCAGCCCATTTTTAACCCGCCAGAAGACTGCAAAAAAACCCTAGCTGTCCAAATTTTTTTGCATAAAGCATATCTTAAAGCTGTCTTGTTGGCTGAACATCATATCCCATACACCAGCAGGATACCTTGGTTGAAAACAGGTTGCTGAACAAGAAAGTCTTTTATTCCCAACTTAATACAATAGATAGTACAAAGGAGAGCCTAGGTAAACATGAAAGAGTTGCATTCCACTTGTTCAAGTAAGAAACCTGTCTTTTCTTTGTTGTTTTGTCCATTTTGGTTTTTTAGCACTACTAGGAAAAAAAGTAGCAACAGTTTTCCTGAAGTCTTCCACTAACTTTAGATTTTACATTAAGAAAAAAATGATAACTCAAATATCTTGGAAATTTATTACTTAAAAAAAAGTATGAGAGACTGTATGTGTCTATTACATGTGGCTATGATAGACTACATGCAAATATATAGGCTATATATACACACATGGTTTGATTACTGCCATATCCAAATAGCTTTCCTGGAGAAAAGGGAAAAAAAATTCTTTGACAGTCATTCAGTCCTCTGCCTCGCTTACACGTCATAGGGTCCTCAGAACCTATTCACAAGTCCAAGGGGCCAGATGGGATCCACCCGAGGATACTGAGGGAGCTGGCAGAGGAGCTCACCAAGCCATTCTCCATCATTTATCAGCAGTCCTGATCAACCAGGGAGGTAGGTCCCAGACGACTGGAAACTAGCAAATGTGATGCCCCTCTACAAGAAGGGTCAGAAGGAGGATTTGGGGAACTACAGGCCTGTCAGCCTGACCTCGGTGCTGGGAAAGGTCACGGAGCAGATCATCTTGAATACCATTACACGGCACTGCCTCACACCTCCTTCCTACTCAGGTTGCAGAGCAGCACGCAGCCTCACAGGTACCTAGGAGAAGGAAGTGGCACTGGTACTGCCCTGAAATAGGACAAGACACAGGCGCCCAGCAGGGTAACACAAGCTAGGAGTCAGAGGGGTGTGGCTGGGTAGTTTGTTTAATGCAATCAGCCACCCTTCTTACTTCTGCTCCAAAATCCCTCATTCAAATAAAAGATTACATCCACCTACAGTGGAGGTTTGATTACTAAGCTCATCCAAATTAGTTTTCTGGAGAAAACAGGGAAATCTACTCAAGTAATCATTACATCTAATGCAAACTAAGGAAATCTAGCAGCATCTGAAAGCTATCACAAGAGATACAGCACGGAATTAAAATAGAGCTAAATGTGATAAGAATGGGGGGAAAGGGGAAGAAGATGAAGTAAAAGAGAAAGGAAGTTGCTTTAAAATCTCTATTTCAGTGTATACTCCTAAGGCTTCTTTAGAAAGTTAGAATGAGAGCTATCTACCTTACTAAAACAAGCTTATCAGTTCAAAAAAAGTTACTTGCTCAGGTGTGGTAAACAAACAGGCTCCTAGGGTTACTTATTGCTGGCCCCAGTTAGATTTTGTAAACATTCTCTATAGCCTGTAATGAAATCAGCATATTGGGGTGTCCTATCTGGGTATGGTGATAGGGCTAAAGCACTACTGGAAAACTTTACTGGAACAGTAACAGGTACAATTTTTTACCAGTGTTATCCTTATCTGCACTAATGGTAAAATAAGGGGAAATAGATCACTATTGGGGTATTTTTTTTATTTTAAGGTAAGTGCTATCTTTTTTGTTACCTATGAGTTGCTTTTGTGTAGCCAGGTTTATGCAATGGGTTTCACTTTAAAAAAAATTAAAACACAATAATAAGTGTATATAACTTCATGCCATAACTATTTAAGGAGGTCAGTTTAATCTTACAGTATAAAGTAGTATATAAACTTAAGCCCAGGAAAAAGCTGGGCCATAAGAAGCTGCCCAGTGGAAGAGCGCATGCAAAATGGTAGCTGTCTCTTCCCACAGAAGTTGATTGGATGCTTACCGTTCATTTAAAATATGCATACATCACTCTTTTATAAGGGTTGCCTTTTTTTTTCCCTTCTAAAAATGCTTTGCTCTCTAACAGGGAGGCAGCACTTTAAATGAGATATTTATTTAGCTGCAGGATGGGGAGTGGACTGTGGATAGAATTGGGCGATCAGCTACAGATGTATCCTGGCCAAAATAAATAAGTGCCTTAAGACTGAGCAGATCATAACTAATTCCCCCAGGCAACTTGGGAAACTTTAATGTGGATGAGTTTTCGGCTGCTATCCCACAAGTTGCACCAGCACACCCGGTGAGCTGGAGAGACTGGGGCATAGATGTACAGGCCAAAGGGGAGCTGCTTAAGCTGCTGCTGAAAGAAATGCCTACTTCTAATAACTACCATGGGATAAGTATCAGTAAGACTTACACAGCATAAGAAGATGGAATAACATCATTACAGATATTAAACATCTTGCTTGATTTCTATGTGGCAGAGGCTGCTAGAAAAGGCTCAAAAACTACTGCTGGTCTCCTGTAAGCTTGGCTAATGTTCCAAAGCATAATAAAACCATTGAAGTCAAGCAGATATATTTACTCAGTGCTTTCCACAGGCACTTGTACATACACATCCAAGCTGTTTGGGTGTTTCAAAGTGCAGAAAGCACCTGGCAAATTCAGCATTTTTCTTAATGCAGCTCCTCTGAGTAAAAGTCTCCCAGGAGAGACTCATAGGCTTTGTATGATTTAGGAGATTTTTGAAACGGTTATAGCAGAGCTTTCTAAAGAAGCAATGTAATATTCTTTAA
Source organism: Phalacrocorax aristotelis (assembly GCF_949628215.1). Classification (NCBI taxonomy): domain Eukaryota; kingdom Metazoa; phylum Chordata; class Aves; order Suliformes; family Phalacrocoracidae; genus Phalacrocorax; species Phalacrocorax aristotelis. Next base: position 79,357,098 of record NC_134278.1, on the reverse strand, counting down.
GAAATTTGCACTTGTACATTATCATGGAGGTTAAACTTTCAAATGCAGCAAAGAAATCTCTGCTCTGAAATCCCATTTTACAAAAAAGAGGTACTAAGGATGGACTCTAAAACCTCTTGGCAGGCTCAAGCCTTTTATGCTAAACAGCTGCAGGTATCCACACTGGTCTTGATTTTTTTTTGTTGTTATTGTTTGTTCTAGGGTTGCTTTGGGTTTGTTGTGGGTTTTTTTTTTTAATTTCCAACTGATTCTTCTTGCTTTCAAACAGAATAACTTTGCCAGCTAAGCACAAAGCCATAGCCCGCAGAAGCAGAACATGTACCATGGGTGTCCTTCTGAGCGGAGCAAGAAATAGGGTAAACAGTGGCAGTCACAGCTACTGAGACTGAAACATAGGCCAAGGGGCTGGTGGTGGTTGGGGGAGCTGTTCTGGGAGGGACATGCCTCATATTGCAGCATGATGGGAACAACCTCCCCCGCAGAAAGAGATTTTGACCTCCAGTCCCCCTCTCTGTGGGGTTTACTATGAGGGTAGCCTGGCTAATGCAGCCTCAAGGCTACTGAGGGAGAAAAGCCTGCTTGGGTGATCTCTGATTCCTGGGTGGAGAAACATTTCAGGAGAGGTTTTAGTCCTAGATATTGTTCCAAGGAGAATGCATACAAATATTAATTAGCATTTTCAGCGTGACTTTAGGACTTGGGATGGATGCATTTTCAATAAAATAGCAAAGAGAAATCTATCTCCGCATGTGCTGTCACCAGAGCTGAGATTAGCCCTTATTTATGATTGCTGAACATCTGTGGGTAGGGCGTTCACAGCAGAGGTTCCTTGGCTCTGGAGCTTGTTTTTTCTCTTGATGAGGAGTTCAAATGTGCTGGTCTTCAGACCATGGTGCATAGACTATCTATTTGCCACATTTGGTCTTGTTTTAGGAAGAAAATAATGAGAAATAGTCAGGAAAGTGTGATCTGCCCAGGTGAGGCCTAAATAAGAGTATTTGTAGAGGTTAATTATAGAAAGCAATCCCATCATATGGCATCCTACATGTGGAGTGCGGTGTTGTATAGTATGAAAAGATCAAGTGTCTGTGTTAAACAGGACTGTAAAAACACCTTTGGGGTATTTTTTGCCTACTGAAATGTTGGTGGGTGGTTCATGGGCCATAGTTTTGAAGTTCCAGTGCAAAACAGGTTTATTCCTAGTTTACTGGCATCTGCTGTGCATAAGTGGAAGTTTGGAAGAAAAACATGTCTCTTATCCTAATTCCAAACTAGATGGGGGAAATGTGAATGTAAATTAAAGTGATGTGTGTTCTGGGATGGTGTTTGTTATTTTTATGTCATTAAACTAAATATGAATCTGGGTGGAAAAAAATACCAGAGGGAAAAAATAATGAAGAGAGAAATGAAGTGCATATCTTGCTGAATAAATTAATAATATTTTTGCTTTTTCATGAGGTTAGACATGAATTTTCTTAGCTGCCTAGTATCTTGAACTAAATCTGAGTTCGTGTATCCTTGTTCTGGTACAGCAGTATGGCCATAACATGTTAGCCCATCACAGTTATGAAGCGCATGCACTTAAGCCTTCTCATTTTGGTGAGTGTGGAAAAAGCTATCTAATAATTTTGGTTTAAGTCACAAGATCTATTTTCAATGCTCACTGCTGTTTGTGAACTCTTTAACTCTTCTAATGGAAAGAAATGGAAAAAAAAACAAGGTTAATAATGATTTTCAAAATCATCTAAAAAATATTTTTTTATGTTTATTCTGGACTTTTTTACAACCATACATAATCTCAGCTATAGAATTCATTCTCTGGTACAAGGAATGTGGATGAATGGCTTTTTTTAAAGTTAAAGCATATATTTTGCATGGCTGCTTCTCAAGAGCTTAAAAGTTATGGCAGTTCTCTAAGATCTCAGAAAAATGTCAGAACAGTTATGACTGTGTAATATTGCTGATGACAGAAGTCAGGAGGACAGAATGTCATGGTTTCTTTTATACTGAAATTATTGAGACGAAGTGTCATACATTTGGGGGTAATGCAAATGTGTTTGTAGTATGCTGGTTACTGTTGACAGCAAAAGCGTTCAAGAACAACACTTCAGACTAATTTTGTGTGGTTTTGCCCTTTGTGGTGAATGGACAGTTCCCGTTAGAAAGAGCTTCACTCCTAGATCACTTGTAAGTCATTCTTACATATTCCTCTACACCTTTGTTATGCTTCTTTCTAAATTCTGCAGTGTCAGTCTGTTCAACCTCAATGTACATATATCACTTTGTGTTCATTCTCCCTGAAATGCTACCTTCTTGTCTCTTCTTTGCTTGTCACTTGTATCATGTAATTCTCTGCTTGAAGTATGTTGGCTTCCCCAATTGAAATTAAGCTTTAAAAACCCTAAGTAACCACCTACTGTGCTTAACAGAAGACAAGACTTGTGTTGCTCGTTTCTCTTGTGTTATATGAATGCTTCTGATCACTCCTTTGCCACTCTGTGAAATCAAATACATTTTTATAACAGTACAGAGCTTTGACCAGTTATTTGCAATGAGCTAGAGAATAGCAATTTTAATGAGCAATAATGACAAAAAAATCTTTCCAAAAAATCCTCTGTTTGTCAGCAGCAAAGCAAATGTGAATTCAGGCAAACATGGTGAATATTCTTACTTTGCCAGCTAATACATTTTTGTACCAAATAAAACTATACCAATGAATTCTGATTCTGGATAAAGTTAATGGTCCTTTTGCCCAGCCCAAATCCTAAGTTTCTGGATCACCCATCTAATTTTTCTCTTCTGTGTCTTGCCAGAAAGATAAGAAACATGTTGGCACAGAAGAAAAACTATTATTTGAACTGTTATCCCAGCCAATGAATCTGTTCTCTATAAACACGACTTTAACAGAAAAATCCATGTAGTAAACAGAAAAGATTAGTAAACAAGCAATATCAAAATAGCATTAGAATCAAACTAGTAATAAATGGCATGAGGTTTTTTTATTACATAGCCACCAAATTTAAAGTCTTAGCTCCAGATGACAGACGAGTTTAAGATCATGTGATGGTTTCTATTAATTTAATACTGCATGGATCTTACTGTTGGGGTGGTCAGACCTTCAGGATCACATTACTGTTCATTCATGCTCATGGATATAAATACTGGTAAATTACTAATCACTTTTGCATTACACGACTGAGCAACAATCAGTGTGAGGAATAATTAATATATGAGCAAAACCACTGTCCTGTAAGCATAACATTCTGTTGCACTCTGACCATGTAACAGCACAACAAATATTTTAGCTGGCAAGCTTTTGTGATAGCAATAACAAGTGTTGTAACCCTCTTCTTGCATTTTTAAGCTAGGAATGTAAAAATATTTTGCAAAGAGTATTAAGGAACACTATTTTTGCCTTACCAAGAAAAGTGAGGAATGGTGTGGTGGAGTGACCCCTACAGTTACATGAGATGAGCGTGACTTTGAAGTTTGGTGTGAGTCTCCAGACACTGCCATGCTCCAATCGCCAGGCCCTGCTACAGGATCTACAGTTAATACAGCTGTAAGATTAATTAGTAAAAAGATTCAGGGGGTTTAATTACAATTCTTTATTTTGAAATGGGGGAAAGGGGTGGTTGTGGGTGTATTATAGCTTTGAAACCAAGAGGCACAGAGCAAGGTCTCTTTGGCAAAAAAATTCTAAATATATGCTTTTTTTTTTCCTTTCAAGTGTGAGCTTAAGTGGGGGCTGACTCATTCAGCCATGTTTCTAAAGGACGGGGTCTGAATTTTTGACAGACTGTGTAACATGTAATAATTTTTCCACACCAGGCCTTGCAGCTGCTGTCGCCCAGCAGGGATACCAGGCCGAAGGTGGTGGCCGCTGACCCTCGGGCAGCCCAACAAGGCTTCGCAGGCGTGAAGGTGCCACGAAGACTCCTGAGATGCCAACGGCGGGAGGGAGGGAGGGAGGCAGGCAGGAGTCCTCTCCCTCAGTCTTCCCCCGCTTGGGCTGGTGGCCCCCAAATTTTAGTCTGAGCCGGCTGTAAAGCCGCCTTGTATCCAGGGGCCGCCTGGATACAAAAAGGTAGCTTTTTCTGCCACTTTTTACCTTAGACAGCTCAGGGGGGCCCGGAGGCACCGCGTTCGCGCGCTCTCCGCGCCTTGACCCTCCTCGGCCGCCGTGGCCGGCGGGGCTCCGCCAGGGGGCGCAGGGCCTCGCGGAATCGAAACTAACCCGCCGGTACGAGAGCCAATCTACTTCGAGCTTACTCCGCGTCAGCCCGCCCCCCGCCGCCTCCCGGAACCAATCGGGTGGCGGTTGCCGGTGGGGTTACCCCTTCCTACACACCGGCACCATGGCCGCCGCCGCCACGAGCTGTCGCCGCGTCGCTTTCGGCGGTTTGGTGGTTGGCGGCGGGGCCGCGGCGCGATGGCGGCGGCAGCGGCTGCTGCTGCCGTCGTTACCTGACGGCTGCCTGGCGCGGATGGCGCCCGTCCGCGGCATCGCGGCGGAGCCCGGGCCCTGCCGAACGGTGGTGGTGGACGTGGGGGGCAGGTGAGGGGCTCCCCGTGCCCTGAGGGAGCGGGGAGGCAGCCGCCCGGCCCGGGTGTTCCCCACTCCCTCGGCCCAGGCTGAGTCATGTCTTTCGGTACTGGCTCCGGGGAAGGGGCCGGCGGACCCCCACGGCCCCGGAGCCACCGGCGAGAACCGTCCGGGGGCGGTGGGTTAAACGTGAGGAGAAGTTGCCGCTGACACCGCTGTGTGCCCTTCCTCACTCATGGTGGGTGAAAAGCTGCTGCCTTTCCTTCTCTTTCCCCTACGGAAAAGAGAATATTCTGCAGCTGTGGTGGGAGAAGGTGCTTTGTGGCTATGCAGGCATCTACCCCCTTCTCGTGAGGGAACAGCAGATGTGTACGTGCGTTTTCTAGTGGCAAGACTCAAACCCAAGGTGAACAGGTTCATGTTCCAGTGCGAGCAAAGCATTTTGTCTCTAAATCGTAGATGTACCTTTAGGTGATATCTGAGGTGGTGCAAGTCTGCTGCTAGGTGAAAAAGCAGGACATGTGAGGCAGAAGCATGTTAAAGTTCACTTTTGGTCAAAGAGTTTCAATTTCCATATCTAATGAGGATTTTTATGTCTAATATGAAGTGTAGCTGATGTTCTGTACAGTAGATGCTGTAGGTGAATGCAGATATTACTGGAAAATGTATTGAATTCATCATGATAACATACTATTTCTTTCCAATAGAAAGATGGAACTGTCTTCTGGAAAACTTGCCAAGTTTGCTGATGGTTCAGCTGTTGTTCAGGTAAAAAAAAAAAAAGGTAAAATTTGTGCAACTTCAAAATTTCTGGATCTGAACAGTCATTGTTAGGACACCAGAGCCTATTAAAAGAACATAGAGCCTCAAGTGGCAGTTTAATCCCTAATGAATGTACAGCCGTGTTTTGTAGGAAAAAATTTGTTTGAAAAGCAAAAATAATGGTGTGAAGCATGGATTTATGCAGTTGTTTTCTGCAAAGAATATTCTGGAGTTTTAGTTTGTTAAGAAGTTTAGGACTTCAGGTAATATTTTGGTTGCAGGTAATTTGAAATTTTTTTTTTTCTTAATCCAGCTAGGTGACACGGCAGTAATGGTCACAGCAGTCAGCAAAACTAAGCCCTCTGCGTCTCAGTTTATGCCATTAGTGGTAAGTATTAATGACAAAATTAATTTTGAGATGATCAGCAGTAGCCTTAGCAGTAATAATCACTAAATAATGATGTTCAAGGTGCTGGGGGCAATGAGGAATGTAAGCAGCAGACTGCAGACCTTGGACTTCAGAAGAGCAGTCTATGATAAAACAACTAGACTGATAGATGAGGGGTGAGCGGTGGATGCTGTCTACCTTGACTTTAGCACGGCTTCCCACAAAAGCCTTGTGAACTTTGCCACAACATCCATGTTCAGGCATTATATTTTAGTTGTGTGGAAGACTAGTTGGATTATGAGGCTTGAACTGTTGTGTGTATTGAGGGTTAATGATTCATGCTCTACCTTGAGGCTGAATTAATGGTGAGTTCTTCAGGGGGTTCTGTCCTGGGTCACAGCGTGTTTTGTACTTGCATCAGTGACCTAGTATTCCTGCTCATCAAGTTTGCAGGTGATATGCTCAGAAGCAGGGCTGCCATCCGGTGGGGAGGGACCAGGGGCTGGAGCAATGGGCTGACAGGAACCTTGTGAAATTCTATAAGGGCAAATTGGGAGTCCTGAACTCAGGGTGCATTACTGCCCTGCAACAGTCTGGGCTGGGAACTGACTGGCTGGAACAGGAGGATCTGTTTTGGCATTGGGACAGAGCCTGAAAATGTAATCTGGATTCAGAGTTAACCATGCTCTGAGCAGGAAATTGGACTATAGGCCTTCTGAGGTGTCCCTTCTGACCTGAATGATTCTGTGGCTCAGAAACTAGTAGTCTGTTGTCTTTAGGAATCACGTTTTGTGTTTAAAAGGTTGACTACCGCCAGAAAGCTGCTGCAGCAGGAAGAATTCCTACAAACTACCTAAGACGAGAACTTGGTTCCACTGATAAAGAAATTCTTACCAGCAGAGTAATAGGTAGGCTGAAACATTTTGTTTACAATGTGTTTAAATGTGGTGTAATGTTATCCTCATGATGTTGGAAAAAAATAGGGATTTATAACTGCTGTTTGCAGAGTTGATTGTTTCTGCAGTAATGTCAGAAGAAAAACAAGCAACAAGTTTGTTATCAGTACTGATGTTTAAAACAGTGTATCAGGCAGGGCTGTGTGCATGTACCTTTGTATATACACCTGGTTCTCGAGAAATCTTGTTGTCGCTTTTGTTAATCTTATTGTATCTAAGATCTCATCCTAACTGTAGAGATGTTACCTCTGCACATCTCTGGACAGGTGGAAGAGACAACCAAGGTAAACTCTGAAATACAAAGAGGCAGACTTACTGATTGGTGTATACTCATTCTCTCCATCTTGATCATGCTTAAAAAGTAATCTCCATCATGGCTATCTCCAGTCATGTATAGGATAATACCTTGAAATTCAACATTTATATGCATCTTCAGACAGCAATGAAAAGAATTAGAAGAGGGAACAGCCTGTAAGGCCTGGGTTGTTAGAGTTCTATATGCTTCAAACTGAAATAAAATTAATAGGAAATCTATGCATCATGAAAATAATGCAGTATTTTGAACATACATGTTTGTGTTGCTTTTCTTTGTTGAGGACTATGTCCCTTCATTGAAGATATTTCTGGTGAAATAGTATTTAATAGATTATTTGCATCCTAAAGCATAGACGACTTTCAGTGTTTTTAATGTGTGTTACCTGACAGTGCGTATGCTCACCCAAATATCTCTTATTTTACTCTGAGTGCTATTGAAGTTTTAGAGTTGATTATATTTCATGCTAAATTTCCTTCTGGGTTCTCTGTCTTTTCTCTTTTTCGGTTGTTTGGGTCTTTAATTTGAGCCATTTTGTCAGTTTCTTGTGGGGTTATTACAAGGGAAACTGAATATTGACTACTTAAAACCAAATATTTCCTAGACTTTGAATATTTCTTTTTCAGATCGGTCAATCAGACCACTCTTTCCAGTAGGCTACTTTTATGATACACAGGTAGGTCACACTCACTGTCCTTAACTTATAGCTACCTTCAAAATGGAAGACTTGGGTATGTCCACATGTGATATAGGTACTATATTAAGAAAAGCAGTTTTCTTTAGTATCTAGGAGGGGTTTACACTTTGAAAAACAGTCTAATAGTGTAGTGTTGCTTTTTAGTTCGTCACCTCCTTGTCTTAAATTATTTTTATTACGTGCTAGTTTCCAAGTTTTGTTGTAGACATACAGGAACAAAATTCAAATATCGCCTCTACAACAGAGGAAAGAAAGGGTAATAGCATATGCTGTATGATATGATACGATATTATACCTTAGTGGTTTTTTGTGAGCTTTCTAGTTTAAATACTTGAAAAAAAGTCTCATTTGCATTATAAGCTTGTATAAATCTGTGGAATGTTTTGTTTGTTGTCCTTAGCTTTGTATCAACAGCTAATAAAAGCATATAGGTCAAAGTTATTCATTGTCTTTTATCTTATGCCAGATCCTTTGTAATCTTTTAGCAGTAGATGGTGTCAATGATCCTGATGTTCTGTCAATTAATGGAGGTAAGAGGACTGTTAAAAATTTCTGCTTCCATGTGCTTTTAATATGATCCATTTTTTCTAATACAAATTTTAATCTCCATTCTAGCTTCTGCAGCACTTGCATTATCTGATATCCCATGGAATGGTCCTATTGGTAAGTAAATATTTTGAAATGATGGGCAATTTGAACATAATGGAAGGCTTAGACCACAGTTCATGCTTTCTTTTTAAACAAGAATCTGAATCTATCATCCACTACGTCTTGTTTCAAGTATTGAAAATAATTTTACAATGGCTAGCATTATTGCACTTAAAATCATTTTTTCCTGGACTAAATATACCTCTGTAAGGATTTATAATCCAGAAGTAGTATAGTATAGAGATCACTAACTTAATTTTTTCGTTAGAGAAACTTATTCTTGAAAAGCATTGTTTAGAAAACAGCTTGATAAGAATACTTTTTCTCTAGGAGCTCAAAAGGAGCTTTATTTCATTGTGAATATTTTATAGCAAGAGAAATAATCTAGCCAGGAACAAATATTTAGCTGTATTTTCCTTTCACCTGCCTTTTTTTCTGGAAAACATATGCTGAAATGACTAAGAAAACCCAACCTACTTACAGCCTTGTGTATAATGCTACTTGGCATTACTGGGTATGCCCTACCCAGTAATACTACCTAAAAGAAATTCAAGCATAATTAATTTTGCCTTAAAGATTTGATCTTAGTATATAGCTAACATGTTAATATTTTAAAATTAATCATAGCTTTAATTGTTTTTAGATATATAATTTTCAAAGTCAAATGATGCCTTAAAGAACTTCCTTACTATAATAATAATTTTCTGGAGTTTCTTTGTAGGTGCAGTAAGGGTAGGACTGGTTGATGGAGAAACTATTATCAATCCAACTCGAAAACAGATGTCTTCTAGTGCTTTAAATTTAATTGTTGCTGGAGCTCCTCAAAGTCAAATTGGTAAGTAGGTTAAGTATTACTATATGTTCTGTGTTTGAGAATCAAGTAGGTGCCCCTTTGCAGCTGTTTTCCTAATCTTCGAAATTTGTATTTTTACACAATAGCAGGAATAAACAGTGATAGGTAACTTTCGGTTAGGTAAAGTAAGTTCAACTGTATTTATGCAGTTTAATGTTAACCTGTATTTCCTCAGTTGAGTTAGATTGCTATTGAACAATAAAATAGTAATTTACTTAACTGTTAACTTTCCATTGATAGTTATGTTGGAAGCAACTGCTGAGAATATATTGCAACAAGACTTCTGTCATGCCATCAAAGTAGGGGTGAAGCATACCCAGCAAATAATTCAGGGAATTCAACAATTAGTGAAAGAACGTGGTGTTGCCAAGAGAACTGTTCAGAAGCTATTTGTTGCTCCTGAAGAGATCGTGGAATGTACAAAGAAGTAAGTTCAGAACAAATAATTTTTATCTAAATCCTGTTAAGTGACTCAAAATGCTTATTTAAGGATTATTTAATCTGAGCTCTGATCAGATAGTTTGGGGTTTTTGTTTAACAAAATAGCATGTTTTGAATGTTCAGAATTACTTGCTGCATTTTTCATAGAATGTTTGAAGGAGCGTGGCCTCCAGCATTCTTGTTTTACACTTAGTAAGAAGGATGGGGCAAAACGAATACCCTGAAAACCCAGTGAAAGTATTGTGAGTTAATATGCTGCTGTTGTGGAATGGTGACAAGAGGATTCAGGATACGTTGGCTTGTATGAGCTTTGGAGTGGAGGTGATAACTAATTTCAAAGAGGTGGCAGGACAGCAGGCAGGAAGGACAGTCAGGGCTAGTCATGTTTATAAATGTCAGTCTGGTGCTTTCATACTGTTAGTGAAAGCAAACATTTAGTCCATAAAAGAAACGAACTCTGTAAGTGGGTTTTAAGCCGTGTTTTCAAAAATTCTTTCTTTTCTTTCAAAAGACTTGCTTTTAACAAGATCTATGCGGTGTTCACAGATTCTAGCCATGATAAAGTAAGTAATCAATTCAAACATGATATAATTATTTTTTAATTAATATAATAACAGTAGTAAGATTTAGTTCCTTTAATGTTAATAAAAACTCCTCTCCTCCTCTGCATATATTTGCAATAGTAATAATAAATTGTTCTGTAAATTCTTATTTACAAGAATATTTGTTTGCAGTACATTATTGATGTTTGAATTTGTGTGACAATCCTATTCCTTATCCCTTGAGTTTTACAGAATTTTAAAACAAACAAAAGCCCAACAACACAAACCTCTTGTTATTCTTCCCTGTAGAATTAACTGGTTGCAAATCCTGTGTTCTAGATTTCTAGAGACGAAGCAATTAACAAAATAAGACTTGAAATAGAAGAACAGCTGAAAGGTATTAATTTCTGGTTTCTTAAAATCTAGAGAATGCTTAAATGGAGCTAGCACTACTTGGAGTTACAGTGTGTTCTTTTGCTGGCCAAGCTATTTTAGTAAAAGTTCTATCAAGTTCATTTTCCAACTTCAGATGCAATTTCTTTTTTAAACCCAGAAAAATTTCCAGAAGCTGAGCCTTATGAAATCATGGAATCTTTCAATGTGGTTTCAAAGGATATTTTTAGAAATCTTGTTCTGAATGAATATAGAAGGTAAGTATATCAAACTCCTAGTGAGTAATATTTCTGTCAACTTTTTATCCAAGACTAGAGTTTCATTGATCTCATAATTTCTGCTTGTAACTTTAGGTGTGATGGGAGAGATTTGACTTCCCTCAGAGATATTAAATGTGAAGTGAACATGTTTAAAATGCTTCATGGATCAGCCTTGTTTCAGAGAGGTCAAACACAGGTAGTACCTTTGAATATCAGAAATCATGAATTTATCAAAAGCTGAAAGATTTGTATCATTTAAATGCAAAGTTTCCTTTTTCTTCACATTCAAATATTAACAACTAGTAAACAGATTAGATTTAATTAAAATGTATGAGTCCATAAGGACAGCAGGCAAAGCTTGGCTCCTTGCTACATGAGCAGTATGGATGTTGGTATAGCCCTCTAAGCGTATGTGTCCAGAAAGAGTCTGGTAAGCATTATCGTGTCTTCAGGTTTTCTGAAGAATGTCTCGTAACCAGAGTTAGATGCTGTAAGGGTTCTCCTTGATTGGTTCAGGTTGGCAGATTTGGGGCATTTTTGGTTGGTTGGGTTTTGTCTTGCAGGGAGGTGGTTTGAGAAGAAAGCCTTCCAGTTCAGGGTGGCTGACAAAATTGGTTGTTAATAAGATAAGTCCAAAATCATATCTTTTTTTTATTTACCATCCCTCTATGTAGACTTTTGTGTTAAAGATACTAGTTGAAACAGAAGCTTTTCATGTGAAATATCCTGTTTGTTTTTAGAAAAATGGGTGACTCAATAGGTCATAGAATCATGGAATGGTTTGGGTTGGGAGGGACCTTTAGAGGTCATCTAGTCCAACCTGGTCATTGGAATGTAGGGCAGCGCTAAATTGTGCATGTCATAAGAATTCTTTTTAAAAGAACTTCATATGTAACCTACACTAAATAGGGAAATTGGGGGGGGTGGGGAAAACCACCCACATTAATGAGATCTTTTTTTCCCCTTTGCCAAAAGCGTCAGATATTGGGTGGACTGAATTAAGATTGTTCAAGATTTTGTCTCCTATATTTTTATAGCTTATTTTCCTAGAAGACTGTCAGCCATTGATCTGACTTATTGCAGGGTACATGGGTAGTTGCAAATGGCGATTTACTCCTCAGTGTTGTCCCCTCTTATCCCCCTAAACACAGGCTGCAAGTCCATGTGATAAACAGGCTTGTTCTTTTGCACAACACTGTGGCTGTATCTGTCCTGGCTCTTAAATGAAGTAGCTCGGTTTCTTAGCGGACACCTGTTCTAGGCTCCTACCAGGTTAAGAAGCATTAAATCAGTATTTTTAAATGTGTTAATTTGTAAGATTGTATCATCTTTACAAATTATGAATAAGTTTGTGCAATTAAGGGAAAAAAAAAAGTTTGCAGAAGTGCTGGTGATGGCATATTTGTAGCTGAAATTCTTTTGATTCTTCATAACCAGTAAAAGGTGTGGAACATGGAAGTGTTTAACAGCAGTTTATTTACCCTCTGTCTCTTATCCTAGGTTCTCTGTACAGTTACATTTGACTCTCTAGAATCAAGTGTAAAATCAGATCTTATCTCAACAGCAGTGAGGTATGTGTATCTTTTGGTGTTTTGTCAGTGGTAATAAAAGAGGGTGAGCATTTAAGCACATCTGATAAGTTCCTTGAACTTTGACATATACCTATATATAAATTCATTACGACTGAAAAATGTGTAAAATCACACTTTGAAGTGGCCTATTTTCAGGAGATCTTGGCAGTTGTTTTTTGTTAAGATAATATTAATTCCATAGACACTCATTTGAAATTGGAGAGTATTACAAGTAACATCCAGCCTGGTTTTGAAAGAAGAAAACAAATTACTCTCAAATCAGTAAAACTGTGTCCATGTGTCAAGTCTCTTTAAATAAAATGATTGATGAAAGTTGACTCTCTGTCTTCCAAGTATTCATCATCACACTTGGAACTCGATATGTATTGCACTCATTTAATCTATTTCTCACAGGTTTTGAAGTTTTGATCAATAGGTCGGATGTGCAGAGCCCATGAAGCGCTGTTCCGTTTGTCAAGTTTGGCTCAAATGGAAAACAAAATAAGGAAGCAGATAATTGCGGGGAGGATTCCCCCAACTGAATTGGCCTATCTAAATATTCTCATTTTGTCTGAAAATGAAAAATGTTTAGAGGGTGAAAATGTTCTTTTTTTAATGGAGTATGATGTAGCAAGAAAGTCCTTGTGCCAATAACATTTTATTGCCAAGGGCTAATTTGCTGGGGAGGGGAGACTCCTTCCCTTTAAAGCTACGTTTCAGTGATCTCATTCCACCAGTGTGGGAGCTTTTACATTTTAGTGTGTCGGCTTTGCTTTAGTTAAATTTTTTGGTGTAGGGGTGTTTGTCCATATTCTGTAATTTGGTATTATTAGAAATTAGTTTGTGTTAAATAATGGGTTTTAATTAGCAGTCATTAGGTTGCTTCATGAATGAGAGATTGCCTCCGTATGAAACTACAGATGAGTCTTGACTTGAAGCATCTTTCTTTATAGATTAACTTTTTTGTATTTATTGCTAAGAGTCAAATCTTGTGGCGCTTCGCTAACTTTTTTGAGCACGGATTCTGTTATTTAATCAAGAGCTATTTTGTGATTACAGAGATGTTTAGTTTTTGTTCTGAGTGCTTATATTTGTGAGTTCTTACTGCAACATGTCCAGTAAGATGCTAATGTTCTTGAAGTCTGCATTATTTTTTCTCTTCAGATAGTTCCTTATGCTGGTTTTGGTCTGATAGAGCCTATTTTATTCTAAACAGCTAGGGAAACTGTTTTAATGATGGCGACTAACACATGAGGTTTTTTCTTTGTGGACTATGGCTTTTAATTTATTCACTACATAGAAAACATGACAAAAAATGTGGGTGATCAGCAAATCTATTGATTCGGTGTTTTTGCTGGTTATATTTGTAAGCATAACTTAATATAACGTTAAGTATTACCTATTGTATGTAAGACATGTTTGGTTGTTCTTTTTGACACGGTCTCTTTTTTTAATTAAATAGTGGAATAAAAGACAAAAACTTCATGCTGCATTATGAGGTGAGAGTTTTACTGTGTCACAGCTTTCTGCATGATTCACAGAAGGGCTTCATGTCTTGCTTTTTTAAAGGTGAAATTGATCACTTCCAAAGATATAAATTATCTCTAGATTTGCTAAAACTTATTAATTCTTATTCATATGTGAATTTATACTTATGAACAAAAGTGCTGGTTTCCTAAAAAGCAGTAGATAATTTGTAAATTGCCATTTTATGCAGCCTTTTTAATATCTTAACGTTAGGTTAGCTCCTTAAGAATAGGTTATTACTGAAAGCAGGATTAACCTGCTCTATTATTTTTTAGTAAACTCTATTACCATATCCAGCTGACTTACTACACCAATAGTAAATAAGTGCTTTTACATCTTGGATTTCTCTCAGCCTTTGGAACCTGCCAGAAGTAGTTCATACAGGCAACAGGCATACGTTGTTCTATTATCTGTATGACAGCAACAAGACTTCTGATATGTTGTCTGTCAAGTTTAATTAGAGTAAGCTCGTTGTGGTGTTTTTCAACTACCTTGCAACTGCTTTATTCTTTTTGTTCTGTGGAAATAAAACACTTACTAAACACCACCTAAACAGATCCTGGTTTGCAAACTAAGTGATGATAGAAGTCATGTGATGGTTTGACACTTTTTAAATTTGTTTTCATCTTGAAATGCACCAAAATTTCAGATAATTTTTTTCTAAGTGTATGTTTTAAAATGGAGAAAAAATATTAATCAATTTTCTATGGTACGCATTTGTTTACTCCTTAGTTTCCTCCTTATGCAACTAATGAGATTGGCAAAGTTACTGGTATGAACAGACGAGAACTTGGACATGGTAAGTTCAGACAGGAGTAGTCACATGCTGTAAGTGTTAATATTTTGTCTGATTGCTTTTATTTATGGATCACTTCAGGTTGTTTTTCTCTTTTTTAAACAGGTGCACTGGCAGAAAGAGCTTTGAAACCAGTTATTCCCCAGGATTTCCCATTCACAATACGAGTTACTTCTGAAGTCTTAGAGTCAAATGGTATTACGATTTTCTTATTTTTAACCTAGTCCTAGAACTTAAATTTGGTTCTTAAAAAAGCTAGAGTTTGACAAACTTGAGTTGTTGGCATTTTAGATAATAGATTTCATTTTTAATCTTCTTAATCTTGATAACTTTATTACCTGAAGTCCTTAAAATAAAAAGGATGTATATGGTTTTGAACAGTGGACATTTTTTTTACAATTTGTATAACAGAACAGTATTATAAATTATGAGTTTAATAAAATGGTATTAGGGGCCATTTTTATGCTAGCATGAGGAAAATAAATCGGCATGCACTGAGATGAATTATTCAGTGTTTAATCACAGCCAGTACACTCACTGACTTAGATGGAACTTCTCCTGGCTGGCTGTATTTTGTTCTTTCCCATCTGCCCAGTTTGGGAGAGGGAAATCCATTTCACCTTTCTGCAGATTCCCTGGCATGGCAAGAGGCTCCCTGAGGTCCACCTCCTGTTTCCTAGCACTGCAGTGAGGTTAAGTGGTTGGGAGCAGGGGTTAGCAGAGAAAGGGAAGGAGTCCCATTTGCAGCTTCCTGCAAAACCAGCAGATCCCTTGTCTAACGTATTTAATATTAATCGTGATGCTTGTTTAGCTTTTTGGGTAACAGTATCGTGAAAGATTCAAACTTCAAACTAGATTACCAATTTCTTGTTAAAAAGGCTTCTGCTACAGAAAATTTCTAATTGCAGTTATTTAGTGTAGTATGTGTGTTGCTGCACTGTATTTTCTACCTAGCAGCGAGTTAAGTTTCAAACTGTCATTGTAGAATATCACTATCAAGTTTTGTTTCAAATACTTCTGATCAATGTTTAATTCTTTATTTTTCCCTGTATTCTGACTCTGTAGGGTCCTCTTCAATGGCCTCTGCATGTGGCGGAAGTTTGGCGTTAATGGATGCAGGTACAAAATATGGCACTTACAAGGATAAATGACACATGATAATGTGTTATAGGATTTGGAAATGATAAAAGGTTATAAGAATGCATTTTTATTTACCACTATTAGGAGTTCCAGTATCAAGTGCAGTGGCAGGTGTAGCAATAGGTCTCATTACCAAAAGCAGTCAGGAAAAAGGAGCTATTGAGGACTACCGTTTGCTGACAGACATCCTGGTGAGTGTTTCGAGCATTGTTGGTTTTACTGCTGCTTAATTCTATAAAACACCCTCTATGGCCTTTTGTAATGTTTTACCCAGTTAATTCTGGAACATATGCTACTGGAAATATTGAATAGTTTTATTTTCTCTGTTTTGTCTCCCAAACTCCTCCCTTATTTCCAAAAATCTCTATGAAATGTCTAGTCATGTTTCTTTTTTTTTTTTTTGTAACTACTCAGTTATTCCTTTTAAGGTCTCATAAGCTCTCTTTCCAATGAATTTTGTCTTTTCTACTGGGAGAAAGAGATTAATAATTCTTGAATAATTTACTGAAAAACAGAGTATATTGCATGGTGAATGAGGACTTGGCAAAGTTACCAGGGGTGGGGGGGAATGCACATTATCATGCTGCTGCTTCCTGTGGCAGTCATTGATACTATAAAATCAACTGTGGATCTGTTCAGAAACTAGTCCACAAAAGCTCTTAATTTATAAGGAGAGAAAGGAACAGTGTTAATCCTGAACAGCAAAATAAGGCTGAAGAAAAACATGCAAGTCTCAGAAGTAATTCCAAGTCTGCAGAACTACGTTGTGGCTCATTGAAGCGTAGAATGTACTTTTAGTGTAATGACACTTGATGGGATAAAGTTACTTCAGTCTGCTTTCTGTCTGTGCTGGTAGGGAATAGAAGACTACTATGGTGATATGGATTTCAAGATGGCAGGTACTAATAAAGGAATAACTGCCTTGCAGGTACTGTAACATTAAATCTTCCTAAAATGGAACTCTGAGCATGTATCTAATAAAGCTTTCCTTACATATTGATCTAACTTAGCTCTTTTCCTATCAGGTTGATCTAAAACTGCCAGGAATACCAATAAAAATTGTAATGGAAGCTATTCAGCAAGCTACAGGTAGGTCCATATTTATATTTGCACCCATTTTATGATATTAAATGCTAAATTTTATTAAATTCTAAGTTTTATGAAACTAAATACTAAAATATTTTTTGTTCTCATTGTGGAAAAAAGCTGCTGTCTTCGAAAAACTGGTCTGGTTTGACTGTTGTCTGTTATACTTTAGCATAGGCACTTTGTACAAAATAAATAGCTTTTTGTCTCAGAGGAGAGAGCATTCAATCTCCAAAAAGCCAGGTCCTTCCCACTGCACTTACATCTCATGTTACTGTATGTAGTGTCAGTGAAAGTGTCTGCTGCTCCTGGAGGTTATGTCTTATTAAAATGGAACAGAAATGGTGGTGTTCTAACAGTCACCAGTTTAGTGCAATGGGTAACTTGTTTTGAAAAAGTGCCATAAAATTAGTGGCATAGCAAAGTAGGGAGGGAGGGAACTTATACAAAAGAGCAACATCAGGGTAGAGGAGTATATTATGAAATAGTTGCATGCAGTATTTTGGATTTGACTTATGCAAGTACAATATTACTAAGCCATGACAGTTTATACAGTTTTTAATACAGTATGACAAAAATGTTATGTGGTGAGTTGGGGGGGAAAGTAAGGCTTGCTCTTTGCCGTGCAATAAATCAGTAGAAAAGGTGGTTAAAAATAAGCTCCAAACTAACTTTAAAGTAACTTCAGACCCATTTTTAAATGTGTCTTTAGCAGTGAGTTCTTAAAACTTATGTAAAAATCCATGTCATCTCAGGGAGTTCATGGTTAAGATCTAGCAGCTCAATACCCTAGGAATAAAACTGGCTGGATGGCCGGGTACAAAATGTTGTGGTGAATGGAGTTAAATCCAACTGGCAGACGGTCATAAGCAATGTCCCTCAGGGCTCTGCGGGGGCCAGTTTTGTTTAATGTCTCTGTCAGTGGTCTGCATGAGAGGATCAAGTGTGCCCTCTGTAAGCTTGCAGATGACACCAAGTTGGGTGGGAGTGTTGGTCTGCTCAAGGATAGGAAGGCTCTGCAGAGGGGTCTGGACAGGCTGGATCAATGGGCTGAGGCCAATTGTGTGAGGTTTAACAAGGCCAAGCGCTGGGTCTTGCATTTCGGCCACAACCACCCCATGCAACGCTACAGGCTTGGGGCAGAGTGGCTGGAAAGCTGTGCATCAGAAAAGGACCTGGGGGTGGTGGCTGACAGCCAGCTGAACATGAGCTGGCAGTGTGCCCAGGTAGGGCACAAGCATCAGGAATAGTGTGGCCAGCAGTAGTAGGGCAGTGATTGTGCCCCGTACTCAGCACTGGTGAGGCCACACCTTGAATACTGTGTTCAGTTTTGGGCCCCTCGGTACAAGGGGGACATCGAGGTGCTGAAGCGTGTCCAAAGAAGGGCAACGAAGTTGGTGAAGGGTCTAGAGAACAAGCCTTATGAGGAGCGGCTGAGGGAGCTGGGAGTGTTTGGTCTGGAGAGGAGGAGGCTGAGGGGAGACCTAACTGCTCTCTACAACTACCTGAAAGGAGGTTGTAGCAAGGTGGGGGTCAGACTCTTCTCCCTAGTAACAAGCGATAGGGCAAGAGGAAATGGCCTCAAGCTGTGCCAGGGGAAGTTTAGGTTGGACATTAGGAAAAATTCCTTCACCGAAGGTGTTGTCAAGCATTTGAACAGGCTGCCCAGGGAAGTGGTTGAGTCACCGTCCCTGGAGGTATTTAAGAGACATAGATGTGGTGCTTGGAAACATGGTTTAGTGGTGGACTTGGCGGTGCTGGGTTAATGGTTGGACTTGATCTTAAAGGTCTCTTCCAACCTAAATGATTCTATGGTTCTGTAACACAGGTTACTACCTCTACTGAGGCTGAAGTGCAGCTTTATACAACTGAAACTCTGGATTGCTTTTGATTAGCGCAGGTTGGGAGAGGGAGGAGCCATCTGTTGCTAGTTAAATATGTAAAGTGTTACCATAACACCGAAGTGGTCTTGGACTAACACACAAATGTCCTATTGCATGACTTTTTTTTTAAATTCAACAGAATAATGTTATAAAAAGAACACCAAACTATTTCTCATTTACCATAAATTCAGCTATGTTTACTATAGAAATTTACTGCTGTCTGTGTTCTGATGTGTACAGCAAAAATACTCCGAGCCATTTGAAAAACTGAAGCTACAAGCTTTTATAAGGATTTAACTAGTTGTAAAAGAAAACTTTCAACTTGATTGTATTAGCAAGATTTTAGTAAGAAAACCTTTATTAAAATGTAAGAACTAGTAATTCCTGTTCAATGGTGTATCACTTCAAGCAGCTCAGCTGAAGTTCCAGGCCAGTGTATCATAACTAATCAAAGCTACACCCTGTTGCTCTTATCAGCACTCTGATTTATGTAATACACCAAAAGAAAACTGTATGTAAAGTTCTAGGCTGCATAAAATCAATAAACATGCTGAAGGTGTGGGCTTTATATACACAGAGCAGAATGTTTTACTGCAACAAACACACACTACCTGAAATGTGTTAAGTTACCAGGATAAATTCTCAAGTTAAGCAGGAGGCAGATTTCATGGACAGATTTTTATCTACTTGATAACAAAAACTGCATAAATTTATTTTAATCTTACACAAAACTCTTTATTTTTCCTTCCCAGCTGCAAAGAGAGAGATTTTGCAAATTATGAGCCAAACGCTGGCAAAACCCAGACCTAACAGAAAAGAAAGTGGACCAGTTGTAGGTAAGCTTAGCTGTATGTTGATAAGAATGCATATCTTTTATAATTATCTTACTGATAAAAAGCTGCTACTTAAAACAGCTGCTTTTTTTAAAAATTAATATGTTATATGTATCTGCCCTGTCTTTTGGGGTTATTTTTTCTTTCGATTTTTTGAGGCAAATTTTGGGGTTTTATTGCCCTGTAGGGCAGCACTGTACTATTTCACTTTACACCAGAAAACAGAATTAAACTGAAGTTACATGAAACTCTCACAAAATCAGAGTGAATATAGGAGTCAGTATTGGTATGACTTAAGGTAATATACATTCATAAAAGTATTTGTATTCTATGTTTTCATTTATTTCAGTTCTTAAATGTAATTATATCAGTGTTCAGCAAATAATACAAGTAGCAATAGAGTATTAAAACCTAAATGAGTGAGATATTTTTTTTTGTGATAGCTTTCAAGATTATTATGTTTAGCATTTCAGAATGTTTTTAAATGTTCTTTCAGAAACTATCCATGTTCCATTAGCAAAAAGGTTAAGATTTGTTGGTCCTGGAGCCTATAATTTGAAAAAACTTCAAGCACAGACTGGTAAGACATTCTTGCTTCCTGTGATCATTTATCCTAATGTGTTATTAGCTTCTCTATCCAGAAATTACGAGTGTCAAGTTTAATTAGTGGATCTTGGTAGCTCAGGTATTACTAGCACAGCTATTGCTGAATCCTAATGCTATCTTTATGCCCTTTCAGAAACTATAAGAAGGTAAACTTGAACTTCCCAAATTGTTCTGTCGACCACCTCCATAAAACTGGAATTTGTGCTTCAGCAGCAACAATCTAAGAAGTAGACAAGAAAAAGTATTAAGTGAAAAGGGTACCTTTTAATTTGTGCTTTCTGCTGCAGACTGCAAGACAGTATTTGCTTTTGTTTTCAGACTTGTAGGTTTAGCTGTTCCGATGCTGGGTACAAATGAAATCTGTACCATGTCTTGATAAGAGACGCATGTGTTCTGAAGAGCTAGGTGAAGCTCCTTTCAGCTATGCTTAGTTGTGTAGGTTGTCTCTGTAAAAGTGCTTGCAGTTTGTCTTGCAGCAGGGATTCCCAGAAAGTTGGTGCATGTGTGATGGTGTTTTTCAGGGCTTATAGAAGAGGCAATTAAAGGTTCATCTAGGGACAGTATTGCAGACAGTGTTGAATGAAAAATGTGAAGTCAAGCAAGTCTGATGATGAACATGCTGAAGTGTAGATCAAATCTATGCAGCTTCTCTTCCTACGAAGCTTTTTTGCTGTGGTTAAGAGATGACGTTGAGCTTTTTCGTACAGTGCTCATTGACTCTTTTCCTAGGGTTCGGTGAAGAGCTTGTATACACTGTTAACATGCTGGCATATTTTAGAAATCTGACTCGCTATCACATTGTAGGAGTGACCTGTACTGGGGGTTGAACTGGTAGTGAGTAGTGTGACAAAAATTTCCTGACTTTGTTATATTTCTTGGAATAAATGATTTGTTTACACAGTGGTTTGTTCTGCCTGGCCTTAAGTGCCAAAATCAAACTTGGTGCCTTTTTCGCTACTGTTTCCAATTGATGCTTTGGTTGAGATAAATGCAGACTGACAGGCCTATAGCTTGATGTTGCAGTTGCCCTCAGAAGTGAATGAACGGTATTTGCAAAGTGTTAAGTATTTCTGAGAGGCTACACTATTAAAAACCTTTGTTCAAAGCAGTGAAACTAGACATAGCCCACCCTTACTATCTCTCCAACATGATGAAGGTAATCAACCAATAGTCAGCCCTGGCAGTAGAGGTGAGTTTCTGCTGTGATATTGTTAAATACATTAGATCTCTTTGTAAATGCAAATTCTTTCCTTTATTGCTTAATATAGCAAAACTTCTTCACTGCTTTTAGAAAACTAACATTTGAAAAAGGCTGGTATCTGTAGTGTATCAAGTAGATGTTCTGCTTCAGCTCCTTTGGACCTGAAACTCTTGTAATGCTCTAGCTAGCTTGATTAGTGCTTTTCAGGGGATTGGGGTGGAGAAAAGGAGGAAAAAAATCATACTTTCTTTTGGTTGCAAGCCAATGCAGCCTGTTGGCCAGAAAACTAGTCTAGGGGTGCAAAGAATTTTACCATGCAATCTTACTGTGTTCTGGCTGTGAAACACATTAATTTCCATCAGCTATTAATGAAAGCTGTTTTTATTAAAAATCTCTTACAAAATTAATTTGTAGAAGCTGAGATTTATTCCTAAAACCAAAATGATTTCAAGAACTTTTTCCTGACATGAAAGGATTTTAATAATAATTTTGCAAATACGAACAGTCCCATATGGAGCCCAAGTTTGTCCAGGTATTTGGCGAGCATACCTGTAAATGGTTTCCATACAGTTGCGTGTAGAGCTGTCCAGTGCCTAATCTGAAGAAGAATATTTTGAGTTATTTGGACTCTGACATCTTAATGAGTCTGTGTAGAGTAATTTTGTTCTCTGCAGGTCTTTACTGAATGTAAATTTTCTACTTGCTGAAACAGTAGCAATGCTCACCTAAATCCTCTCATTAAATTCTGTTTCCAAGGTGTAACTGTAAGTCAGCTGGATGAAGAGACGTATTCTGTGTTTGCCCCCACACCTAGTGCTATGCATGAAGCAAGAGAATTTATCAGTGAAATTTGCAAAGATGATGTAAGGACACACTTTTGCTGTTAGCTTTTTCAATTTGCATTTTGTGAATTTGTGTCTTACTATTCTTTTTCCCCCCCCCCAACTACAGCAGGAAGTTAATTTGGAATTTGGTGCAGTTTATTCAGCCACGATAACTGAAATAAGGTATGAAAAGTCCTCTGGAGTTGAAGTAGAAATTAGTTTTACATAGCTATATTCCTGATAGCTAAATATCATGTGAAATAACTGATTTTTTTAAAGGATGCCAAACTTAGACTGGTGACACAAATATTACGATTGAATTTGAAATTGTTGAAAATATTACTCTTTCTTAATAAGGCAGTTTATTTTTGCTGCTTGTTCAGTTATTAGGATATCTTTATAAATTGTAAAACTTAAGGCCTTTTCATCTTTGGTAGAAATTTGCTTTTTACTTTTTTGCAAGACAAATAGTGGATTGAAATGATGAGCACTTTTTGGATGTACTTATTAGTGAAATACACTGTCCTGAAATAAGTCATTGCCATCCACTTTCAGGAAAAATGACTGGACATGTTATGGTTGATATAAGATTTTTTTTAAAAAAGGAGGAGTAAAATCTTGTTTTTGAAAAGTTTACTAATGCTTGCTTTGAGGTCAATATGCAGAGTAAAATACATACAGATTTCTGTCAATATATTTTGAAATAACCATGCTGTTTTCTGTTGCAGAGATTCTGGAGTGATGGTAAAATTGTATCCAAATATGACACCAGTGTTACTTCATAATTCACAACTTGATCAAAGAAAGGTAATACATGCTTAAACAAGTATAAACTAGGCGCTTATATTTGCTTGTAACCGATTTTCAACATAGTCTGCATTAGCTGCAACTCACATACTGTTGTTCTAGAGTCCATTTTCATGTTAAAAGCTTTGTTAGATTAGGAGCATCTTTTTGTTTAACCTCTGCTTGCCCTGTACTTAAAAGCGTCAAACAATCTATGTGCCTGTGACAATCCTACTGTTTATGCTGTTATGCACATCACCAAGTTCTTTAGATCTGCAGTACCCTTTTCTGTGTAACACTTAGAAACCTGTTGTTGGTAAGGTAGTCTTGAGCCACCTTGAGACTGTCTGAAGTGTAGCACAAAGAATCCCTATAAGAAGGAATTTTTATAACTAACCTTGCAAAGTTAATCACAGTGAAGTAATTTTTCTGCAAAACACTGTGTTCTAGATTAAACATCCTAGTGCCCTGGGATTAGAAGTTGGACAAGAAATTCAGGTAATTCTTTTTTTAACTTTAAAATGTTAACAAACTGCTGTTCATATTTTAGAATTTGAGTGGATTTTTTATTTTGTGTTTGTGAAGAAAATATGTTGCCATATCAGATACCCTTTGTGTGCTGGTTAAAGGCCTGATCATATCAAATTAGATGTAGTTAATGTCATAATCTTGCTCTCTAGGCACCACATTAATTTGACAGAGAAATATAGGCTAAATGGTGCCTATTGTTTATGGCTTTTCTAGCATCAAATTAAAAACAAAGAAAAACCCCACCCCAAAAAATTAGTCCTTCTAAGGAAAATGCTATTTCCAGCTCTTTAAATTGGTCAGTCTTAAAGTGGTTTGTTTTCTTAACAGGTTAAATACTTTGGACGTGATCCAACTGACGGTAGAATGAGGCTTTCACGTAAAATTCTACAGTCACCAGCCACAACTATGCTTAAAACCCTAACTGACAAAAACAGTATTGTCCTGGGAAGTACTGCTCCACAGTCTTCTACTTCATCCCAGTGACAGGTAAGGCCATAGGAGCAACTTAGGATGACTCAGTACTGTACTTTCCTTACAACTGTTGTAAAGAATTGTATCAATCTGTTGTATATCATAGTTACCCTTCAGTGGTGTGCAAATACTGCTTGCCAGTTGTGTTGCAGCATGTCATAACTTAGCAACTGCCCTTACATGTGCTGCAGTTGTGAAGAGCTTGATGTTATAAAATTGGTTCAAATGCCTTGATAGTTTCAGGCATTCTAGACAGCCTGTGTTCTCCAAAACAGACTTACTTGTTCATCTATGATGTCTGTGTAAGCATTCCCTCTTCTCTACCTTGCCACTATTTTTTAAAAGGGAAAAAAAACAGGGTAGGGGGAGAGAATCAAAAATAAGCTGCTCAATCTCAGTCAATTAATGGAATGCCCAAAGCTCTTTCCTAGAACTAGTTTGCCAGCATGTATTTGACTGTCAATAGACTTATGCCTAAACTTCTCCCAAAACTGTTGTGTAGGTTTCTTTTCCTTAGGAAATTACTAGAAGAGGAAGGTGTCTGATTGTAAAATCAAGAGCAATTACACAATGAGATTGGCAAATGGAAATGCAATGCACTCTTGATAAGGCAATCTGTGGCAGTCTTCTAGGAATGATTCACAACACTAGAAGAAATTTTAAAACCACTGAATAAGTTTTTTTCAATAAATGTTTTCTAATTTCATGCCTTGTTATAATTAGTTGGTTTCAGACTATTTTCTCTCTTCCAGGAAAAAAGGCGTGAGAGTTCGTGGAAATACAAGTGACCTTTGCTAGAATCTGTAGATGTCTTCACAAGAATCTGCAGGTCGATGTTAGTGAATCATATTTTTAAAATAGACACTATTTACACTTAAAGATGATGGAGAACTTCAAAGTCTTCAAATCGATTAAAAACTCTTAAACCAGAAACAACCAGTGCTTGTGTCTTGTGCAGCAAGGGTGGAAATGAGACTCCAAGAACATGGAACTGTATAGACCGAAGAGCAGATTACATTTCAGTGCTTAACATTCGTCTCTCTATCATCTCAAAATAAAAATGCAAAGATGAGAAGCAAGTATTTAACAATTAGTTCCTGGGAGAAGGAATTACTCTGTATACTTGGTTGAGAGGCACACTTGTCCAAAGTTTTACTGTCTTCTCAGAGTACAAGATTGAAATGCTGAGCAAAACATAAAGACTTAGAAGTATCACCTTTAACATGATTGACATTGTTTCAGGTAAATACATTGGTAACTGTCATAGGGTTCAGACTTGCTAAAATATCTGAGCAGAAGGGGGACAAAATGAAGAACCTGGCTGAAACATCATCATTTATTTATCTGGGTTCGTTAACACTGAATTTTAAAATAAGTAATTAAAACATTCATCTTAATTGGTTTGGAATAAACAATTGATGGGATAAACCTTCCCCCTAAAACACCCTCATTAAGGCTGTCAGAATTCCCCTATTGATTATGTTCCACTGGTGGGTTCACTGGTCTCTTCTAGGCTTCAAAACATTTCCCAGGGGCTCACAAGAACCACTTGTTTTTCTACTGTGAGGTGTAGACTCTTGAAAATCAACGAGGTGTCCCTTCTGATGTTCACCAGTTTGATTTTCTTGTTAGGTGTACATACAGTTTCCCACTCAAGAGCAAGTGGGCTCTGAACCTGAAAGAAAAAGCAAAGCACTGGGGAGAGGAAAAATGTGAATGTACAGTAAAAATTGCTCTTTCTTTTATTCTAAGTTAAAATATTAAAGAAATGACTGGCCTGCTTCTTTGTAGTTGTCTGTCTGTCTGTGATCATGTAAGATTGAACAGGTTTCCCTTAGCAATCTTTTTCTCTTCTTTGAGGACTGTATTCTGTTGGTTCTTAGTAAGAATTCCGATCTCCTTGCTTACTATGACTTAGTTGACTGATACCTGGTTTGTTACATAGATAGCGTTAATGAAATAACATAGGCAAATGTTACAGTCCCTAAACAGAAGTGGAAATGTTTCAATTTCTCATAACTGTTATCAGAAATTGACCTCCCCTAAGTGGTTTTCCAAGGTTTAGTTTTTTTTTGTTGTAGAACAATTTCTGTAAGGCTCCTCTTCATAGTAGAACAGATGGATGCTCTAGTTACTAAAATTACTATGTAAAATACTAACTTTAGATGCTTTGTTTTAGCTAGCATATTGCAAGCATCCTACTGGTATTTGAATCTGTGAAAATTGATGATTTAGGAGCCAAAAGAATCCCATTCTTTCCTGTAAAGGTATTCTCTTGCCTGCAGTAACAGGAGTATTAACGATTTGTGTGACAGGTGGTGGTCTCAGTAAACCAACTGTTGGAGTGCTGGGGGATTTTCTTGTCTGTTAGATGACAAAGTAGGAAAAAGGCTTTTATGTTCCTGTGGCAGAACCTGTACAGTCAGCCTGACTTTCTGCACTTGTAAGAAGTTTTAGGCCCTATGGGAAAAGGTGGGGAAAAAAAATCATCTTGGGAACTGTGTGGAAAGAGCACAAACCAGCTGCTCTTACCTGAGGAGAGAAGCTTGATGGGAGCCAAGAATTGAGTAAGTGTGTGCCAGTCTGAACCTTCCTGGAGGGAGGGCAGGCTGGCTTCAGACATCCTGGGTTTACCCGAGAGCTGTCAGTAGCAGCAGGTTGGACTGTGGCAGGAGATATACTTGACTCCCAGGTGATCTCAGCTATGATCAGAGAGCGGGTAGGTTAACAGTGCTTGAGAGAGCAAGCTCAGCCCTATTGCAGTAGCTGTTCTTTCATGTTTGAAATAGTGATTTTTTTTCTCTACTGCCCTAGATAATGAGCTTCTGTAATGACCCATCTTAAATGGAGCCATTGAAAGGAATTGCTTTGGAAAGTGAAGCTGGGCAGCTGCAGCATTACACCACGTCAAGAGGACCAGAAATGTGTTTATCTGACAAAGCTGAAATTTTCATGCAGGTGCAAAGTGTCGGGAGCTGGGGTATCTTTAAATGCCAGCAATAAATATTTTAAGTACTATAATAAAAACATAAGAGCTGGCCTAATTGTACTTCTGGGATTACATGCCAGAGGGAATGGTAGAGTCTCTTAATTTCACTCCAAGAAATTTTAAGTGATCTAGGAATGAGTTGTCAGTCTTGCTTCTGGAAACAACAAAAAAAACGAGCTCGCTGCTGCTCTGTGTTGTGATACTTGATGACTTGCTCTGTCTGCAGCCTACCCTAACAAAATTATTTGTTTTAATGAAGAACAGAAAACTAATAGCTATAGCTTGTTGCTTTGTGATAATGGGGAGACATGAGCTACTGGCAGGCGCAACACAGCATTGAAAAAGTGCTGCTTAGCTTTCTGAGTCTTAAAATGCAGAGATTCAAATGTATTGCTTTCCTGGTCTTGTATTTACCCTGGTTTTAAATCAGATACGTAAAAGCTGTTGGGGCAAGTCTTGCATATCTTCTCTAGGCAAAGCCTACCACAATTGACTTGTTTTTTACCGGTATAGATTGCAAGATCATGCTGCAGTTCCTAACACCCCAGGCTGCAGAGTCCTGGATGCTGTTCTGCGCAAAAAGGAGCCCTGCATTGGAGGGAATGCAGTCTGTGGGTGTTCTGGAGTGGCATTTTTCCACAGAAGTCATTGATTTGCATGCCTGGAGAGGTCACGGATTTACCTCACAGCTTAAGCAGAGAAATAGTTTTTCATGCCATTTCTGGCTCATGTATCTCTTCCTGTAGCTGTTTACCATGATAGATAAGAATTTGCTCCAGAATATTCTGCTGTGGTTTCTTGCTATGCTGTGTATCTGGAGAAGTACTGCGTTTAATCTTGAGTAGGAGAAGGCATACTTAGTTTTACGCAGCAAATAGTTTTAAGCAGCAATAGGCCGTGGACGTTGGGTTTTGTGTTTCTTCTTGTGTGTTTTCCTTTTACAGGGCTTTCACTGAGGCAGAAAGATGTCCAATGTGTAAAACCTTGAGGGGATCAGGCCATGTAATGTGGAAGAGGCCACTGACATGTAGCAGAGAAGCTACATGTGGAACCCAACTGTAAACAGCTTAATGTGACTCTTGGACAGTGGTTGGTGAAACCACTAACATAACATGGCCTTCTGTACAGTTACTGACTTATTTATCTGTAATGATATGATGCACGCATCCCAAAGTATGTTCCCATACCGTGGTGTCATGGTTTAGCCCCAGTTAGCAACCACGCGCCACG
Source organism: Phalacrocorax aristotelis (assembly GCF_949628215.1). Classification (NCBI taxonomy): domain Eukaryota; kingdom Metazoa; phylum Chordata; class Aves; order Suliformes; family Phalacrocoracidae; genus Phalacrocorax; species Phalacrocorax aristotelis. The sequence continues at coordinate 79,328,825 of NC_134278.1, read as the reverse complement.
CAGCCGCTCTCTCACTCCCCCCTGGTGGGACGGGGGGAGAGAATCGGAAGAGTAAAAGTGAGGCAACTCCTAGTTTGAGATAAAGACAGTTTAATAGGTAAAGCAAAAGCTGTGCGTGGAAGCAAAGCAAAACAAGGAATTCATTCACTGCTTCCCATGGGCAGGCAGGTGTTCAGCCATCTCCAGGGAAGCAGGGCTCCATCACGCGCAACAGTTACTTGGGAAGACAAATGCCATCACTCCAAACATCCCCCCTTCCTTCTTCTTCCCCAGCTTTATATACTGAGCATGACGTCATATGCTATGGAATATCCCTTTGGTCAGTTTGGGTCAGCTGTCCTGGCTGTGTCCCCTCCCAGCTTCTTGTGCACCTGGCAGAGCATGGGAAGCTGAAAAAGTCCTTGACCAGTGTAACTGTTACTTAGCAACAACTAAAACATCTCCACATTATCACCACTGTTTCCAGCAAAAATCCAAAACAGAGTCTCATACTAGCTACTACAAAGAAATTTAACTCTATCCCAGCTGAAACCAGGACATGTGGACAACTAAAGATAAGTGTGTATGATAGTTGTCAGAGGTGTATCTTAGACTTGCCATCTTCTGCAAATAAAACTCATGATTGTGTGCCTTCAGTGTCCCCTGTTAAAGATGGGTTCAAGCCCAATCAAGCCCTTATTTCCTAGTTCGCAGCACCACGTTAAGGGTGCTTCTCTTAACCTTTCTTAGAGGTGGGTTGCTTTGCAGATGTTAAATAAGCGGGCTGACTGATCCTCAGATGCATGAGGCTGCCTCTTGAGGAATGTGAAAGACTTCTCAGCGGTTCAGCTACATGAGTAAGCTGACTGAAGACCACCAAGCAGTGATCGTTGGCTGTCACATACTCGGTGTGCTGCACAGCAGTAAATCTTAAGGAGGCTTATTGCAATGATTGTCGGATCAAAAGCCAAGGCTTATATGTTAGACATGTAAATTTTCTGAATCTGCCTAGGCAATGTTTTTCTAAGGTATGGAAAAGTTGCACGTAGTTACTTACAGTGGTGTGTTCTGTAATAAACTTTTTCTTTCGCTTCATCTGGAACAAGATTGAACTTACACAGGAGAAACGCCAGCCCTGTAAGAGCTATACCGGTGTAACTGCTTTTGCTACTAGGCAAGAGCTAGAAAAGTCTTGCTTTGTCTGGGAATGAGACACACCCTGGCACTTGCCCTCCCATCTCCCTTCCCCTTCCTAGCCTGAAAGATTTTGTTCTGAGACACTTTCAAGCTCCCCTTCCTCCCCAAAGTCCCTGCTGTTTCACACAGCTTGACTTCTTGCACGCTTTTGTGTCCTTTTCCCCTATTCCCATGCAAAGACTGAAATGTAATTATTTTTTTACTATTATTCTTAGTAGCATAAATGTGTAGCTGGTTTTTGGTATAGAAAACTAAGATTCAGAGGCTCCACAATGCCTGGCAAGGTGCTCTGTCTTAAATTGTACAGTGTTTGTGGGGACTAATTAAGCATGTTTCTCTTATTGAGAAGCTTCACAGAACAGCTTCAGTTTAGCTTTTGAGCCTTCTGTACAGCTGTACAAACCACGGGAACGTGAAACAAAATGCATGTTATGGCATAGGTGTGAAAGTGGTGAAGGGTTAGAGCGGCCAAAGGAGATGCCACAGACTAACCTTGCTGCTATTTTGTGACACAAGGGAAACCTTTCCCAAAGCTGCTACTTTGTGAAGGCTTTTGGAAACCGTTTCTTCTAAAACTTTATGCCCTTTGTGTGTTACAAAGCTGTGTTGTTACGGCAGGGACTGGTCCTAAACCTCACTCTGGCATGGATGTGGATCTTGCCTATCGCTTTGGGGGTGGCCTGAGGCAGGTCCACAGCCCTTTCCACCTGCGTGAAGGGGGACGCTTTGTGCTGGTACCGGCTTTTTTTAGGCTAGACTTTAAAGAAGCTGTAGGCCGGGAAATGTAAACAGACACGTGTGACTAAAGGCAGACGCTCTCCCATTCCTGAAGGAGCGAGGGGGTGCGGCGGGTCCTGCCCGCCCCGCCCCGCCCCTCTCCGCCCGCCGCCGCCGTCCCTCGGCGGCGCGGCGGCAGCTGTCGGCCGCCGTAGCCCCTGCGAGGGGAGCCCGTGGCCGGGCTGGGAGGAAGAGAAAGGCGGCGAGAATCGGGTTACAAGATGGCGGCGGCGCTGCGGTAACTGCTGAGGCGGCGGAGCGCGGCGCCAGCGGAGGGCCCGAAGCGGGGCGAGGCGTCGCTCTCTCCCCCTCGGGGAGCCATGAAAAGCGGCGCGTTAAAGGCCTCGCCGCGCCCCTGAGTGGCCCCGCTTCTCCCCGCCCTCGCTCCATTCCGGAGGCGGAGCGGGCCCGGGCCTGGGCCAGGGGACCGGCGCGGAGGCCCGAGGCCGGGGCTGCACCATGTCGGACACCCGTCGGCGGGTGAAGGTCTACACCCTCAACGAGGATCGGCAATGGGACGACAGGGGCACCGGGCACGTCTCCTCCACCTACGTGGAGCGGCTCAAGGGGATGTCGCTCCTGGTGCGCGCCGAGTCGGACGGTGAGAGCGTGGCCGGGACTGCGCGGAGGCCTAGGCCGGGCCCGGGCCGGGCCTCCTCCTTCGCTCGACCCCCGGGCCCGGCCCAGGCCTCCTCCCCTCGCCGCCCCGCTCGCCGGCTCTGACACCCGCTGGCTTCCCTCCCCGCCTTTATCAGGGAAAGCCCCCAGAGCACGATCATTCCCTTCCCCTTTCTCCCCTTCAGCTTGCGGCTCTGTTCGGAGTTTCCTTCCCCCGACAAGCTGCAAGCTGTGTTTACTACCCTGGCCCTAGTCTTCACCCCTCCCAGGTACCCTCCCCAGCTGCATCTCCTTCAACCAAACAGGGATGAAGTTTTTACGGGTGACGACATTTTGTTCTCTTCCAGAATCATTTTCCTCACTTTTGAAGTGCTTTTTGCCTCCCCTTCTTGCTGCTATAAAAAGTTATTTGCTTGGTGGTTCCCCCCCACCCCCCCTAAAAATTCACTGATTGTCTTCAAGTTTTGCGTGGTGTTCCTCATGTTTTATTGCACATTAAAGTCACCTTAAGGGTCTCTTGGAGGACGGAGGGTATGCGCTCCCCACTTTGTCAGCCGACAGGTGCTACTGTGCTAAATAAACCACCAAAGACTGGTATAAATTATACTGGAGCTGTTGCCAGGATACACACACTACTTGCATACACAAGATAAAGTCCCTGGGTTTATAGTATCTAGATGATTCACTTCTGAAGGACAGTTGAAGGAAATAAAAGCAAATGGGCCACGTGGTTTCTGTGGGCAAAAACGTTTTTATGCTGGGCAGCATGTTACCTGGTGCAAATTTTATAGGTTTGCAAAACGGCCTTTAAACAAGCTAGTTGTTGCACTGGGTTTCAGGAGAAAAAACAGTGCTGCTATGAGAATTTTGGTCTAAATTAGAAGATAAAAATTATTTAAATATGGATATTTATGGTGAGTTTTGTCTCACCTGGCTTACTTTATGGAGTGATGTTTAAAGAATGTGGTTCTCCTGCACTTTCTGGAAGATGTGGGTTAAGTTGAGCATATGTTAGCTGTTAAATGGGCGGTGGTTGTAAGACGCATGGAGGTGTTTATTTTGTTAAACTCAGTAAATTTCTTCTCGTGCCTTTTTCAGGTTCACTGCTGTTAGAATCGAAGATAAATCCAAATACTGCATATCAAAAACAGCAGGCAAGTATTACTACTAGGTTTTTTTTCCTGACTACCAATGGTAAGGAATTGCTTTATGCTGAAACTAATTACGTTTTTCAGAAAAAAAGCAAAGTAGCATGGCATGTACTTGGTGGTGGTATTTTTCATAGAGATGAAAAACTTGTTTAGAAGCCTTTAGGTGCTATAATACTTCACATTCTAGAAATTAAAATGTTGGTCTCCTAAAAACCCTTTTGGACTTCAGTCTTTGAAGAGAATATATGCAATTTGGGTAATTATTGAACTCATTACAGGAAGAATAGTTAGAAACATATACGTGTAACTTCTGTCTCCTCTCCTAGGCCATGTGTAATAATTGCCAAATTAGGAAGGCAAAACATCGGCCAGCTCTGTTACAGCGTATTTACTTCTTGAGCTCTTTTTCTGGAACTAACACGAAGGAATTTGTCTTTGAGGGACTTCTTTCATTGTTGCTGTTTAGTGTTTGTTTTAAGCCTTCAAAACTTCTGCTAAACTAAGTGAAGTGACTAGCCATGGTGAGACTTACTTGAATGGTTGCCTTTCTTGGGGGTAAGCCTTCTGCAAAACAAAGACGACAGACAGTTGGGAGCTATGTTAATAGATAACTTCCGTCTCATCCACTTGAAAAATTAGCTTACTAAACCTCTTTTGCTTTTATTGCTTTTTCCTTTTTCTGCATCAATTTTTGGTGTCTCTGCCTACATTGTTCTCATGGTTATTACTGGGGTTTTAGTCTGTCTTATTCCTTTGTTCCGCAGTGGATTCTGTGTTCCTTTTGTTCAGTGTTTTATACTGCTCTTCACCAAATGGTATCTGGAAGTGTTTTAGCACTAGAAAACAGTAATTTTGTTCTTCCTAAATCACAAAGAGACAAATCTTTAAGGATTTTGTTTGTTTGGGGTTTGTTGGGTTTTCTGTTTTGTTTTGGCTTTTTTTTTTTTTCAGTGAAAAGGTGACAAGTTACATTGTGAGAATTTGAGGAAAGAGGCTTTGTTACTCTTGAGCACAGGTTGGCTGACTTCAGCTTTGGAACGAGGCAGTGTGTCGGGCCTAGCTTTTCAGAAGGGTGTTTTCTGTGGTTTCTGCTTTTCACTCGTCAGATATTGGTGGTTTTAGTCAGGTGGATGATGGTCATCGGCTTTCCTTGGGTGGGCCATGCTGAGGAAGGAGGACGGTCTTTATGAGAGCCTTGAACTGCTTCCTGTTTAGTAGAAGAAACTAATACATAATGAAATATGAATGCAGGTTGTGTTGCTGCAAAGTTGTAAATTGCTTCCTTTTGCAGCCTGTTTTCTGAAACCTCGTACAACTGATTATTTTAAAGCCTTCTTAATTGGTAGCAAAATTTCAAGTGACTTATGAAGCTTTTTTTCTCATTTTTCGTGTGGAAGTCTTTGTAGGATGTAGTTTTGAAAAACTTGGGCCAAGGTTTATTTTGCTTGGCTTTTGTCACTGATTCTAATGCTTTTGTGTCCTTGTGGCTTGAAAGTGTTTGCTTCACTGTTCACTCTTTTGAAGAAGTTTGGTTTGGGGGAGGGGTTTTGGGGTTTTTTTTTTTTTTTGAAAAGGAATAATGATTGATGACTTCCAGTGACAGGTTCTGGATTTGTCTGACCTCTGAAATTATACAGCTTTTAGTTGACTGAGATTTGTCCTCAAGTTTTATGTGCTTCCTTCTGAACAGAGTAGCAAAAAGCAGACCTTAACACAGTGTTCTCATGCTTCCCAGTTTGTGAGGCATCAATCTTACCTCTGAAAGGTTGTGGTATTCAAACCTGGGTGTCTCAGGAACAGATCCTTTTTAAAAAAAAAAGGTGGAAAGATTCAGGCAAAATGTTTTGGTTAAGCAGAGATGAAGAGGGGTGGTCTTTCCTCAGTGTCCCTGCTTGAATGTTGCAGTCTGTTATGTAGGTAGTCTGAAGACTCGGAGGCTGTACTGATCTGCCCAGGGCAGATGCTTGTATAGGTGAGTGGCGTTGTGGACGTTTTTTCCACTTGACAGAGTGCATTTTCATTACAGTTCAGGGTTTTTTCAGGTTTAATTTTTGTTTGTTTCTTTCTTCAGTTGCAGATTTTCATTAAGGTGCTGATCATCTTGGGTTTGGGGAAGGCTGCAAGATGGTGCAGCTTGATGGGAAGGAAACATGCCCTGCCTACACATCTGTCTTCATAGAAATTACGTGAATGGACTTACAGGGTAGCAGTTACTTAAACTGTGACTTGCATACCATCATTCTGCAGAAAAAAACTCACCCCGATTTTTAGTTGCTGTGCATCCATCTGTAGTTCCCAATATAATACCATTTGTGCTAAGTAGTACTATAACAACTCAGGGCAGGCCTGTTATATGCCTTCTTGAATCGTGTTTGTGGTGGCTAGCTTTCATGCAGAATTCAATTCTGTCAAGGTGTCAGGCATACTGTAATCATAGATTCTTTCTCAAGAGGAATAGGACTTGGATTGGATGTAGGTGCCAGGCTGCTCAGCATACAACATAAAAGAACCACTAATTCCACATATGCGAAGATCATGAGAGCATAAAGAGCTTTAGATCCCCCTGGATTTTGGGGCATAGGCTTTGGGAGTTATACTTCCACTGGACACCCTGTATTGGCCAAAGGGCAGGGTCAGATATGTTCTGGAGGCTCTAGCAGGAGCAGTTTAAAAAGTTGTTACCACACCCATTTGTTGTTCCACCCTCTGCTTGAGGTTACTGTTCCCTGGCAAAACTGGCAGAAGAGTGTGTGTCTTCAGTAAGAAATGGGATGGGTCCCTTCCTGTGCTTTGTTCCTCCAGCTCAGTTACTAGGGCGGTAATTTTCAGTTGCGTGGCTGTTAAGACTTTAAACTGCTACAGAAATCCTTACTGTGAGCACTGCCTTCTCACGTTAACCCTCTTTTAGGTTCGTTCTATCTGTTCTCAGATCTGAGATGTGTGCAAATACTGTCTTTTGCACAGAATTGCCATCATTCTTGTGACAGCAGAGCAATTTGCTTGAGGCAAAAAAGAGTTACTGGAGGCCAGGATTTAAGGCATTTGCAGGGGTGCTGTTAAAGCCAGCCTAAGCAGTTGCCAGGGGGCTTCTTCACTTCTCTTTCGTGCCAGCACGAGTATTCATGTTACTGTGTGGCAGGTTAGAGATAGGAACTGATTCAATTGAAATACCTCTTTTTCTTTTTTTTTTTTTTTCCCTGGATTAATTTTATCAGCATGTGTTCCCCCATCTGGTTCGCTGTACAGCATGCTTGTGCTGGCATGGTGGGGTTGAGGGGCCAGTGCAGGAACAAGGAGTAGCAGACATTGTGCAAACCAGTACCAACACTGGAGGGGTTTGAACTACACTCTCAGCTTAAATTGTTGTGATGAATTAATCTTTTGTGTGTCTTTATATTGTGTTTGTGTGAATTAAGGCTGTCGCTCATTGATGGTGCAGCGCTCCAGGTGCTAATCGAAGCAGATGGGAATGGTAGTCCCTTGCAGTAGCTAGGCCTGGAAGATGTCTGTGGTCTTCGTGGGTTGTCTTAGGTTGTGCAGGAAGTGTACACCAGATGAGTAGGTTTTATATTGGTATTGGAGAATTATTTTCTGATGAAACTGTCTCCTAGTCTTTCAGAAATATTTTTGGAGAAACTTACATAACTTCTGCTTTGTGTGGGCAGTACAGATGGAAACGAGTACCATTAAGTAACTCAAGAGCTCTCACAGAATTCTTGAGTGCAGTCTCTATGGATGCATGCAGTCATTTAAGTTCCTGCACTATGTATCTTATTTGAATCGTTCTGGGCTATGAACAGGACCTCTTCATGTATGTGTCCTCCTTTGTTCATTGAGGTACTTCTGAGTCTCAGCTCACCTGGAATTGTATTCATTTTGAGTGTCGGGGCATCAGTACACTCACAGAAGATCTCAGGATAAAGATTTTGAGTTCTGTACCAGCCATAAAATTGTATTTAAGAATTTTTTTAATTAATGTCTAAAAGAGAACCAGATCAGGGAGCTGATCTGACTTTTCAGTGCCTGCATTGACAACTATTATTTTTTTCCTTGAAGCCCAGTTCAACTGCTTGCTATAAAATGGCACACTGTAAATGTAGAGATTCAGCTGTCCCTGAGCCAGAGATGGGGGTGGACAGCTGTAAGCAAAAACCATGTCAGCTATATGAAGCTGTATCATTTGCGCATGTGAATCAGAGCCCAAAAGCAGGGAGATCACCTATTAATATTTGGGACTGTAGGACAAAAGTGCGAGTGTAATATAGGGCACTGTAGTATAAACAAATTACTCTTATGAGCAGCATTAAAACCACAGTGCAACGAGCACAGTTCTTTCCAGAACAGAAAAACTTAGTTTCTCTAAAGGAATATGTAAAAAAAAAAAGAGAAAGAATTAAAAAAAAATCAAGCTTGCGCAAATGCTGTTGTTTTTAGTGTGGCCTGTGATTATGTTTTGGGAGAAGGAGGCTGATCTACTGGTAGGCATTTGTCAACAGTGATGCTGTAGGAAAAAGATGTTATGCTAGACTTTTTATAAAGAAAAAAAGCAAAGACAAAACCTGCAACTACATGTGGATACTGAGAGATTAAGATGACTATAGGAGTGAACTGAAGAACTAATGCCTTATCAGTGATGCTGATTTTCAGAGTGATAATTGTAGCAGCTGGGAAGCTGTGTTTATTGAGACAGACGTGTTTTTCAGATAGCTGTGCTGACGGAAGAGTTTGCCTACTCTCCCATGCCTGCTGCTTGTCAGCAGTCCTGTCCCAAACATTAGTCCCCTTGCATCTGCCAGTGGAATTACTTAGGAGTGCTCCCTGACCTGTGTAAACCCAGATATCTGCGTTAACAAAGGTCTGTTTAATCCATGTAATCTAACCTGATTGTGATGGAGAACAATTAAGGACTGCTGACTGACAGCAGGTTCAGGGGTAGCGATGATCACTTGGCATTAATTATGGGTTTGTCTCTCTGTCTTCGGTGGATACACAAAGGATGGTGACCAGATAGTTGTACGATACCATGTCATGGATTGGCCTTTTAGCATAGTGAACACCTTACAGATGGTAACCCATCAGCTTCATCGTTTCCGTTTGGTGCACAAAGGGAACCAAGAAGTACTTTTGGGGTGAAGATGTGAGGGGGCAATGGCAGTGCCTGTCTCTTGTTACCCCTGAAGTTTCCTAAGGTGTATCAGGAATCTGTAAGCCAGTCAGATATTTGTTTGGGTTTGGTTGCTAAGCTTAAAGATACCACTTTGAATGTCTTGTTTACAATAGAAGTGATGCATGAGGTAAAGACTTACAAGCCTTGGTAAGTTGTGTGATGAATGCTGGCCTTTGTAAATGTGGGAAGTAAATTACCTTATTGACTATTAAGCAAGGGCTGGCTAGTGTTTAAAAACGAAACAGGTGTTGTAGCAGTTCAGGAAGTCAATAAACTTGGTGGAATGTTGAACCGGTTTGCTGGAGCTCATCAAATGTACTGCAAAGTTAGCAGAGAGCCATTCAGTTTGAACACTTTAACTTGAAGATGTGTTTACTCTAGGATGCTGAACTATATATTTGAATGTCGAAGCTTACGTTCCTTACAATACAGCAGCAAGTGTCCTAATAAAACCTCATTAAAAAACACCCCTTTTTGGTCTGTTCAGAAATTCCAGCAAAATCTTCTAGATATACTGTGGAAGTGCACAAATTCAGTTGATAGAGGCAATAGTAATGGCGGGGAGGGGTGGTGGGGAGGGGAAACCTTGCTCAAATGAAAATACCTGTTGGCAAGATGTTTCTAACTTTAGTAAAAATGTAAAAGTTTCATATTATTCAGGCTATATGTCTTTTAAATCAGAAAATAATATTTTAACATTAGTTAGGCATTGTTTCTCGCATTGCTAAGGCTGTATTAAACTTTCTGAGGAGGAAACACTTAAATCTTGGGGGTTTTTTTCTGCTTTATTAAATGTGAAAAGAGTTAAATAGTTACAATGCAGGTTTTCTTGCTCTCCCACAATGTGTGCATTCCCTTTTCAGGACGGTTGGCTCAGAAGTATGTTGCAGAAAAATGCCATTATAAGTGTTTTGGATATGAAAAAAAGTATATGACCTGTAAGGTAGTAATCATAAAATAGCAAAAAAGAAAGGTGATGTCTCTTAAGGCAGAACAGTTTAATATTTATGATCTTTTTTGACAAGTGTAACTTTACTTAAAATTATTTCTTCTTTAGCCATATGACCTAATGGAATACCGATTGATATGTAGTGCCAGACCTGTTTCAGAAACAACTTTTTGTTTTGTTTTAAACAGGACACCCTGATTGTTTGGTCAGAAGCAGAAAACTATGATTTAGCACTGAGTTTTCAAGAAAAAGCTGGCTGTGATGAAATTTGGGAAAAAATCTGCCAGGTACAGTTAACTTCAAATATTCTGTTTCTTCCAGATGTTTTAGTGTCTTTTGTGACTTCATATATTTGCGCTGTAACTTTTAAACCTACTTGTAAAATAAGCACACACTCATCATTATTTTCTGTTGCTCTTCTGTGTAAGATCTTAAGTTGCCACTATTCAGAACACAAGTTATTTTCATGATTGAATTTCATGCTTTTGAAAATCAGCGTAATGGTGAAACTCGGGTGCTAGGCACTTCAGGGGTTGGTTAGTTGTTTTTATTAAAAAGGGGAATGCCAGACTACCATGTTTTAAGTGTCCTTCTCCCAGGCTTGTTGGAGTGCGGTGGAACTGAAAATATGTTGCAATGCACAAGGAGCTAGCTATTTCACTGAGAAAGACAAAGAGGTGGTGTTGCTCTTTGAGCTCAGAAATGTCAGTGATTTTTTTTTTTTTTTCTTTCATCAAGACCGAAGTCTTATTGCCTATCTGAGGCTTAGGGATATTTTGATCTTCATTTTTTTATTATGAAACAGTTTAGATTTTATGCTTTCGACTCTGGAAGTAACAAGTCAGTGGAGTTGCACCTATGTGTACTGAAAAGAAGAAACCTGGGCTTTCACGTTGGAATTTATCATAACTTTCTCAGATTTTGAAGCGATGCAATGTAGAGCTGTTAACAAAGGAAATGTAGAACTTAGATTTCCTAGCAGTTTCCTTTGAACAAAACTAGGCAATTTAGATGCATTCTTAATCTTAGCATGGTTTGGGGTGTAATGACTTCTCAGCCAGTTCTGAAGTACTGTTGGGGAAAGGAACTGATCCTAGTAACCACAAGTACATGTGTCTAATAAATAGTGCAGGTTTTAAGTTGGGGCTGAGCTGATGACCAGTCTGAGAGGGAGGTCTTCATGTGATCAGACAGTGTAATCCAATAGCCTTAGGCTCTTTCATCAGACTCCAAAACTCTCCCACTTTGTCCTTTGAGACTCCTGCATAACATGATCCTTCGTGAGGGAGTTTAAAAGAGGAGGTGATGAATTCTGGAACTGGATCAGTGGGGGGAATGAAAAGCATAGGATGTATGAGAAGAGTGGGGAAACGAGTTAGAGGGGCAGACAAAGCGGAAGGAAGGCGCAGAGTGGGAGACAGTTGCTTCCCTCTTGTTCAGTTTTGCAGTTTGATGTTTTCCTGCCTTTGTTCTTGGTCTCTTTGTTATGTTTCACTTCATGTTGGTATAGCTGTGGGCTCTTCCTATGAGTATAAGACTGTTTGAGACACTGAAAGAAGGTTTTGTTACGCCCTACTATTCTTTTTAGATTTTGTGCTTGTCTCCAAGGTGCTTCAGACTTCTTGATTGCACAGATGCTGTTAGGGTTTGGTTTTGTTTGATTTGATTTGATTTTTTTGACAAATGTACTGTTGAGGATAATGGGAGTGACTTTGTAGAATTCAGAGGCAGCAAGCTTACTCCTCTGCACAGCTAGGCATTTTCCAGTCAACCTGAAGTATAAAAGTGCTTACGTACATGTTCTTTCAGTTATTGACTTGATTATTTTTATAGATTTTTTGGGATGAGACAGTAATCGTGCACATTCTTTTCTTAGGTTCAAGGTAAGGATCCTTCGGTGGAAGTCACGCAGGACCTTATTGAGTCAGAAGAGGAACACATAGAGGAAATGCCCGAAACTAGTCCTTTGATTGACCTTCCTACTTGTGAACTCAATAAACTTGAAGAGATTGCTGACCTAGTTACCTCTGTTCTCTCCTCACCCATCCGTAGAGAAAAGCTAGCACTGGCCTTGGAGAACGAAGGCTATATTAAAAAACTATTACAGCTTTTCCAAGTCTGCGAGAATTTAGAGAACACCGAAGGCTTACATCATTTGTATGAAATTATTAGAGGAATTTTGTTCCTCAACAAAGCAACTCTGTTTGAGGTGATGTTTTCTGATGAGTGTATTATGGATGTTGTTGGATGCCTTGAGTATGATCCTTCTTTGGCTCAGCCAAAACGGCACAGGGAGTTCTTGACCAAAACAGCAAAATTTAAGGAGGTTATTCCTATAACAGACTCTGAACTCAGGCAAAAAATCCACCAGACTTACAGGGTACAGTATATTCAGGACATCATCTTGCCAACACCATCTGTTTTTGAAGAGAATTTTCTTTCTACCCTCACTTCCTTTATTTTCTTCAACAAAGTTGAGATTGTCAGTATGTTGCAGGTAAGTGGTTTTTAATATGCTAGAGATGGATTATGTATAGATAACTCTAGCTATAGTTTAGAAATTGATTACAGCTCTTTAACACTGTGTAAGTTAATAATATGTGCTTTCATTTGCATAATTTATTGAATGCTTCCCCTTATTTCTGATGCCTTTTTTTAATTTTAAAAATGGTAGATTTCAGGTGAGTATATTAATATTTTTTAACGGGTTGTAAATAATTACAGGTTGTTTTCCTTGATTCACAAGCAACATATGCATTTTGAGCTGGTTTTGTAAAGGTATTTAGGGAACAAGCTATTTTTGTGTTATGTATCGGGGACATTTGTGATGTTTTTACAACAAATTCTGAATCTGTGATTCAAAAGAGTGTGTTCCAAACCATTCCGGTTAGACTATTATTACTTTATGGTACTAATTTCAAAAGGCCATGTTGTAGTATAAAGTCATTCATTGCGGTTTTTTTCTTCATACTGATATCCAAAAGTAATAATAAATAACCAACATGGTGTTATATCAAAAAACTTAACGTGTACTTTGTAGTCAGAAGCAGGCTTCAGAGCAGTTGTGGGTGACAGCCGAGCTGGACCACGGAGGATGCCTTGGTAAAGAGCCGTGTGTGATTTTCACAACATTTTGGGTATTTCCAGTTCGTGTTTTGTTGTGCAAACTAATGGGTACTGAAGTGTTTTTATCCTGCTTACGATCTGTGTCCTTAGAAAAATGGTACATTTGCATAGAATCGAACGTGGGAAACCTGTTGGTTTTGAGTGTGGATAGCCTCTGTGAAATAGGAAGAGGGGAAAAGGAGGGTAGTTAAAGTCATGGAAAGAGAGGGGCACTGGGGAAATAACATTGCTATAAGGAATATTTCTAAAGAACACAGTTAGGGGACTGGGAAAAAAATCAAAACCAGAGAATCACATGAATAAGCTTTTGGGCTTCTTTCTTCTTTCTGATTGAATAGCAGAAAGAAACTAAAAAGTAAATCCCACTTGCAAAATTAATGGCTTTGTGTTAAATGGAGATTTCCCTTTTTATTGTTTTGCATATATTACTTCTCTAAAACTAAAAATAAATTATCATTCTCTTGAGGGCACAGTCCTGTTTCCAGTTAGAGATTAATTCTGTGAAGTTCATTATTTTTCATTTAAGTTTTACTGTACTGACTATTTAATTATTATAGGGAAACCTATTATTTCCCATTACCTCTAGTATTATTTGAAGAAAGTTCTGAAATCCTCTGACAGTTCTTTGCTACTCTCAGTCACTGCTGTCTTTGCCGTAGTAGAGTACATGGCACGTAGGTTTGCCTCGGTTTTAAAGACTAATTGAGACATGTGTGTTGATTTACAAATAACATTGATGCCTACCTCATTTGACCTGCCTTGAGAATTACAAACCAAGAAGAAAGCACATGTGGAGGTGATGTTATTGATAGCTCACTGGAGGAGAATGAATTACATGGTAGTATGAACCTCGGGTTCAGGGCTGTTTTCGCAGTCCCCTGGTGTAAATCAGCTTTTTGTTGTGGCACAAGAAGTCTAAAGCTCCTTTGGGTTTGGTGGATAAATTAGAAGTCGTGTTAACCTAAATATGCTAGCAAAGCTCCCTAAGAGAATGCAGTTTATAGGAGTAACAGCTTGCGTTTGCTACAGCAAAGCTCCTTTCTACGTGCCGCGAAGCAGTAGATCCCAGCGCTGCTGTAGAGGAAAGGCAGCCACAGCGGAAGCTGAGTGAGCACAGGAAAAAACCCTAGACCCACGTGCTTTCGGACGTCGGGGATACACTGTGCAGCAGCCTTACGCAAGCAGGAGATCTTTGCTGCCAAGGGATCTGTAGTGGGGATTTTCTGGCCTATTTGTTGTTGATTGTGGTATGGTTATTTTTTTTTTTTTTAACAGGATTAATTAAGCTGTTAAAGCCAGCAAAGCTTAGAAGTCTGTGTATATTGCACTCTCTGATGTTGATGCTGGGTATCATTTCTTTGTAAAGTGCTTCTTTCCCCAGGTCTTAAAATTTTCAGGAAAAAAAATTGAGCCTTTCGCATTCCTGTAACTGTAAAAAATCTGTATTATATTAGCCTAATAAAGCACATAAATTTTAGCGACAGCATGCAGAGAAATAGAGAAGTAAGCATCCTCTACATTATGCAATGTAATGTTGGTCTATATATCTATTGGAACACTGCTATTCCATTCATATTTGTTCAATGCGTAAGTAAAGTTTATAGAGCTGAATCAGTACAGTGATGCATAATTTTGTAATGCTGTAGCATAATGTCACTGTTATATTGTATTTAAAAGGTAACAGAGACATTTGATTTGAGAGAATGCCAGTGCTACGTTCCACATGAAAGGAGTACAGAGGAATTGATATACAGAAAGTGCCCAAACAGTTGAGAGATGATGATGTTCAGCCTGGTTTTCTTGTGCCTCTTGAGTCTTAAGCAATGGTGTAACAGAAGTGCTTAATAAGAAGTGAAATGTTTTCCTATGTATTCTCAAATATCTCTTGGTAGTAGAGGATCTGAATACAAGAAGCAAATAATGCTCAAAAAAGTTTCTCAGATTGGAAAAGCTGAACTTCTTATTTTATTGAGATTAAGGTGCTTGGGGATGTGGCTGCAGGAAACTCCTAAGGTGTTATAATTTAGTCACCCTCACACAGGTGGACTGAAAAAATGTTTGCAACGCTTTACATCCGAAATAGGGTAACTGGTACGGGTGTGGTGTTAATGGTGTAGTGTGAATGGCAGAGATGCAGCATGGTAAAAGTTGTGTCTCAATTGGCAAACTCTCATGCCTCCCTGGAAGGTTACATGCAGGGAGGGAGCCTGGAGCAGAGACTGACATTTTCTGTTGTTTTGATGCATGGGGGTATGTGGCAAATCATACAGTGAGTATGTGGGGTAGAGCAGAGCTGTAAACTACTGGGGGTGGCACAGCGGAGAGGGAAGAGAAATGGCATGTTCTTTAGAGACTAGTTGTTCAGGAGGCAGTTTTAGTAATCCGTGCTTAGGCTGAGCTTAATGTATGGGCCTGGTCTCCAGGACCCATTTCCACTGCACAGAATAAGTACTGAAACAATATGCTGGAAATGATCCTCCTGAATGTGCCTTTCCCTTTTTTGTTATAGATAATGTAGATGTGGAGGGGGAAAAAAATCCAAACCAAACCCTTACCTACCAAATCTACTAATGTGTATTTTTTTGTTTGTAATTAAGCATCATAGTTAAGCTTAAATTAAGTTTGACTTTCTTCAGTGTGGGATCCGATAAAGACCGATGTTTTAACTTAAGATGCATTGTGTAAGTCATATTCTTCTTGTGTGTTATGCAGGAAGATGAGAAATTTTTGTCTGAAGTTTTTGCACAGTTAACAGATGAAGCTACAGATGATGACAAACGATGTGAATTGGTAAGTCAGCGGTCTTGGTAGTCCTTGAGTGCTTTAAAGTATGGAGATTAAGTAGAGATGTTGAAACTGTCCTGCTAGTTCTGCAGTCACCGAGGTATTTCTGTAACCCTAGAATAATTTCCAGTGTAGCTTAGTTTTCATTTATATATTCACTAGAAGAATATTTCTTGCAAGGTAAGCTCTGATTTATTTGTTCTCAACAATTATTTTATCATTGAGAAAGTACTAGCACTAAGCTGGCACCCTAGACTAAAGGTGTGCTTTCATCCAGGAACTCTTTGACATACCATATCACTCATGTTTGTCACATAAATTCTTTTTTCACTGTACTAATTTAAAAAGATCTTTGAAGTCCTATGACTGAGGATTACCAGTAGTTCCCTGATACATATTATACTACAAATGTTATTTGTCCTTGAATATGTTTATCAGCTTAAATTGCCTTGTTAAAATCTTGCTTTCAGTAAGGGAAGCATCTTTGTTCTTTCAGACAAAGGGTATGCCAGACAGGAGTATAAATCCTTCATATGCTAGATGTGATGAAAAGCTGTAAGGTGACTGTATCTTTCTGAGATAAATTTCAACCTCTTAGTTTTTGTTTGTTTGTTTTTACGTTCTCTTGCTTTCCTTTGTTGTTGCTAGAGGTTGGAATATTATCATTTTCTAGGAAGGTACATGCCAGCCAGTATGCAAACTCTGATACAAATTGTAACAGTTTCCTACTTTCAGAGAGTTTTCTGAATCAAATACACCTTACATTATTTTTTCCCTACACCATAGGTTAACTTTTTCAAGGAATTCTGCGCATTTTCTCAGACGTTACAACCTCAGAACAGAGATGCGTTTTTCAAAACCTTGGCAAAGTTGGGAATTCTTCCAGCTCTTGAAATTGTAATGGTAAGTGAAAACTTAAAGCGGATTTTAATACAGGAGAAAAAAAAACCCACAGCCATTCACCCAGCTTTTCAGATCTGCTAGGCACCTTTGTGTAAGTTCGATTGGACAGCTTTGCTCTGCTGAACGCTGCAGTTTATTGTAATGTTCCAAGTCCAACAGTTCTCTGAAGCAGCCTAACTTTATTGCTGTTGTTATTTTTACTTTGCCTGGTGTAGTTGTTTGTGGTAAATGCAGTCCTTTTGACAATGTGGTGTAAAAATTGAAAGTTAACCTTTTCATGGGGCAACTTGATTCCCCCCACCCCACCCCTGTCGTTGCTGCTGTTGGAACACTGCCAAAGTAGTATTTTGAGATCACGTTGAACTGTTGGCTTGTTGCTATCTGAAAGATGGCATAATTCTGTCTTTTCAGAGGTATAAAGCAGATGAATCTATCTTAATCAGCGATGTGAAGACATAATTTTTTTCACTCCTTTGATTGAAGCAGCTGTTGCTGTCTGACGGTTGCAATTCCGATGTCAGTGAAGGGGGTTTTATATTCTGCAGTAACAGCCTGTGAACTTACCGAAGGACACTTATGTTCTTATAACAGTCAAAGTCATATAGATGTTCAGTGGTTAGATGAACTCTGATATTCTTATTCTTCTCCAGGGCTAGGCCAGTCATGATATTTGCGGTTACGTTAATATTTTAGGCTTAGAAGTTGTATAGTGATCAGAGAAAAGTGGATACCTTAAGGAAAATAATTAATTCTTATTGCCTATAAATGAACACAGAAAGTTTTGTACAAATGGATTTGTGCAGTTGGTCCTTTTGTACAAAATCAATAAACTCTGGGTCACAGCTACAGAATATTAGCGTCTTCGTCTAGCAAGTAGCACAATATAAATGTTTCCTGCCTAAATTAGGGCTATCAAAGGCACAGAAGTCCTTGCAATCTTTCTAAAGGAGGGAAATAGTGGGGTAAATATTATGCTGGTTTATTTTTCTTCTGTAACTGTATTGCTGTGTCTCACAGGAACTTTTGTAATAAAATGTTCTCAAAACTTTTAACTCCCTATTCTTTGCAGCTTTACTTGATAATAAAAACCAAAGTTGATTTACTGTGACAAATTGATCTTTTATTATTATTAGGGAATGGATGATCTGCAAGTTAGATCTGCTGCTACAGATATATTTTCTTATCTAGTAGAATTTAGTCCATCCATGGTCCGAGAATTTGTAATGCAAGAGGCCCAGCAGAGCGATGATGTAAGTAAAAGTGGTTTGGTATGTGTTGAATATACTAGTTTTAGAGCAAACGGGGTGGGTGGGAATCAGCAAAACAAACCTCTCCAGAATTTGGGATACACTTAGCCCAAAAATGCAGATACTAGAAACACGGGGAAAAGTAGATTAAAGGTACAAACATTTCTGAGCATGTTAGTGTTCCACATGTGGTGTGCTTGACAGCTCCGTGTCTAAATGGAGCTCTCAATTGTTCTGTTCCACTGAAATTCAACAACAAAAAGTAATACAGAAACTAGGGAAATCATTCCACTGTTGAGACTGTGTCTAGTTATTCTCTGGTTTGTTTGGTCCTTTTTTTGCAGGATATCCTCCTCATCAATGTGGTCATTGAGCAGATGATCTGCGATACTGAT
This sequence comes from Phalacrocorax aristotelis, assembly GCF_949628215.1. Classification (NCBI taxonomy): domain Eukaryota; kingdom Metazoa; phylum Chordata; class Aves; order Suliformes; family Phalacrocoracidae; genus Phalacrocorax; species Phalacrocorax aristotelis. Next base: position 79,310,532 of record NC_134278.1, on the reverse strand, counting down.
CCTGAACTTGGGGGAGCTGTTCAGTTAATGGGGCTCTTGCGTACTCTGATAGATCCAGAGAATATGTTGGCCACAGCTAATGTAAGAAAATGCAAAGGGGTAAAGACACTTTACTGTCTCAGCAAAATTAAAAGCCTAGTATTTATTGCTGTTATTGTGGTCAGGGGATAAAAAAAGATATTTCTATTCTTTGGTGGTGTTGTGTGTGGTTGATACTGGATTTAAACAAGCTGAAAAATAAGGTAAAATTTCTGTTAACCTCTGGTAATAAAAGGTACGTGTATGCAGTATTGTGCAAGTGTTTATTAAATTAAGCAGTCCTGTGCTTCTGTGAAAGAGCATAGTTGCATCCATGGTGGAGTTTTTTGGGGATAGCTGGGGTGGTTTGATGTGTCTCAGATCTTTTCCCAAAATAAATAAATATATCTTATTTGAGTGAAGATAATGTTGCAGGGCCAACCAGAAAGGTACAGGCAGACCCAAGGGAGTTGATAGAATTATTTGTAGGCTGTCTTCTATGTTGCTACTCTTTCTTATTTAAAAGGAAGTATACAAATGCAAGTATTTAATAAAGTTGTATTTGTTTTAGAAAACAGAAAAAAGTGAATTTCTCAATTTCTTCTACAACCATTGTATGCATGTTCTTACCGCACCGCTTCTGGCTAATACATCAGAAGATAAATGTGAAAAAGGTAATGTTACTTCCCCCCCGCCCTTGATTTAAATCTTGTAAATTTTCAAGCAACTGGCAGTCCTGGTAGCGGCAGAAAGCCTGTGGTGCAGGCTGGGAATACACTTGCTGAAAACCCTCGTTCCCTCAGTGACGGGTTCTGTGGGCAGAAGTTCTAATAGCCCTTTATAGCAGCTTTGCATGGTAATGCATCTGTATATTAAAGAGTAAAGCAGAGAGGGTCTTCAGCTCACAGGTACTGTTTTCTAAGAGTTTACAAAAATGCTGTGACATTTGTCGGTGATTCCATGATTCCAGGCATTGGGCGTGCTCAGGTGATTAACTTCAAAGAGCAGTTTTCACTGGGTTGTAGTATAGGAATGCTGCGAGGAATCTGCTCAAAGAAATGCGACTTGGAGCTCCTTTGTCTTGTTTCTTTTTTTTTATTTTTCCTGGTAACTGTAAATGAATTGGAAATCTCCGTTTGCCACATGCAAATAACACTCGCTGGTTTGTCTGTAGTGCTTTACAAACAGAAATGTGACATCATTGCAGCCTCCTGAGTCAGGTGTTTTTCTGAGCACTCTTTCAAGAGACTAAATCACACCAGTGCATATTTGACAAAACATTTCTTTTGTGTTACCCATCTTCTCATAGTAAGTGTCAAGTCAAAAAATGTTTTATGCATTTGATACAAAAAGAAAACATGTAGAATATCTACACTACTCATTGTATAATATTAGTTGAAAAATTTAGACTAGAGACTTTCTTTTAGTGTAGATAGGAATAATATTCCTAAAGTTTAGATTATGTGTTTTCACCTAGCTGAATTGGAAGCTTTGTAATGTGAATTGAATATAGAAATCTCATCCGGCATGCATTTGTGCTCTGTGTTTGTTGCCCTACAGCTTACAGAAACTTTGGATTTGATGACAAGTTAGAACAGCTGGTGGAACTGATTGTTTATCCCCATCTTTTAAATATTTACAGTGCTTTGAAAACCTTTTTCTGACTCTTGTTTTTATTTTCTACTTCTCAGATGCAGTAGTTGGGTCCACTAAGAGTAACACAATTTGTCCTGGTAAGTTGTTTTTGACCTTGGGTTTTGAAACTTGTCTTGTGTGCTCTGTGTGTTGGTTTCATTTAAAAAAAATAAAAAGGGAAGTTAGATATGTCCGTATTTTATTTTTTTTAATATTTTTTCTCGAAATAGAAGTAGGTGTTTTGCTTCATTTGAGACGACAGGAAGCTGAAAGAATATTTTCATCTGCTTTTGAGTTACTGTGTTTCACTTTTTCTTCCCTAGTCAACTTTGCTGCTGAAAGTTTAATTCAATATCTACTAAAGAGACAGCTGAGCTTTTACAGTCTTGATTTTTATCTGTGTAGAGTTCTTTTTTGAGCATTATGAAAAGACATTGCTCATTAGGCTCACACGAATACAAGTCTGACTGGCTTTCTTCTTTTAACTACATACCATTAATCTGCATTGCCATAACCAGTAGCTCGCTGATGCTGGAAGAAGTCCCACTGCCAATTCAGGGCAGGTTTTGTGACTGAAAAGAAACAAAAAAAAGCCAGGTTTTTGTGTGGTGTTTTGTTCTGACCCAATGTCCTGCTTCCTAAAGCAATCTGCCAGTAAAAATGTGTCAGGAACTGTAATAGCAGCCAAGCTTGGGGGATGATTTGGTGCATGATAATACTTCTTTGTTCATATAACTTAAGGCATTAATTTTTCTTGTAGATAATTATCAAACGGCACAACTACTTGCCTTAATTTTGGAGCTGCTCACTTTTTGTGTGGAACACCACACATATCACATCAAGAATTACATTATGAACAAAGACCTGCTAAGAAGAGTACTGGTCTTGATGAATTCAAAACACACATTTTTGGCCTTGTGTGAGTATGGAGCTGTTGTGATTTCCTCCTTCAAGACTTCGTATGTACTGTGTGGAATGTGTACCTGTAACAGTGTGTACTTAAATTCAAAATTCCTGTAATTTCCTGTTTATTACCGACGAGCTGTTAAGGAATTTTGAAAAAAAGGTAAAAAAGGTGGCAGATGTCTGTTAATGCAGACCAATGCAGTTTATGGTGGGAGGAGAATTGTTGTATCTTTTGAAGTCCACAGTGATCCTTTCAAGTCTCTGACAGCAAGGATCATTTGTCATCAGCTGTCTTATCTCATTTAAATGGAAACACTGTCATTTCTTAAAAACTTCATAAATCTAGTGCTCCTTATGGGGAGTGATTGAGATTTTGTGAACCGTGGTATTTAAAGAATAGGGGATGGTTCTGGGAGGTGAACACAGAGGAGCATGGGAGCGAGCTAATAATTCAACTTCACATGTGCTAAAGCTTTTTGCTGCTGTATTTCAAAAAGAAATTAGTGGTTTCTGATCACACCGAAATACCCAGGAAAGTCAAAGGATGAAAGATAAGTTACCTGCCAGCAAATGTTTGTTCTGAACTTTCAGAAAGTGCTTCTTAATGCACTTGGTTTAGGGGCACTGTCTTCCTCTCAGTAACGTGAAGGTTTTTTCAGCTCTTTCCAAGAGAAGCAGATTGGAGCCCTGGCACGTAGTTACTAAATTCTTGAATTTCTTTCTTCATACAGGTGCTCTTCGCTTTATGAGGAGGATAATTGGCCTAAAAGATGAATTTTATAACCGTTATATCACCAAGGGAAATCTCTTTGAACCAGTTATAAACGCTCTGTTGGATAATGGAACTAGGTACAATCTGCTCAATTCCGCTGTGATTGAGCTGTTCGAATTCATCAGAGTGGTAAGTTAAGCAGCTCCTTTAGCTTTTGCCACACTAAAAATCCCACAGATAAATATCTGAATAGAAAGGAGCCAGTAAGCTGCTTCATGCTGTTTTACTTGATCTTTCCTTCAGGGGGTGTGTGTAGGCCCTATGTACGTGTAGGCCTGTGCTAAAAGACAGTATTCTCGAGGTGAAGTTCTTTTAAGCAGTTGACAGTGTTTCTGGACTAAACTTTGAAGTGAGGAATTAAGTGATATGTGTTTTATGTGAGTAAATCCAGGTATTATTGGGTATACATGAGACTGATTTGACTATAAATTTGAACAATCATCATCCTTCAGAATCCTACGCATGTGCTTGCTTAGGCAGTGTCAGTGTGGAATCAGTAGCTTTTCCACCAGGAGCGTGTGTGGGAACAAGGTGTATGTGGACAGGACGAACGGGACAAGCAGGAGCACCCAGTTTGTTGTATTACTGGGACAGAAAACAAGGACTTGCGACAGCTCCTGAGCTCCTCGCTGCGAGTGCCCTGATGTGTGGGAGTCTTCTCAGGGCATCTGCAAAAATGAAGGGCAGTTTTCAGTCATAGGGAATTATGGCCGCTGTCCTTTCCAGCAAGAAAAGGTGACTTCTGCCAGCATGGTATGAAAGATGAGATTTGCCTGATACAGCGAGACTTGCGAGAGGGTGACGGGCCAAAAAGTGCCCCATCCTGTGTATGCTGCTGTAGGCACCGAGTGCTAGAAGGAGAGGTAAAATCTGCAGGGAGAGCAGGGCACAGCAAAGTTCCTGTTTTTCTCAAGAAGGGTTAATCCTAGATAGCAAGCATCACTGTTTAATCAAACTATCAGAAATGGGATTGGGACATTACTGTGTATGTTGTCGCTTTATATGGGAAATTCAATAATTATGTCTAGATTTCAGCTTTTTTTATTAAGGAAAATCAGATTACTGTAAAGAACAAAACTGTGAAGTAATGTTTTGACTCTGGACAATGAATCAGTTACTTTTAAAACTCAACTGTAAAGCTTTCTGAACTTCTGCGTGTTAATATGTGAGACTGAAACCCTGTTTTGTTCTTACGCAGGAAGATATTAAGTCCCTTATTGCACATATAGTTGAAAACTTTTATAATGCACTTGAATCTATCGAATATGTTCAGACATTCAAGGGACTGAAGACAAAATATGAGCAAGAAAAAGATCGACAAAACCAGAAACTGAACAGGTATGACCCACTTTGTGTGTTCAGAGACTTCTATTGAATGGCATTAGGTAGTCTCTTCTTACTGCTGGTTGGTTTTTTTTTCTTTCCTAGAGGGCAGAAAAAGCGGAAGGCTGGGATTGGGGTGCGTTTTCATTCTTGGTGAAAACATCTCCAGTTAGAGTAAACCCTCCTCTGACTTGCCTTGTGGCCTACTGTCATATGGTTCATATTTGTCAGTGTGTTAAATGTTACATTTGGAAAACTCTCGGATTATGAGGAGCAGAATCATCTTCTGTCGTTCAGAGTTAGGATTCAGTCTGCCTTGTGGACGGCTGGGGCTTTGGTGAAGCTTGCATTGACGGTAGAACCAGGGATGGAGCTGGACTTCTCAAACGCACTGAATAACTCACTTCAAAGCCTCAGAAGCTGTGTCTGATCCCCAGCTGAGTCTGAAACAGCAGGCAAAACTTGAATCCCTTGTCGTGTGTCTCTTACAGTGTTCCATCTATATTGCGTAGCAATAGATTTCGCAGAGATGCAAGAGCCTTAGAGGAGGATGAAGAAATGTGGTTCAATGAAGATGAAGAGGAAGAAGGCGAAGCTGTTGTACCTCCGGTTGAGAAGTCAAAACAGGAGGATGATTTTCCAGATAGCTATGAAAAATTTATGGAAACTAAAAAAGGTATTTACTCAATTTCATCTTGTCAGCGTGGGAAGTGCTCTGTGGCAGATATGTGGAGTGTGGTGTAAACAAACCAGCTGCTTGTGCTCGGCATCATAAGCGGGAGTAAGGGTATTCCACGGAGTTAAGTAATGAATTCTGAATGTGTCTTTGCAAGCTAGTTTAGGATTAAAATAATGAATTAAATTTCTCCAAACATGCATCTAGTTCAAATGACCTTCAAAAGCAAAACTTTGTATGTACATACTCATGCATGCTGAGTGAGCAATGTCCCCGCGTCTGCAGCGTCTGTGCCGTGCTCAGTTTGAATGCTGGCGCACTGTGAGCAAGGTCAGTAGGTGAGCTGTTGATTTTGCCCTGAGCTTATGCTGTGATGTGGATTGTACTCCGTGGTGTACGGCTGATACTTAAGTATGACAATGTTTGTCCCTCAGCTAAGGAGAGTGAAGACAAAGAGAATCTTCCTAAAAGGACTTCAGCTGGGGGATTCAAATTCACTTTTTCCCACTCAGCCAGCGCAGCCAATGGTGCAAATGGTGCAAACAGTAAATCTGTGGCAGCTCAGACATCACCAGCAAGCTCCAACGGCTCCTCTTCCAAGAACACGACCCTGACCACGGCGGTGACAGCCACGAAGGTGGGAGAACTTGTACCAAAGCTGCTGTCCTCGCTTAGGATGGCGGAGCAGTGTAATGAGACTTTACCATTGCCATGCAGTAAGGTTAGCATTAGCCACTGGGCAGGGTATCTTATTTACGTATAAATTCATCCAAAGCCCCCTCTAGTTAAAGCCTTCCTAGTTTGGGGGAAGATTTAAGGAAGCACTAGGCGGCACTGGAGTCTGTGGGTAACCTGATGGGCACAGTTTAATCTCGCATGTTCTGCCTAATTTACCTGCTCCCGTTCCTCAGCTTTAACTGTCCGGTTGCTGCTGTCTGTGCGAGAGATGCATACGAGACTGGTATTTCTTCTGAATTGTGTTTTCCTTAATTTTCTGAATTCCCCCATCAGGGAATTGATAAGTGTTTATAAGCAGACGAAATAGAGTAAGTCTTACACAGTCATGCATTATTTTAACCTTTAGCCTGCAGCTCCTGAGAGGCTATGAAAAAAGCATGGCAGAAATCCAGTTGCCCACACCTCAGACGTGGCAGCTAAATGGATGTGCAGTTACACATTAGGTTTTGTGACTGTCCAACCAGGAGCCTAAAACGTGATTTTTAAATAATTCTGAGGCCAGATCCAGAGAAGAAGGGCAGTTCCAGTACTTCTTCTTTTAACCTTGAGGTTCAGAAACATTCTTAAGACAAATAGGTCTTTGAATGACAAAGGCATCACCAAGAAACCTTCTGCAGCCTTGTGTGTCCCAGGCAGGTTGGCTGGGGGTGCCATACTAAAATGGCACATTCCTCCATTAGTTTTTATAATGTGAGATTTTATTTTCTTTTTTCTTTTTAAATTGGCAGGGAAGTCTAGTTGGCCTAGTGGATTATCCTGACGATGAAGATGATGATGAAGAGGAGGAGACATCTCCAAGGAAAAGACCTCGTCTGGGTTCATAAATGAAACCAAAACTTTGGAATAAAAACTTTAATTATGGGGTTTCAAATGCTGCAACTGTTCTAAGAGCTAAAAAGAATCTGATTCAGAAAGCTTTCTCCCATGGGTATCATAAGATAATACAAGGAGTAGCAAAAGAAACTCAGTGTATCAACTAGAAAGGGTTAGTTCTGTAAACATGAAGCTTCCAAGGAACTTAATATCTTTCTAGTAAGTAAGGAGTCTGCCATTCAGGCTGTCAAAAAATTAAAAAATAAAATTTTAAAAAAAGTGGGTTAGTATTTACAGAACCTGGATGAGGGCTTCTCAGCAAGGAAAGTCTCAGGTGTTGGGAGGGCAGGGGGAGGGAAAGGTATGGTAAACACTTTTTGTAAAAATATTGCAGGGTTTCCCCAGTGTTTAACAGAACTAGGAAAAAAAGAAGCTTAAATTTTTGAACCCAGTAATCTTAATTTTGTAATGGTGCTGTCAGTTGTGTTCTAGCAATGCCTCTTCTAAAAAAAAAAAAAAAAAAAAAAAACAACAAACAACCAACAACTTCTTAAGGGAGAACTAACTCTGTTTGCATACGAACAATCCAGATTTTGGGACCATTTATTACCAATTAAATCGCATTTCTCATGGTTGGAGGGAGGGACGCTGCAGTTATAGTGCATGTTGAGTTGTTTAAAAATAAGTTCTCATTTCTGTTTTTCAAGAGGAGAAAATGGAAGCTGGATTCAAAATGGATGGTTTTGCTTGTTTTATTTGATTAGATGTCCAGTAATACTAGGCCAAGAAGCCATCACTTCCAAAAGTATCTCCCAGAGCCGCTTGCGTCAGAGCGGCGCTACACACGGCACGCGGAAGATGCCGAATTTTAATTGCTTTCTGCGTTGTGAAGCAAGCTGCCTCTCTCCTCGGGGCAGCAAGCTGTTTTCCTGTTTGCGAGTTCAAATTGCAGAATTGAGGTGGTAATGAGAAACACTAACGGGTTTTTTTTCATAGTGAGGAGTTTAGTGGCGTTTAACACACAAGTCACTTCGGACCAAGATGGAATTGTCACTAACAGAACACCGGTCTCTGAGGCAGAAGCAACAAGCAGCACCTGAATCTGGGTGTAATACAAAAGCTGCTTTTTTTAAAGAAAAAAAAAGCACATTCCACGTAGTAGATAAGCGAAGTGCGGCAAAACTAGGCAAGTCAATGGCAAGTTGCTAGAGGCAAACAGTCCAGGTGTTATTTTCAAGAGCAGTGAGTGAACTGTAAATATTTTAATGTTAGTTTGCCCATATGTGATCTGAGATCATGAAGAAGTGAGAGGAAACTTCCCGATGACAATTAATGTGTCAGAAATGTTCAGATGAGAAACCAGCTGCAATCCACCACATAGATCACTCTTGTAATATGTGTTATGGGTCCATTTCTCCTGGAATAGTTTAAACTGAAGCAGTTTCTCTGTTTTGGAGATTTTTGTAGTTATTTTTAATTTTAGCTATTGTTTGGAAAAAGATGGGCTGTCTGTGTAGATATGAAGTATAGTTTTTTCCATAAAACAGAAGTTTATTTTGTATTAAAAATACCACTGTACTTGTTTTACACCATTTGTATACATGTGGTGATATTAATGCTGAACTGTAAAATTCAGGAATTAAAATGTGACCCTGTAATTCCATAATTATTGCTTTTGTTTGGTTTGTTGTACACGGTCCGTTAGCCCAGAATTTGAAATGTGGCCATTTTAGGAGATTTTTTTTAAAAAAAAGATTAACCTGTGCAGTTTTAAAAGTAACTCTATACCACTAGATGAAATCCCAGAGGGAACGTGCAAGTTATTCCCAGTGTGTAAGCTAGAGGCTGCTGCATGCTGCGTGCTCACGGATGACAGCTCCCATGCGGGGACCTGGGGACAAACATGTTGCCCTTTTTGGCTCCAGGCAACCAAAACGAGACTCCCTTGGTTTTTTTCACCTGTGCAATAAAATGCCCCGTCAGCTCCCAACGCAGAGGATTGGAGGAAGCATGTGCCGGTAAAGCGCAGCCACAGTTTCATCGCCGTGAGATCATCTCATTTTCTTCCCAATGAGTCTTTTCTCTCCATCGGTAACGATGACTAACTTCCTCCAGCACCACACACGCCACTCAAGCAGCAAGAGTTACACAGTATGTGCCTTTACTAACCTGAGGCTGAAAAATTGTCACTCAGCTTGCAGCCCTGAGTTGTGCTGATTCTAACAGCCACCCACAACAAGTGCTCTGGGGGTCTCTGCCTGAAGCCTGTCAGTCTGTACTCAGTGTTCCCCAACTCTTCCCTGAAGTACTGTCAGGAGCTTTCAAAATACGCTCCGGCCATATGAGGGGTGGGTTTTTTACAGGAAAAACAAGAATGTAATGAATTTTTATAGTTACTAGCAAAAGACTGTGTAAAATGGTATTGAGGTCCCATTTAAAAACAAAATCCCCACAGCAGGTGAGGCGCAGCATTCTTTTTAACTGGCTTTTGTGGGGGTCAGCTGCCCCCCGTGGGTGCTGTTTCCCAGTCTGACGGGCTGGTGTGGCCTGTGGGCAGCCACGATCCCGTGCCTGGGGTCCTTCCACTGCCACTCTTTTGGGAAAACATCTGCCAACGTGTATCAGTTCTAAATGCTATTTTGATAAAAGGTTACATGAAATTTGAATTGGTTGGGTTGTTTCCTTTAAAAGCAAGTTACTGTTGCAGTTGGCTGTGTAATGACATCCTGCAAACCATGGCCTCTCTTCCCTGCTTCGTGGTAAGTCTGTCAAAGCCCAGCCACTGAACAAGATTTAAAGACTTTGAGATGCTGGTGACAGACCCAGCCTTGCAACAAAAGCAATTATTTTTTACTTAAAGTTGCAATTATAGCAAAATAGGACCTAAGGACTGGTAAACTGCCCCAAAAGTACACAAATCGTTGTAACCCAGAGTTAATGTATGCATGTCTCCACTTCAGGCTACATTTTCCATTTCTCAACCACTAAGATGGTCAGAGCTGCACTTCCTTGTGAAATTAGACTTTATTACATCAGACAGCTGAAAATAATTTGTTTATAGAACGTTTCTCCTTTTATTAGGATATTACAATTTAAAAGAAGTTAAAGTTTCTAAGTCATTCAGAACTGTTCGCATAGGAATTATTTTAACAGCTCTCGCTATCTGCTTTTGGTCTATGTAATACCAAGTGGTCCAGGGGAGGAGTTCAACACACCTGTGTGCTGCAGTGATGTTAAGTGGCCTCCCTGTGACGACCTTCCAGGGAAAGCGAGTTGTCAGCATTCTGGAAAATCAGTGTTTTTAGTGTCTACCAGCGTAATTTAAAATTTTTATACATAAAGTACCAAGTTGCTTGTCTGAAAGTTCTGTAAAACTAAGTGTGACATTGGAAAACAAATCCATTACATTTTTATATAATTTATTCTAAAAAAGTACTTATGTTCTCAGGTTCTGCAACGAACTTCTTAAAATTACCGCTTATTAATAACTTCTTCTTTCAGTTTTTCTGCAAGCATTTTCCTCTTCTGTAGTAACCTCTGCTTCTCTTCTGACACTTCCTGAAAACAAAGGGAAAAAACACGGCAGTGAATGGCAAGGCTTGCCTGCCCTCCGGGCGTGCCAGCCCTGTCAGGGAGCTGACACACAGCTTCTCCCGCAGGAACAGCCACATAAGGTCCCTTGCAAACCAGAGGCCGCAGCAGCCGCCCCTCAACCCCACTTGCTAGCCAGAATGATTTAAAAAAAAAAATTATCATTCCATTTCTTGAGGCGCAGATCCCAGGATGCAGACAACCAGCTCTTTACATCAGTCTGCCTTTTCCCCACTGCACTGTACCAACCTTGTTTAGAGGACTAATCTCAAATGCAATGGGTGCTGCTTAGCTGTGCTGGCAGTTGCCCAACCAACAGTTTTTTGGGCATGTTCTGAGTGTAATAATATGCTCATCAATGCTGAAAAAATACGTGAGGCCACAGGTGGTCTCTGGCCTTAAGGAGATGTGCTGTAAAGAAGAGTAGTGATGATTTAAAAAAAAATAATAATCTGTTTTTTGTGGGGTTTTAAGGTTTTCTGCTAGCTTCCTCATTTGTGTTGAGCATTTTCAAGCATTTCTTTTCATATAAACATATATCAGACCTACCTGTGGTAAGTGCTTTAAGTCATATTAACCATACCAGTGATTAAATGAAAGAAGTTTGGGGTTTTTTTCCTGATAAAGACCTCTACAGGGCTAGGGCTTTATCGTGTCATAGCAGTCTGTTTTTTTTATGTCAATACTTTCTTTCCCTGAAAGGAGTTACTTCTTTTTTTGCCCAAACTAGATTTTCTATCCTCCCCATGGTGCAAGGATTTTTGTTATTTTTTTAGTGCTTGTTTTAAGTCAAGGAATATATCTGTTAATTCACTGAGTAACTTGATGCACATCTCTGAACAGAGAACAGCTTTCAGATGAAAAACACACCTTGAGGAACAGGCTAACTGCCAGCTGTACCTCTTCCAGTCCTGCGCTGTGCTTGTTCTGGCCTAGGCTTCCACCCCTCCCATAGACTTGGGGTTTTTTCTCTATTGGAGGCAACTGACTAGTTGACAGCAGCACCCATTCTTCAGGGTGCCTTGTCTTTCTAACTGTATCTTCATCGTGTCGCTTCTATTCCACTGGCTGATAGATAGAAATCAAGGATTTTTTCATATGTAATAGGCACAAAGCTCTCAGATCAGAAGAGCAGAGCAAATTTGTTACCTCTGTAAAATAAGACTTCACAAAAGAAAAGTGTTTCTCCCATTTCAGCTGGGGGAAAAAAAACAACAACAACAAAACCCACACCAACACAAAAAAACCCAAACACCAAAAAAACCAGGATTTAAGACAGCCCAAACAGTAGGTCACAGGTTAGGAGAAAACCAGCATTCTGGCCACTCATAAATTTAAATTAACCATGAGGATTTAATGATACTGAAGCAAAATAATGCTAATGTAATGACTCAAACTTCCAGCCTATAAGCTTCTGCATAAAAACAGTAACTTGAAAAGGCTTCCTCTCTACATCTCCCCCGTGTTGCTTTTATTCTGCTATGATATTCAGCAGCAACATTTACATCTTCTCTGAAACCACCTGTGCTTTTCATAAAGCAGCCAGGGAGACTAAAATGTTTGAATCCTTCACCTCTGTAGGAGATGATTCCTCCTCTTTCTGGTCGGTGTTCTTTGGTAACATGTTATTTCTTGACTCCTTCTTTGTAGCAATCAACATGTCTCGTTTTTTCTTTAGGTAGTCCTCTCGTTGCTTCAGCTGCTGTTCTTCAAGTTCTGATAAATTCTGGAATATTTTTTTTTAGAATACATTTTGAAATAATTTTTGGTATGCGTGTTATGTGTTGGTGAGACAAAAGCATTTAGATCACATTTGCCTCCAAAATTACTAGCTGAACAGAAAAAATCCAAGTTGAAGTTTCAAGCCAGAGCTGTCTACTAAGAAATTATCACAGGACAAAGGCTGAATACTGAATTCTATTCTAAAACTAGAATGATGATCTGAACTTTATGCAAATGAAACTGGTGAATACCATAAAACGGTGTTTGCATGCTGATTTAAAAAAAAAAAAAGCCCAAACCAAACCCACCTGACTACAATAGCAGAAAATAGATATTTAAGTGTAATACTGTCTTAAATATGTATTCTAAATGTAATCCTGTCTGCTTGCATTCTAGTTCTGGGTTTAGGGTTTTATCTTGTTTGTTTGTTTTAAACTTACAGGTCCTTTCATCCCAGCTTTTTGCGCTGCATTTTCTGAATGTTTTCCAGCTGACTTTTTCTTCGTGTCCTCTTTCCCTTTGGTACAAGTCAGCTGAGGTACGCTTTCTGTTCCTTTTTTTAATGGGCATACTGGTTTTAAGTCTTCCCTTGCAGATTTCCAAGATCCATCTAAGCAGCAATTTTGCATAAGAAACAATTAGAAAGAACAGAAATATATCTAATAAAAAAATAAATTGGTGTTTCTTTCAATATCCCGATGTCTCTTCTGATCAAATGGAAAACTTTAAAAAACAAAAAAAATCACATTTCTCCCCTTTTTATTAATAAAACTTTCTTTCAAGAAATATAGACATTGTATTTGCACTATGAAAGCAATTAGATAATAATGCTTTATGTCATAAGTACCTCTGCTGCAGTGAATTATCAATTATCAAATACTTGGAATGTAATTTCACATTCAGTGTTCCAATAGTCAGCTCATATTGAGATTGTACTTTCAATTTCTGTCTTGGCAAGTTGAGACAGCTTATAATGTAATCGGCAGCTCATAATGTGCCCTTTAGCCAACTCTAAGGCCAAGCGTACTGGTTCAGCCTTCAGCTTCAGAGAAAAGAATCAGAAAATACTATACTTCGGTAAACTTGTACGGGAGAGGGGCGAAGCGAAGCTCAGGAGGTGCAAAGCATTACACTGACACAGCTACTCAGTTACTCCCCTTCAGAGCTAACCCTGCCCCAGCACAAGGACACAGTGGGAACCTACCAGGCTTCCAGCCCTGGCAGGGCTCAGAGCCCCAGGCGGGCTGGCTGGTGGGCGTGGGGGAGCTCTGGGCAGCTGTGGCGCACGCGAGGCTCTGGCACCTGCCGGCATCTCCCACTCCCTACCAAGTCCCTCACCTTGTGCAAGGTAACAGTCCTGCCCAATGCCCTGCTCACCTCTTGCTTTTTTCTTGGAGAAACACCACCTGGACCAACAAAGGAAAGTATCCCTGTAGTTATTCCAGCTGTGCCTTTCCTATCTCTGCAGGTGCCAAGGTTGGTTTTGCCTTGCATCCCACTGAACTCCATGGTGTCTGAGACAGCACCATGGCTACTGACAGCGGAGTCAAAGCCTTTCCAGTCACCAGACTGTAGGGCTGGGTATGTTTTCTCAACTTCACTAAGACTTCTCTTGACTTCACCTACAGCTACTTCCAAGTAAAGTAAGTTGCTGCTCCTACTATACTTTTATTAAAAATAAAGAGGCTTTTGACTGTTTTAAGATATGCCTGAAAATATCCATATAGATGCAAGAATGCAGATACATATTTTACTGTGCTCAGTCAGTTTGAGCCTGTCCATAATATCCGAGCTGATACACATAACTGAACGTTGCTGATTATAATTCTGCAGTGCTGGACTACAGATTTTTGCTGTAATACTGAGAAATAACTTCCACAAGTATTAAGGTATGAGTACTCTCCTTGGTCTCTACTGGAGAGTTGGCAAAGCTAGCTCAGCTGAAGCTAGAGCAGGGTGAACACTGCTCAGTTCGTTCTTTAAGTTAGAGCAAGTAATATACATTTAGCTCTGCAATATTGCTGCTTTCTTTAGTACAGAAAATCACAAAACATATAATTGTAAAAAAGGTAGGGAGGAAAGCAAAGAAGAGGAAATGTTATTCAAAGTACAGAAAACAAACCACGACAGAAACGTAACACACAGGTCAAGCTGAAGGATTTGCGTTTCACTGAAATATGACTGCTGAAAGTCTTGATGCTCCAATGTCTTTTTGTGATGGATAAAAGTTCTCAGAGGCACTGTGAGAGGTCAGAGTTAAAACGGCTAGAAAAAATCCTCACGCTATAGCTGTCTTATTAAAAGGCAGGAAGGGGGGGGAAAAAAAGGCAAAAAACCCCACACACTGCATGCCAAATACCTACCCCATCACCAACACGATGATGAAGGAAAGCTACTTAACAGAAAGCAGTTCTTTACAACGTATTGTGTGTATGTAAATTTACACTGTTGCTGTCTGTATCACACTCACGGAATCACAGAATGGAAGGGTTTGGAAGGGACCTCTGGAAATCATCTTGTGCAACCCCCTGCTTGAGCAGGGACACCTAGAGCAGGGGGCACAGGAACGTGTCCAGGCGGGTTTTGAATGTCTCCAGGGAAGGAGACTCCACAACCTCCCTGGGCAGCCTGTGCCACTGCTCTGGCACCCTCACAGGAAAGAAGTTTTTTCTCATGTGTTTAGCTGGAACTTCCTGTGTTCCAACTTGTGCCCATTGCCCCCTGTCCTGTCATTGGGCACTATTGAAAAGAGCCTGGTCCCATCATCTTGACACCCACCCTTTAGATATTTATTGGCATTCATGAGATCCCCCCTCAGTCTTCTCTTCTCCAGGCTGAAGCAACCCAAGTCTCTCAGTCTTTCCTCATGAGGGAGATGCTCCAGCCCCCTGATCATCTTGGTAGCTCTCCGCTGGACTTGCTGAAGCAGTTCCCTGCCCTTCTTAAACTGGGGCGCCCAAAAATGGACACAGTAATCCAAATGTGGTCTCACCAGGGCAGAGTAGAGGGGGAGGATAGCCTCTCTTGACCTGCTGGCCACACTCCTTTTAATGCAGCCCAGGATACCACTGGCCTTCTTGGCCAAAAGGGCACATTGTTGGCTCATGGTCAGCTTGTTGGCCACCAGCACTCCCAGGACCTTCTCAACAGAGCCACTTTCCAGTAGTGCAGCCCCTGGCCTGTACTGGTGCACGGGGTTGTTCCTCCCCAGGTGCAGGACCTTACACTTGCTTTTGTTGAATTTCATGAGGTTCCCCTCGGCCCAGCTCTCCAGCCTGTCCAGGACTCGTTGGATGGCAGCACAGCCTTCTGGTGTATCAGCCACTCCTCCCAGCTTGGTATCGTCAGCAAACTTGCTGAGGTTACACTCTATCCCATCATCCAGGTCAGTGATGAATATATTAAACAGGACTGGACCCAGCACAGACTCCTGGGGAACACCACTGGTGACAGGCCTCCATCCAGACTCTGCCCTGTTGATCATGACCCTCTGAGTTCTGCTGTTGAGCCAGTTCTCTGTCCACCTCACTGCCCACTCACACAATCCACACTTCCTTAGCTTGCCTATGAGGATGCTATGGGAGACAGTGTTGAATGCTTTACTGAAGTCAAGAGAGACAACATCCACTGCTCTCCCTTTGTGGACCCAGTCAGTCATGCCATCATAGAAGGCTGTCAGGCTGGTCAAGCATGATCTTCCCTTGGTGAATCCATGTTGACTATTTCTGATAACCTTCTTGTCCTCTGCATACCTGGAGATGACCTCCAGGATGAACTGCTCCATCACCTTTCCAGGGACAGAGGGGAGGCTGACTGGCCTATAGTTTCCCAGGTCCTCCTTCTTGCCCTTTTTGAAGACTGGAGTGACATTTGCTTTCCCCCAGTCCTCGGGCACCTCTCCTGTCCTCCACGACCTTTCAAAGATGATGGAGAGTGGCTCAGCAAGAACATCCACCAGCTCCCTCAGCACTCACAGGTGCATCTCATCGGGGCCCATGGATTTGTGAGGATCCAGTTTACACAGGTGATCTCTGACCCAACCCTTCTCAACCAATGGTAAGTCTTCCTTTCTCCAGATTTTTCCTCTCTCTCTGGGGGGCTGAGATGCCTGATGGTGAGCCTTAGCAGTAAAGACCGAGGCAAAGAAGGCATCCAGTAACTCCGCCTTGTCTGCATCCTGCGCCACCAGGGCCCCTTCCTTGTTCAGCAGTGGGCCCGCTGTGTCCCCAGTCCTCCTTTTACTGCTGGTGTATTTAAAGAAGCCCTTCTTGTTATCTTTGACAGGCCTTGCCAGATCTAATTCCAAGTGGGCCTTGGCCTTCCTCATTGCATCTCTGCATACCCTGACAACATTCCTATATTCCTCCCAAGTGGCCAGTCCTTTTTTCACATACTGTGAACCTCCCTCTTCCATTTGAGTTTCTCTAGAAGCTCTTTGCTCATCCATGTGGGTCTCCTGGCTCCTCTGCCTGACTTCTTCCTCTTGGGGATGCACTGGTCTTGAGCTCAGAGGAAGTGGTCTTTGAATACTGTCCAGCTCTCTCGGACCCCCTTGCCTTCCAGAGCCCTAGACCATGGGATTCCTCCCAGCAGGCATTTGAAGAGGCCAAAGTTGGCCCTCTTGAAGTCCAAGGTCATTGCCCTGCTTCTACCTCGCAGCATCCTAAACTTGACCATCTCATGGTGACTGCAGCCAAGGCTACCCCCAGCTCTCACATCCTCAACCAGCCCTTCCTTGTTTGTTAGGATAAGGTTGAGCAACACATCTCACCTTGTTGACTCCTCCACCACCTGCATCAAAAAGTTGTCCTTGATGCTCTGCAGGAACCTCCTGGTCGCTCATGGCTCGCTGTGTTGCTCTTCCAACAAATATCAGGGCGGTTGAAGTTCCCCATTAGGACCAGGGCCTGTGATTGTGAGGCTACTTCCAGCTGTCTGTAGAAGGCTTCAACTTCCTCTTCTTGATCAGGTGGCCTGTAGCAAACTCCCACAACGTCACCCATATATGGCTGTCCCTGAAGTTTTACCCACAAGCTCTCAACTTGTTCTCCTTCCACTCCAAGGCTGAGCTCAATGCATTCCAGTTCCTCCCTCACACAAAGAGCGACTCCCCCACCTCGCCTTGCTGGTCTGTCTTTTCTGAAAAGCCTGTAGCCATCCATGACCACATTCCAGTCATGTGAGCTATCCCACCATGTCTCTGTGATTGCAATCAGATCGTGGCCCTGCAACCGCACATAGACCTCTAGTTCCTCCTGTTTATTCCCCATGCTGCGTGCGTTGGTGTACAGGCATTTCAGAGAGGTACTTGAGCACACAGGTTTCCCCGGGGGGGTGTACGAGGACCCACTATAGCCATGCAAACCGTTGAGGTGGTTGGTCTCCTGGTTGCCATCTCATGAGGCTGCTATGGTACCTTTATCACTGCTCAGGTTGTCCTGTCTTATTCCCCCATTGTATGTGATGGCATTAGCATTGCCAGTTTGTCCCCCTCCCCCGAGTTCCTCGGTTTAAAGCCCTCCTCACCAAGTTTGCCAGCCTGCTGCCAAAGATTCCCTTGCCCCTTCCAGACAGGTGGAGTCCATCCCTCCCTAGCACCCTATGGTTGTTGAAGAATGTCCCACTGTCATAAAAGCCACTCGAGCTGGAGAAGTTTGTGTCCTAGCAGTACCTGCAGATGTGATCTTAGGACCCTCAGTGTCACTTAACCCGCGAACCTGAAAAGATACTGAGAAGGGAAGGAGGGTGGATAGTGGATGTACAAATAGACAATGCAGCTCAAAGAATTACAGTTACTGGCACCTAACGTTTTTTTCTTTGAGAACTTGTCTGTATGTACATTCACGCTGAGGGTGACTAAGCAACATTCTTTTCCATGTGGACAATTACTTCAGAATCTTCTCAAAACACAAGCGCCCAGGATATCTGCATATCTGAAGGAAGAGAAATGTATGCCAGACTGGAGGGAATGAAAAGCACAGAAAAATTTCTTCCTTCTCCCAACCCTGAGAACAGTTCATGCAAGGGCTGTGTTGCCGAGGCAGCTGATACTCTCTAGGAACGGGATTCCTCCCTGTGCTCCAGTCAAGAAAGGTGAGCTATCCTGTTCCTCAGTAATGCAACCCTACAAGTGAGAACAGGGAGCCACAATTCGGGCACAGGTCTGGTGGGCTCTGAGGGTCAGAGGCTGACTGAGGTGAGAGAAGAGCAGCTCTTCTGCCACCCTAGAGGGGCACAAACTGTTTGTGAAAAGTTCTTGCTGTTTCCTTTCCCAGAGTTGTATCTGGCACCAAAAGGAAGCAAGTCAAGCAGAGCATATGATCCCAGTATCTGAGATGAACCCTTCATTGAGAGCCCATGTTTTGGAAGCAGGCAATAACAGACTGGTCTGGAGGCCAGTCCTTAGTTCTGTGCAAGAAAGGGGTCTGGAAGAAGATGATTCCCAGTACCAATTCTTCTTGATTTTTGCTGCCACTACCCAAAACTACTTTACTAAAAGGCGATACTAGAGGATAAACCATGACAAACTTTCTCAGTGGCCTCTTTGGACAGCTATGCTGCCACAAGATGCCAGTTCTACAAGGATGAAGATTTCCAAGGAGCTAAGCTTTTTGTAGACCCATCTCTTCCTTGGCATTTAAAGAGTATGGGAATACTCAGCACAAGCTGAGCAGGCACTGGGACAGCATGGAAGAAGGGCTGCACTCAGGGCTGAGAAGTCTTGACTCCGGAGCGCTCAGGTCTCCTCTCTCTCAAGCACAGGATTAAGTCCTGCAGACAGAATATTTGCTAGGAACATGCCTTCCTCCTGAAACAGGAAAACAGCCACTGTATGGTAAGGCATAGTTTAGTGGTGCCCTGCAAGGTGGCGCAGCTTTGCAAAAAATAAGAGGAGCAAAAGCAGGCTGGGGGAAGAGAAGAATGTGGTTATACCTGCAGGCCTTCTGCATACTTCCAAGGGTAGAAGGGAGAGAAGAGTAGTTCAAATAAATTTAACAAAACCTCAGCAGAAAGACTGAAGGGATAAAAGGGGCAAATAAAAGATATTTAAAAGGTCAGTGACACAATTTATTCTAAATTTCCTAATGTGAGAGACACTAACTCAGTTTAAATGAAGAGAGGATCCTACAACCACTTTGTCTGTTGATGGCCATCAAATGGAAAAGCGAGGGGCAAGTATGCACCAACGGTACTACTGACGCTAAAAGCATCCACCTCAAGTGTCTGCAATATGAGAAGTCCCAGTGTGAATCCATAAAGACAAGTACAGGAAAAATTCAACTAAAGGCAGCACAGAGTACTGTGGTTTCCCAAAACTGGAATGATATACTGGGAAGTGACGTTAGAATATGAAGTTACGAATTTTTCACAAACTCCTGAGACAGCAAATCCCACTGAGTTGCAGCCTGGTTTTGAAGATCACCTAGATATACCTACGTGCATAGATACGTGTGTGTATATAGGTACGTACCTATATATGCATGTATATGCACATATATATACTTCGTTCACCTAAGATTTTTCCTGCTTTCCTGAACAGTTCAGCACCCGTGTGCTTTAGCTGCAACACAAACATACCAAGAGCACCTCCATCACAACCAGTGGGTCCTTTTCTACTCCTCCCTGTAAAAGCACTGGCTTGGTCATGCTCTGCAGTAAATGATCGGCTATGAAACAATTCAGGCGATTTTCCCTACATAGCTTGGGTGAAGTTCAAGACTACTTAAGAAGAGCTCTCCTTGCTATTATAGGTTTGTAAGTGTCACAATCCCACTCAAAAGCAAAAATGTAAAATTGAAAAGATTAAAATGAATAACAAAAGTCTGAACTGGAGGCAAAAAGATTCAGTCTGGTGGTCTGACCATTTGGCTTGAATGAATCTTTACAGTTTAAGGTTGGTTCCTTCAGAAATATTTGACTGCTATCACAAAATGTTGTACAATTATAAATTAAATCTGTAATGGCCACACACAGCATAACTTTTTAGGTAAATGATTCATAGTTGCTTACAGGGAACATCCTGCTCTTAACAACAATGGCAGCAGAAGCACAGTAAACTGAAAGATGAAAACTGCTGTTAGACTCCTGCGTTTCTCCTCCAATTGGAGATGACTTATCACGTCACCGAACAGTGAAATAGCTCAGGCTGGAAGGCATTTCTGCAGGGCCCCTAGTGCAAATACCCTGCTCAAAGCAGGGCTAACTTCAAAGCTAGGATGGTTTACTCGCCGCCTTATCCAGCCAAGTTCTTAAAATCCTGATACGAGAGGACTCGTCAGTTATTTGGAAACAGTATCATATTTCACGCTCAGCATTGCACCTTCCCATAACGTTACCTAATGGAGATTTTGGAGATTTTGAAGAATCATCAGCTCCCACAGTGAATTCCTTAACTTTCACAGCTTGTCTCAAATCTCCTGGAAGACCATAGGTAACATCAGGTGATTTAAGTTTATCACGTGCCTTAAGTTAAAAAAACAAACAAACAAAACCAAGCATTACATTTCCTGGCACTGCACTTCAGGCGTTAAACTGTCAGCACAAAGAAAGTTCCCAAAAGAGCCTTCAGTTAAAATTGTGTTGTTTACACTAAATACTGCATTGTCAAAGTGAACAAAAGCAAACTACTTATTTTACTAACAGGAAGGTTCTTCCTGGCTTATAGTCTTAAGTCAGCATTTTTTATTTTAGTTCAAAACCTGTTCCCTAATCAGCAATCAGAATTTAGAATATTGGGTAAATTGGTATTTTGTTTCCCAGCTACAAATAGATAACGAAGGGGATTTTTTTGCCATACTTTTTGACTGTGCATTTCAAGCAGACCTCTGTCCCCCAGAAAAATACAATATGAGAACAAGGAATGTATACTGAAGTTACCACAGAAATAGAGAAATAATCAGCTGAATGGGAACAACAGGTCTGGATCATCTCCAACACTATTGTTTCACTTCTACACTTGTCTGGGAAATCCTGACACGGCAGCCCACCTCTCAAAATAGTAAAGCCAGCTGGGCTTTGCCCAGAAAATGACTACACTGTTCATCAACCATCTAATTCATGTCAGAACCCCGCCAGCATTCATCAAAATATTAAATTATTTTGTATTAAAACATTCTCTAACAAAACCATATTATTGAACAATAACTGTCACCTTCTCTGTCCAGGTGAACTTGGCTGGGACCTCTCTAATATGGCTTGTTTACCAAGAATATTGATATTCTCAGCTGGTCTATAAAGATTTGTGTAGGGTTGCGTCTTAATACAACTTCAATTCTTAAAATGAGCCAAAGCTTGAGTTTCCAGGTTGTTTTGTAAGAAATCCAGTAGAACAGATGACTCATTTCCTGGAATCTATAATCGCAATATCGGAAAGAAGAGTGTTGTCACCACTCTTCTACCATGTCAGACACTGGGAGGGAGGTTTCACTTGGTAGAATAGCCCAACTGTTTAGGACTTGCACTCAATAGCATAGCAATCATCCGCACCTAGCGTGGGTTTGAATTTGGGACTAGGATTGGAAATGAAGTGTCCACCTCTGTCGTAGCTACATTTTGTCTCCAGGTGGTTTCCTTTGTCAGTTCAGTGCTTTCTCTTTTCAAATTTAGCATGCTTTATTTCCTAATGACTGAAAAGAATAGAAGAGCAGTTCTGCTCCCTTTTGAAACAACCTACAATCCCAGCTATTTTCATATGTTTTCCCCGCGAAGGATTTCAATTTCAGTTTGTTTCTCAGTTGCTGAACGACTGGCAATGTAGCCAGTCACCGTTTACATTCAGTTACCTACAAGGTTTACTCTGGTGGAGACCAAATGATGGCTTACCTTGGAGAGGATTTCGGGTTCCTGGCGATTAGGTTCTGGCAGTGTTGTGCTGACTTAATGAATAACTATACTGTCTATGAAGTGATCCTTAAAATTCCTGAAAGATTATTAATGCTGTAATCTCTAAGAAGCTTACGCTCTGAAGTCTTTTTGATCTTGACAATGTTAGTAATTCAGATGTTCTCTGGACCTGAAGGGTTGACATCCATTACCAGGATTTTAGAATTCAGATACTGAAGAGGGAGTATGCTTATCCTACAAGCTCCACCAAATGGCTGATGTTTAACGGTATCATGTATAGCACTACTGTCGATACTATCACAAAAAACGTAAACAACAGAATAGACCTTTCAAAAAGAAGTGTCCATCAGACCTTCCTGACAGACCTTTTGTTTGCTTAGGATGGTACACATCGCCTTCAAGTGATACAGTTGACACCCAGGACAAGAATATCAGAGCATTTCTTAATCATCGACTGAACTCATCTGGAAAGGTAAGATACTCACTTCTTCAGTCCTCTTTCTTTCTTGCTCCATTTCATATTCTTCCTTAGATTTTCTGTAACACAAAATACAAGTTAATACTCCAAACTTCTTTAGTATTAGTGACTTCTAGGTAAATTTAGCACTGCTTAAATATTTGAGGACTACCGAAAAAATTACATGATAAAATTATTTTGTTAGTATCCAAAATACTTCCATGACTTATATGAAAATGCACTCTTAATAGAAATAATTATGATAAACACTCAAAAGCCCCTGTCCTCAGTCTATTTTTCCCTGTGCAAAAGAAAAAAAATTGTGTAAGAATTTCCAGGGCTTATCTATTCCTCGTTACATTTGCTTATTTCAAGACAGGAAGTATTTCCAAAATACAGAAGGGAGAATAGCATAATTTAATATAATATGAATGGATTAATCTGCTATTATTTGTTTAAGATTATGTTTATATCTATGTGAACTGGGAATAGAGAACCTACAGAAGTTGTATCAGTCCTCACACTTTATCTTAGATCACAGCAACAGTCATTGAACACAACTAAAAAGGAAGCTGTAGAAAGGAATAAAGCCGACTGCAAAAGCAGAATTTGCCTTTCCAAGGCTTTAACGTGCAGGGTGTTCCCTGAATGGATTACAGCTAGTGTCCTCCTATTGTCCAGAGACATCTAACCCAGGTTTAACTTTAGGTCTACTTGGGGGTTCAGGTAATGGAAATGATGGAGCTCTTAATGTTGCACATCATTCCATGCATCACCAAGACAGTTCATCATGGTGGAGCGGTTCTCTCTCAGTTGTTAAATATTCCTGATCACACCCACTGTCTAGCACCATTCATTTTCTCTTGGGTAGGACTTTGACAAGAACATTCATGTCACCTGTAAGATGAAGGCAGTTTCCTGGAAAAGGCTGGGAGAGTTGGGTCCTACATACCTTTATTTATTTTGAAATAATGTACGAAGTAGAACCGATTCATTTTTTTACCTCAGAACTTCCCTCAGTACTTTCATTTCTTCTTGTTCAATCTCACTGAATACATCAGAACCCTCCGTCAAACAGTCAGGCAACACACCTGTTAAAAAACATGGCAAAATGGCATTACACTAAAGAAAATTATTTTGTACCTCTAGGTTTCTGAACTTCCTGAACTATGAAAGTTTTGCTATCTAAGGGAAAAGCATAAGCCGTACTCTGCATTGACCATTATATGGCATTTCCCATAGACTGCAATTCAGCCACAGCTAACTGAACCATTTTCAAACTTAGTTCTTACATGACAGTTGAAATTTGAAAATAATTTTCTGAAAAAACATGCATGCAGTAAGAAGAAAAAAACAAAACAGTAAAACTAAAGACATGGAACAAAGAAGTGGGTAGATTCAGAAACATCAACGGAGCAGCAAAGTTGGGTGTAAATTATTTTCTCTTCTTTAATAGCGTACATGAAGGCCCTAACTTCTGCTTTCTCTATGGATTTTTCATACACAACCTCACAGTGTGAATGGCAAGGTAAGCAGGACAGATAGTACAGCATCATTGCTGTGCAAGTAGCATAATTCAAACTATCAATATTGTCATTGTTGATGAACTGATATAGTTGCTTTAACACTCAAAGTTATTGCCAAAATTCTTTAACAAAAAACTAAGGTTCACAGAAAAATTTAGACAAACAGAACTGAAAAACCTCTTTATTAAAAAAGGAATATAGACAGCTGTCACTGAGAATACAAGCCAGGGACTAAGGATTAAAATCCTAGTCCCAGTAAAATCAGCTGCATGTTTTCCATTAACTTGAATTGGAACTGACCCAGTATTCTGTACTCATTTATAAGCAGATACATAGTCACCAAAAGAACACTATAAAGAAAAAGGGAAGTGAAACCCCACATTTACCACTTCTTACCATTTCTTTCTTTAATGATTCTAATAGCTTGCAATTGCATTTCAATATTTTTCTGTACCATCAATTTTTTAAATAGTCTAAAATCTTCTGCTGCCAACACTGTTTGCAAAATGGCCTGTGGAAGACATGCACAAAATTAAAAACCCTAGAGAAGTCATAACCATCTCAGTCTGCTTGAAATTACAATAAGATTCCATTTCTGTGGAGCACATTTTTAATAATTATATTTCTTTCTCCTATCCATCTCTTTTACCAGCCATACAAGTTGAGCTAACTGTCAAGAAAAGAATTTGATGGTTTATGTCTTCAGATCAACATATCTACAACAACATTATCACAAAACCTGGAGGGTTTCCCAGTGTAAGTTTACAACTGCAATTCATTTGACTTCCGGAACAAATGTGTAAGCTTGAGGGAGGAATGTGCACTCTGAAGAAGCTTGTTACACATCCAGGAGGAGATATGTCAACAAAGCCCAATTCAAACTGCCAGCAGAAAATCCCACTCACCTACCCAATATCCCTGAGACAATTCTGAAAGATACCGTTGAGCAGGTGAGGGACTGCCTAACCATGCTTTGTCTTCTCAAGGCTGATGTTTGTCTTATAGATTTTGCTTTTTTATTACAAAAGCAGGGGAAAATATATTTTTTTAATGTAATATGTCTGTTGTTTTAATCTAAGTTTCTCTGTTGCTGTAAGCAGACTGAAGACTAACATAAAGCTGACAAATATGCAAATAAAGGCGGCAGAAACACCTCAAGCTTAGATGTTTGTTTTAGAAAATACAAAACACAGAAGATGAATCTCAAAAGCTGTCTGACACCACACAAATATCTGTCATTATTTTCAAGATGTGCATTTTTCCGGTCAAAATCATAATATAAACAAACACACTATGTTTTAGAAAATTGCAGTTTTAGCAAGAAAACTTTTGAAAGTTTCATCTCCACCCTGCTATATCAGTGGAAATAAAAAGGTAAAAATTAAATCTGTATGTTCCTAAACAAAGGAAAATTTACCTGTGAAGTGTGTGTCTTCGCAAAAGGAGATGAAAAAGCTTCTTGAAATTTCTCTTCATTAATTCCAACTTCTTTAAGGTAGTCTTCTAATAGTTTTTCAACCTGTAAGAAAGTATAAGCCTTACTTTCTAAGAGGTTTTTCCCTAAGATCATATGAAATTTTTTCCTAACTGTATACTCCTTTCTGCTGACGTACTTTTTAAATACAAAGGAAAATCATTGCAATAGTATAACTGATTTTTCTATATGTCAGGCTTCATCTACTTTAATGAACTGTTCAAAATAAGCATTCTTATTGCTAAATTTGATTACTACTTAATTTAGCATCTCCAATTTCCAAGAATCTCACTTCCCTACCTTTTCCCCAGACTCCTGGCTAGTATTCCTCATCATTTTTTGCCTTGCAGGTAAAAGGCGTTTTGCCAGTCTGTGTGCCTGAAACCTGTCAGGCTCAGAGCAAAAAGGGATGTTGGCCCATATTTATTAAACTGATGCTTATTAACATCAAATATTACCAAGCCTTCTTACAAAAAAAATATTTTAGAAATCTGCGTGCATTGCTTTATAGGCATTTTAAGCATGATCCAAAAATCTCCTGTAATTTTTTTTTTCAATTCAAAAGACTCACCAGACTCATTAGTGAACAAAATACAAGTTATTAATGTTCTCAGACATCATGCTGTTTGTTATTTTAACTTGACAGAAAATATGAACATTATCAAGCCTATAAGTACAGTATTTTAGCTAGCAGATGTATTAATTTTAATGACATTTTTAATGAAAAAATGAACAGCATATGTAACACAGCTATGACTGTGTGTTAAACTTTCTTTTCTAAGTATCTGGTGTTTAAGCATAAAAATGCATACAACAACTATGCCTCAGGATTTCTAAACAACACTTATAACAGACAATAAAAGAAAATTGTTAATAACAAAGATAAACACAATTAATTCATCTAAATACTATTTTAACATTTTACATAATATTTTTTAGAAATCTACTACAAATAGTGAGTAATGCTCACCAGAGCTTGGTATTCCTGATAAATTTCTGTATAAGACAACTTGCTTTCTTCTTCATCATCAAAAACTGTAGAAATAAAAAAAAAATTTACACACCACAAAATTTGTACACACCACAAATTAACTTATGCCTTAAAGAGAAAGACTAACCTTTACAAGGTAATATATTTAATCATATGATAGGGCATGATGATGATAATGTATTTTTCTACACATTCAGGTAAAAGCATGTACTTTTAGTAATTTAATGTAATTGCTTTCATAATTTAATACCAGGAAAATGTACCTTCATAACAGAAGCAGATTTCTAAGCAAGTTGAGTGTTCAGCAAGATATATACACTAAAAAGTAAGATTTTTAGTGTAATAACTACCATATGAACTTGTGTAAGGTTGTTCAAAGATGGCATATGACATACATGAAGCAGGAAATTTCTCCCTGTCTCTTCATGTATTTATGTAGTGGCTGTATTAATGGCCTAAAGCAAATTTTTTAAAGTGCCATTCATTTAGCACGAAGCCAAGGTGATGAAGGAAAATAAGACCTGCCTGCTTAAAGACAAGTAACCCTAAAGAAGAAATCTGCTGCAGGTAAGCTATTTTTTAATCTATCCTGATTTAGACAAAATGGACATCTGTATAATACAGGCCATATTAATCATATTCATATACATTTGTATTAAGAACTTGACTGGAAATATCAAGCTAATGTTCTCTACACTGCAGAACAGATGGAAGATGCAGAAAATAAGAGAAACTGAAAACTAGGGTTTGGGTTTTTCAAATTTTTATCTTGTCAACAACGAATTAAGGTAATGTAAAACCTAGCAATTAAATCAGAGGCTTAGAAATAAGACTTCCTCAATCCCCTTCAAGATTAGCCACTATATGTTGGACAAGTCACTTCCCATGTGCATGCTTTGAAGTTATTTGAAGAATAGGGATTCTGAACTGGTGAATAAGTGTGATTTATTCTTCATATATATATATGACATCTCTGATGGAAGATGGTACTGAGGAGCATAGAATTAATCTTTCACACAAATTTAGAGTGACTTTTAGAAAGCATCACTTCCCAGCTGTGAAAGCCCCGAGGCAACGTCGCTCTGAACCTCAATCAGGTGCAATGCAAGATTGTGGTTCCTAAAACAGAAAGCACTTGCATCACTCTCTGCCAACTTACAGCAATGCAATGACAGAAATCTAATCAAATAGTTCAGGCCCTCTAAATAAGCAAGGAAAACTTGCTTTTTTAATGACATCATCTGGAAAACCAACATTTGCTTTCATTTCATTTTTGCACAAGGGCAAATTTTTAATGAAGGGATTAAAAACAAGAGATTTAAAAATATCTAGGAATAAATTAAAATGGTAGAAAAAGTACTATAAATCTTGCTCTAAAAAAAAATAAGCTCCTATGGCGACCACCGTATTACCAAACCCAAGATGGAGAAGACACTTAACCATCTCTATTGTCTTATGCATCTCCTCCCCTCTGGGGGATTTCTCTCACAGCTCTCGCAGACCCCAACCTTTGTCTTAGTCTCTCTGTTCCCGTCTACCTGCTACTGTCTGTTTCCACCCTGGGCGCCCAAAGAAGGGGTGACACTCCTCAGTCAGTGCCCATGCCAATAGCTAGCCTCACACTGCCAAGGGGATGCTTCCAAGTCCTCCTCCTCCTTCCACCGCTGTAGGACAACACGGAAAGCAGAGTGGAAAGCCTGCACAAACTGCTCTCTGTTCTCATGCTCTGAACAAAAAGAGGATGAAGTGAAGTGCCAAGTAAAGCAAGCTGCAGTCAGCATCTCTGAGTTAAGTAAAATTAAGGAGGACTTTGAATGGAGACTTGGATTTTCCTGAGTTGGGGCTCCTAAACCACATAGTCATTATTTTCATTACGATTTTGGCAGAGTGTCTTTGGTCACCCGACATGAACAAAGATCTGAAGAACCACCACATCAAGATAACCCATGGGACCCAGATATCCTGGGGGACAAACTCATAATTTTCCTCTTAAAACTGAAAAATCTTTGCCAGGACCCCTTGAACAGCATGAGCCTTAAGTCCAGTTTGAGTTATCCCTGCTAGGCTGAGCCACTGACTCATTTGGCCTCACAGACAAGAGCTGGTAAGCAAACCTGAGGGAACTCTTCTTTCTCCCCCAGTCCTCACTGGCTGGTAAGGCAGCTCTGTGCTGGGAGGGAAGGGAGTCACAGGCAACAAAATGTGTTTATTCCTTTTGTACCTTGCCTTTATCTTCTGTTGCTCAGACCTATTATCAAGCTTATCTATGTCCAAATGATGTTTCAATTAAAACCTTGGAACGTCTGAATAAAACTGAAAAGCCCTCTCACCTTGAGTACATACCCATGGATTTAACTTCAGTTTCACAGCCACATAAAAGGAAATTAATCAAGCCGTGAGAAATTAATCAAGTCCCCAGAAAGAGGGAGAGAGAAAAAGCAAATAATTATCAACTGAGAAAAAAACATTATGATTGTTTAAAAGTTGAAGTGCAAGGCCTTGGCCTAAGTAACTACAGTTCCAAGATCAATTCCTTACATACCAATTACCAAAACTCAAATTCTCTTTTTAAGGAATCACAAATTATTGTCAGTTAATCAAAATGTTGCCAGTTTGCTTGTTCAGCCCACAGGCTCAAATGTTTTCAGAACAAAAAGAATTTTGTCTTGACAAAATATCCGAGTAAAAAAAACAAGCAATGGAATCAGCACAGTACATTTATAGAAAGGAAAAGCAAATAGCACAGATACCTGCAACTAGAACTTCAAATTTCTTTAACTGTGCTTCTTAGCAACCCTAGCATTGTAGTAACGTTTCTTTAGCCTTTTCTTGTTTCTCAGTAGCTTCTGAGAGTTGTCCAACGCCACTCGGTAGCACAAATGATACCTTGGAGGACCATTTACTGCAAGTGATTTCTCTACTTTGTTCCTCCAATTTCTTATGTAGAAACAAACCAGCAGGAAGCAACCATTATATAAACCTGCCTCAGACAACATAGGAATTTACAGAGGTTCCATAAATCATCTTACTGCCAGTAAATTCCCCTCAACCTTCTGAAGGGTGATTGTTGCTCCACAGAGGGACAATCAATTCCCTCAATTCCTAAACCTAGACCTTTGCGTGATAATGAAAATGCTCAACCGACCTCAAGTTTGGGCAGACTTTCAATGAGAAAACATCTAGTCTAGATTTCTTTATTGCTTTCTAGCTGTAGAGAGTCTAGCAGCTTTACCTTTCTCGTTTCCCAGAATACCAGGGAAAGGGGTACGCACTCATGATGATCTTACCTCATGCAAAGCTTGGGAAGGGTAGAAACCATTCTGGGTAACTGAGAAGCAACCTGTTTAGAAGCTGTGATCTGAATCAGAGATGTGTCTGTTTCACTGAATATGAAATAAAAATTCTCAACGGACCCTAACAAGAATGACCACACATCAAAAGCCACGGCTGGCCCGGCTGAGGGCAACCATTACAGTAGGTGTTCTGGAGCCCACAGCAGGATGGAGGGGAGGAAGGAGTAAGCGCAAGCAGGTAGAGACTTTAACAGAGAGAACCACTCTACTCTGAGTTTGATATTAGCAAGTTCCTAGAAATACAATGTATTTGGAGGCCTTAGTTTCATGACTTAAGTATTTTAAGGTTTAAATTATTAATGAACCCTATGGTCCTGTCAAGTGATACTGAAGGAATTTCTTTGGCTACTATGAATAAAATCAAGTCATATTAGATTAGTTTATGGCAATGTGCTTTAATACCTCTCATGTGTGAATGTCTGCAGCCTGGGTAGGATCACGGGCCATCCTGTTCTCAAACATGCCTTCTTCCCCCAGTAATCACAAAAAAAAGTTTCCTTTTTTCCTAAAGGACTTAGGCAATGCTTTCAGCCTTACCCAAACAGTAATTCTTTTGCTACCATAAGGATGCAGGTGTTCTTCAGCAGCAGAAAATTTGTTCTGTAAGTAGTGGAACTAATTTAGCCAAATGTCTGCTGCAGAAAGTCTATTTCTTCCTTTCCTCACCACAAACGTAATCCTGTATGGGTCTCCTCAGGCACCTTTACAGAGAGCTGCAGGTCTATCCCAGTCACCCTTCCCACTGCCTCTACTTCCAGTTCATCCAGGGCATTCCCCAGATTATTCCATGATTTCCTCAGCTCTTTCTTGAGGAAGAAAAGGAAGTTTAACTAGAGTTGCTTCCAAGCTAAACTCACACCTGGGACCACCTACAAAACATAACGGATAATCATTGACTTTTTAGTACTACCATTTTGAGAGGTACTAACTTACGGTTTCTCATCTCTGAACGGCCAATGTTCACAAAACTGCAGGAATTTAGCTTCCGGCCTTCTACTCGTCTGTCCCACTGGCCTGCCAACTATTTCAGTTGTACCGTCCAGCTTCCTAAAGAAAACTATCTAATTACTGAAAAGTATTAGAGGCCTCCAACTGCTTCCTCGCCAGGTCAGGGTATTATGCACAGCAGAGCTAACAACTCGCTTTGGGTGTCACTCGGTAAGATCGGCCATAATCCCCTGTACGAGATAACGAAGGATAAACGGCCACGTCCTGAAAAACCGCTTCCTCAGGAGAGGCCTCCCTAAAAACGGCGGGACAAGCGCGGCCGGTGGGTGCGCGACGCCCAGCGAGCCCCGGCGGCGGCGGCCTGAGGGGAGCGGCGGGCGCGCATGCGCAGAAGCCCCGTGAGGTGGGGACAGGCCCCGCCGGCGGGTTTGGGGGACATCCCTCCCTCCCGCCCCCCGGCCCCGCCGCCTCACCCTCGCACTTCTGCTCCATGAACTCCAGGATGGGGATGGACCAGGCGGGCCCCTGCAGGAACCCGGCGATGGTGTCCACCACCCACTCCACATCGCCCTCCTCCTCCTCCGCCGCCATGGCCGAGGCCGCGGGAGGGGGGAGGGAGATTAGTGCCCCCGGCCGTCGCTATAGCGACCGGCGTCAGGGGGCGGGACCGCCCCGCCCCGGTGGCGATAAGGGGCGGAGCCGCCGGTGGGAGCGGCAAGGGGGTGGGGGCGAGGGTTGGCGTCATGGCGCTCAGTCCCTGTAATCAGGTCGGCTTAAGAGGAGTGCGGGTCGTCCACCAGAAATAGGCAGGCATTAGCGGGTGGCGCGGCGAGGAGGCCTGCTTGCTGCGGGGCAAGCGTTTGCCCCGTGGCCGGGCGCGCACGTGCTCGGCCGCGCGGAAAGGGATGAGCCACTAACGACGGCGCTTCGTCCTTAGCGATTTCACCCTGAGAGCGATGGAGCACAGGGACAGGTTGCCCAGCCAGGCTGCGGCTTCCCTGTCGTGGGGGCCAGTGGGGACGGGATGGGATGAGGCCCTGAGGAACCTTATCCGAGAAGGCCCGGTGCCCCCCAGAGATCCCCCCTTATTTACTAACTCTTCTGTCAATCACAACTTTGTAGTACCCTAAAGGTTTGGTTTATATAAAAACAAAGATGTGGAGGATGATCCTGGATGATGGAAAAATCTCGTTACCCTGGATTTTATCATGCAGGGAGTGCTGTGGCATCATGTGGCAAACCCTAACTCATCTGCTCCTCCGCGGCTCTCGCACCTGGTGTGCTAACTAGAGACCTCAACTTAAAGGCCTTCCTGGGAACATGGATACCTCAGCATAACTTGTAATTCTGTAAACACCCTAAGGTGTAAGAACTAGGAAATAATTTATGAGGCACTATGTAAGAAGATTTACATCAAAACTTAATTGCTTGGGTATTCTTTCTTAGGGCTGGTATTTGTGGACACGTTCCGCTAAAATTAACGTAAGTTCTTTTGTTGTCCTTACCCGTTACACTGCTGAAAGACTGAAAAGAGTTTCCTAATGTTTAAATTTATTTTCCTCCTAATGTTGGATGGCTGCTTGCTTTACTTATATGTGTTACTGGTAAGTGAAAACAAAAAAAAAACCCACCAATCCAAACTCTTAAATCTATTTATCCTCTTCTGCCTTTGTCCTTGTTAGAGGGATTTTTTTAATGCAAGAAACAAGCGGTACAGTGGCCATTCCAGTTACATCAGACTCTATTCTGGTTGTTGCTCAAGAAAGACTTGCAGACATCAATGAGATGTTACCTGCATAAATATTCAATGCTGAGTGTAGACTAATTTATTTTCATCTCAAAGGTAACAAGTCTATGATCGCTTCACTGCAGAGAAATACCTGATCAACTGTGCTTAATTTAATTATTTTAATAAGATACCACACTGGAAAGCCTTCAATTTTTCCTTTTGCACAACAATTTAACTCCCTTTACACCATTAGTGCTTCCATTTCTCACGCCAGTTTCGTGGTCTGAGGTTATTAGCAGGACGAAGGTATTACTTGTCTGCTGTAGAAGAGCCACCTCAGATTTGATTGTTCACATAATTTCATTACTAATTCAGGCTTACATGATTGTAAAGTATGGTCACTTCTTTCATATGCAATTGGCTACAAATAATTATATAGGAGTAGCATCACTTTAAACTTGCTCAGTAGCTGCCAGCAGTCACTGTGTGCTATGGCAGGTTATGCTTGCACTGGCAAAAAACAATGCTTATATTTTGGTTATTTTTCCAAAATCTGTAGTGCTTTCTCTAAAGCCTGCTTCTTGTAACGTTGTATAAATAACGGCTTTAGAAAGTAAGTTGCTTTGTGAGCAGCGTTTTGCACCTTACGTCTTGCACCACAGTACTCCCCCCTTCCCTTAGCATCCCCACCAAGTGTCATGCCCCTGGTGCACGGCCCATTACTATGGGTTTGCTTCCCACTGCTTGCATGGATGTCTTCTAAAAGCATCATGCACATGGGAGGACGTGTGGCCGCACCCTCGTGCTGCCTCAGCACCCCTGCAGTCCTTGTCAGCTGTTCCTTCCACCCACCGCTGTGCTGGCAAATCCCCACTGACAACAGCTTCGCAAGGGAGAGGCAACAAACACCCAACATGAAACTGGAATAACTGAGAAAGGAATCAGGCAGGGCTCAGAGCAGAGGATCCTGGAGTCCTATATGTTGCTCCTCCTTTGGGTCAAGTAAGTAAAAACCCGTAACAGAAACATATGCTTGGAAACTAAAGAGCATCCAGCATTCAGATGTGACTTCTCAAAAAGGGTAGCATGTATTTCAAGACACAGGGTGTTTTGAACATCATATCAGAGAGCTCACAATGTGTACCTCCCTTAGCAGAATTAATATGAAATCTTAGAGAGTCTCATAACTTCTCTAATCGTTATTGATACTGAGATAAATTATGATAAAGAGGTTATAATACAAAGTCAATAGTTCTTTGTATCACAAGCTTACGTACCAGTGCACATAGCTGTGTTATAGGACATGCCAAAAACATCTGGCTTTTCTTGCTTCTGCTAGCAATATGCTTGTCTGTACTGAGGTTGGCTGAGATGTCTCTAACACACAGCTCTGACGCTGAGAAAAATCTGCTTATTCTTTCAACATAGGCTATCTTATTTTTCACTTTTTATTTGTTGCATAAACTGTAAAGCATTTCATCATAGTTACAAGAAAAATTGCTAGGGTAATGAAGATGAGGGAATCCTGTCCACTATAATCAAAACCGTTTTGTCACCTCATATGAACCCAGTATTATTCTGTTCTGTTCCTAGGCATCCGGGGGAATGCTTGAGTTTGTATTTGTGCCGTTAATAACGCAAAAGAGGGAGCAAGAAACGCTCTCCTGTTTGACTCACAAAAGACCTATTATTGCTTCATTTTCCAGCTTCTCTGTACAAGTTACTCCATCAGACATTTTGACACACCCTTGGTTTGTTGCTTTATATATACACTGACAAGCAAATTTTATTAAGGCTTTCCAGTCTCTGCATACTGCTGAATTCTTTATGTCAGCACCCAATTCTTTTCACCTCCAGTAGGTTCCACTCATATGCATAATGCAGCAAATCACAAAGCCCAAACTATCTTTTTTCCAATCTCTCTTCTACGAAATAATTATTGTACTAATAACTAGATTTTTTTTTCATTTCCCACAAGTATCTGGATAAATGTTCTCGTATATTATTTCTATTACTTTATTGATGCCTCCTAAAAGTTATTTTTTGTCCTAATGCATTAAGTATAATGAGCATTATACTGAATTATAATTAAGATTATAAACTATTCATTTTGTGTGTGTCTTTAGAACAGGAATACTGAACAGTTAGAGCCCAAGTATAGCCCTGTAACTGAACGTAGTTTGTCAATCCATGAACATTTTACTCAATTGCATCCCGTCAATGTAACTGAGGCCCACAGTAAGGGGCTAGCCTAACTCATCTCTGGCACCAAAATACAAAATTATACTAGCAGCACAACTCGTAAATATTTTCCTCTGGAGAAAATGGCCTTGAAAACAAGTACATAAGATCAACAGGAAAGCAGTTCTGTTATCTGTTCTGATTGAATCTTGACGTGTCCGTCTTTCTGTCTGCACTTAGACCTACAGCACAATAATAAGGAACTCTGACATTCCAAAATCTTGAGAATATCTGGCTTCTTGTTGGTGAATGCCATTGCCAATCTGTTACTGCATTTTAAAATGTATTTATCTTTGGGTAAAAAAAAAACCAAAAATCAATCTCCATTCTTTTATTAGGCACTGTTTCCCAGTATTTGTTTCACTATTGTATATATTCAGGCCCTAAGGATATTTCTAGGATAGGCTGTCTGGGTGTTATCTGTGCTAGTTTTGGTATTTGAAAATGCTGCAAGTATATCCATGCACCTAATTTTTAGTTTATTGCAGTTGGTCAAAACTAATGAATTTGAAAAACAAAAAAGAGGCAAAAAGTGAGAAGGCAGATCAGCTTTCGGCTGTTTGCAAAGCAAAGCTAGTTTTTATATCACCTTTAATTTCTTCCTTTTAGTCTTTTCAGTGTGGATAATTTTGTTGATGTTTGAGCAATTTTGAGGGTATTGGCAAAGGTACAATACCTAGGGCCACAGTTATGGTAAACAGTCTTATTATTGCTCTTCTGTTTAGGCTTTAATCCTTCCATCCACCTAATTTGTAATATCTAATAAATAGTCTTACAACTATAAATATTTTCACCTTAGTAAACCTAATACAGCTTCTCCAATTTGTTTTTATAAATTTTTGTTTGGGAGGGATTGTTTTAGGGAATAATTATACCTCTGAAAGGAAATTCCAGTCTTCTTGTATAAATCTGACTTCAGAGAGAACCCTGATCTCAAGCTATCATCCGGAAAACTCTGGTGCAAAGGAAACTATGGGCCAGCAGCGTGGGAGCAGACCCTGAGAAGCTGTAGCACATTCCACTTTTTCTGTGTAGCAAAGGTATACTTATACTGTTCTTGACATATTTTTATCTAACTCGTTTTTCAAAATTCTAATAAAAGAGATTCTATAACCTTCCCCTGTATCCAGTTTTTCCTACTAGACCCACAAATACGGGGTTATGAAATTTAATAGAAAGGCTACAAGAATACAGCGTAACTGTATATTTAACAATGTGGCGGAAAAAGGTACATCATACACTGTATTTAAAATGTGTAAAGTACTGTGACGTTCTCCTCTCTTACTTTAAAAAAATTTAAATAGGTTTCAAACTCCAGTATGACTTGTTAAGGCCTCTAAATTTGTGCGGTTCATAAATTTTTAAGCTGTTATTTTCACTCGGGCAAAATACAAACAGTTCTGCAAACTGCAGGCCAGAAGGTTTATTCATAAGAGAATGTCACGGGAAAATGGGCAGAGCTTCTCACGTCAGCGGGGTAGCTCCCTTGAGTATTGGTTTGTAAGGTTAAGCCTTATGACTACAAGCTTGCTTGCTCAGATTGACGTGCTTATGTGCGTGCACTTTCTCTTCATCTTCTATCTGACCCCTCTAGAGAAATGCAGCCTCTAGTCAGTAGCCGGACGATTAAAGAGTAAAACACTGCTGCTGTCTGGGAACTCAGTCAAGATTTGTTTCCTGATTACCCAGCTGCAAAACATTTACTATGAGAAAAAAGAAACCATGGGAGTCTGCTTTATGGCAGCAAGGCTGCTCTTCCAAAATAATCTATATATAAAACAGCAAAAGAAACATCTACCAAACACTATCTTCTCACATGTATTTTCATTCACAGGGCAAGCATTACGCTCAGAGCTAAAGCTCTGTATCCTGTTTATCCTACACAGGTCTCACATGAATGTCAACATACATATTCCCTGGCAATTCCTTGCACATATTTTTCATTCTCTTTTTTTTTTTTTTGTGCACAACAGCACAAAATATACTAAGATCTAAGTTCCTATTTTTGTTCTTTATTTCTTACCAGGAAGAAATTGAGTATGTTCCACCAGGTGCGGGGGGTTTTATGTGCACAATTTAACATGGACTGAGGAAAGTGCTTTGTACTCAGCAGTCCTTATATAAAAGGTTTCATTAAGCTGTTTGCCAGTATCAGTAAGCTTGTACAACACAGTGTGCCTCTGGCACCTAATTTAACACATGAACATTCTCTTTTTTTCCCCAGTGATATTCTTCAGTCTCATAGGCAGAGTTGAATGTGACTTTTGCATAAAAGGTCAAAAGTTAAAATACTAATCGGTCTGGGTTTATTTGCAACTACTTATTGATAAGGGTTTTTTGTTAAATATGGTATACTTCAGTGACTTCTTTGTATTTTAGTCAGAGCTAAAATAGAAGTGAAATTGGTTCTAAGGAACACAAACACATTGAAGAAGTGTTTAAAGTCAAATAAGGAATCATGAGTTATCTTAATTTTCCTCCCCTTAGGGAAAATGAACTCCTGCAGGAACTTCTAAAGATCTTATTTAGGTCGTTTGCTTTCATTTTATAAAGCTTCTCTTTTCTCTTGTGACTTGAACGTTTTCTACAAATGTATGGCTGTTTCACTAGACTTCATCCTGCGTCAGATGCTGTCAGATGCTCTTCCAAGAGCAGGGCAGGTACCAAACGGAGGATTCAGGAATGTCATTGTCCAGCCCACAGTTCCTTTTGTCCCGGGGCAGAGAAAGCCAAGATGAGAGCCCCGTTACAGGTACAAGTTCTCCCTTGGTGCTCACTTATCCACACCTTCCCACTGCTGGGATGCTGAAGGGAGAACCAAAACTGGTTCCACCGCTGGCATGGGGTTTGGAGTAGCAACTTGGCTCCTACTGATTTACTTACTTACTCCCTACTAAATACGTGCAGAAGTCCGAAAGAAGGATTTAATAGAGACACAAAAATATTCTTAACACAGTCCCTGTTCTCTTATCCTGTCGTATTAAGCTGTTCATATAATGATAATAATGCTTCTTAGCTAAAGAATCTAATCTTAAAAGCATCTACAGCGCCCAACATCTAATGCTTTCACCTTATAATTTGTGGAAATAAGAGATACTAAAAAGTACAAGATTACTTTTTTCTTCCCTTTTTTAGTTTTTCTTTTTTCATTTATATACTTGACACAAACTGGAAATGATGCACATTTTATGCACACATTTATCCAAAAGTCTACCCATACATTTGATTTCATATATTTTCCCAAAGCACATTTTGTCCTTCATTTAACAAAAATAGGATTTATTCACATATATACATGTACGCTTTTCATAGG
Source organism: Phalacrocorax aristotelis (assembly GCF_949628215.1). Classification (NCBI taxonomy): domain Eukaryota; kingdom Metazoa; phylum Chordata; class Aves; order Suliformes; family Phalacrocoracidae; genus Phalacrocorax; species Phalacrocorax aristotelis. The sequence continues at coordinate 79,272,463 of NC_134278.1, read as the reverse complement.
AATTTTCCCCACACACTGACCAAGTATTTTAGTAGTATTTTAGCTCTTGGGCTTTCACCATTAATTTTTCTGTGGTGTCTGCACATCTTGAATTCTAAAAAGCCTTATAATGTTTTTGATTTTTCTGTCCAATTTCAGTTGATTGTTATTGAGGGAAGACAAATTAGGGCAAGGTGGATTCTATGGTTTGGTTGGAAGCCTGTGAGCTTTGTTATTCTAATCTCTTCTGGCACTGAGTTCTGCAGCCATAAGCAAGTTAAAAAAAAAAATAAAAGAGAAAGCCCTGTCTCCTTCATTCTGAAGTAGACAGTTTCATTGAGGCAGGAAAGGTAGCATGGGAACCCCTAACCATGTGAAATGGCATGAGTAAGGGTATGAGATGGCTAGAAACCCTGAGCAAAATGCTGGAATTCATTGGCAGAACATCAGCATGTTTTTTATTCTCCCAGTTGTTCCCTATATGTGACAGAAATGAAAATCATCTGAAATAACAAAATAATTCTGTTATTATGGTTACTGCAGTCTTTACCATCTGAATACTTGACTATTTAACAGGAGACTATAAAAATAAAAAGCAAGGTAGAGAATGATAGCTCAAAATAAGCAGTTTCTCTGGCTACCCCTCCCCTCTCCATTCCCCTTCCTCCCTGTAGACAATACTGTGAAGGCAAAATGGCCCAAATGCCATTTTGGCCAATTGTGGAAGTGGCAAAAGCTGACATATGCATAAATGTACAAATTTCTGACATGCAGCAGTGCCGGAAGATTTAAGAATTATAACCATTAAAAAGATGGCTCTAGACTGCCATGTAAAACTATTTATGTCACATGTTCAGAAGAACTGTGGGACCTTTAAGGCAGCAATCTTTAGACGACAGGTTACCAAGGTCCAGTCCTCACTTTCAGCTGATACTTGTTTATACAACAGAAGATAGGTGTAGGTGTGATAGATATATACTATAGATGTGGCTGTTCAAAGTCCCTGCAATAAATCAGGAAGACCATTTCCCTACAGCTTTGGAACAGGTTGTTACCACTAAGATAGGATTTCCCATAAGAAGAGAAGAACCTGGTAAGAAACTCCATCCTAAAGTAGAGAAAACTTTGCTGAAGCTTAATCTAAATTGAAGAACATGTTTTAAACAAATTTATATCCTCTAGTTGTTTCAATGGAAAATAAGAAAAGGTCCTCTGAATTGTCAAAGGGTTCTTGTGGCTGATGCTGGCAGCCACGTGACCCGAGGGAGAAAGGGGTGGAAGCTGGTACACGTGAAACTACAGCCAGAGGCAAAGAATGGAATAAAAGAGTAATTCACCCTGCAGTTGTAACACTTTGCTGTTTTATAGATCAGGCAAAATTTCCAAGGTTAATGCTTTCACTGCTTTCTACTATTGCCATATTCCAGTCTAACAGTTAAAAAATGTGTGTAATCATGGCCAAGTCTAAATCTAAATTCCAGAAATACGACGCGTTGAAACTGACTGCTGTTGTAATAGTTCTAAGCATTTTGAAGTGTTTTCTTCTCAGGCGCAGCACCTCTTTCTTGCGAGGGTTACACTTGCTGTCATTGTTCAGCATTTGCAAAACTGGGAGATATTCCCTTGTGACTTTTCATACTTAATTACAAATTAAGACATGACCCTTAACTAGACTGTATGTGGAAGAGTTCATCTACCATTCTGGAGCTCAGAAGCATCTTGCACTGTCCTGCCATAACCAGGAAGGCTGTTAGCACATCACTGCTGACTCCACAAAGTGTTGTAACTGTTCCCAGTATTAAAACCCTCATGGCCTGGCCCGAGCACAAGCAGAAGCAGCATCTTCTGGGTCCACGTAACACATAGTCGGTGAAAGTCTGTAGTGTGCAGCAAGGTATCTAGTGGTCTTAAAGGAATTTCTGACATTTATTAGTAATATCTCACTCCACGCTTATAGATGCTGTAAAATAGCAGTTTAAGTAGTGTAGAACTTCTCTATGAGATAATATTTCTCTCTATGAGATGTATTTCAGTCTCACCAGCATTTTCATATAATCAGTATAATTAGATTAGGACTGATTATTGTGTAATGGGTTACAGTCAAGGGCTCTGAAGATAGCTCTGACTGGAGTTTTGCCATTCTCCTTTTGAATTTGAACATAAATCCTGAGCACACATACTATCTGTGATTTTTAAAAAACATTTTAAAAGTTTAAAATAGGATGTTTTTTCTCACAAGGTGCTGTTTCTTTCAGCAAGAATTGGACTGAGACAGAGAATGTTTTTCACTGCCAAAGAAAAAGCTGTCAGAGAGTGTCAGGAGAAGGAGACAGTAGGAGTTACTGCCTCTGGGAATTCAGGCCCTGAAAAATCACAGGTCCATCCCAAATCTAGTGGAAGCAGGATAATACTGTCCCAAGAAATTAAAACTATTTGCTGTTTTTAATAAAAATTAAAATAAGAATCTAGAGTTCACATAGCATATTTTCTTGATATGATTTATTCATGGCATCATTTCTCTAGAAATTGTTGAGTATTGGACTAAATTTTGGGAGGGAATCTTACCTGAAGATCAGCACACAGATCAAAGGTCTCTGGATATAACACAGTATGATGGTTCAATATAACTGAGCAATTGACTTTGTCAAGTTCTGATGATCAACTAATTTTGGCATTAGCGAACTATCTAGTTTAGCATATTGCAAACATATACGTAAACCTAACTGCAGTAGTCTGAAGATAACATATTAAAACATATTGCAACATGATTTTCAGACTAAAATTTTTGTTTCAAGACAGAAACCAAATTCTTAATTTGACTAATGCAGTATTATGATAACAAAATCTAAGATGTTCCTAGATATATTACTTTCTCAGGATGTGTTAGCATCTTTTATTTACCCAGCATCATAGAAATACGCAGCATAAATTCTAATTTTGTATTTAGACATTGTCAAACAATTTCTAGAGTGAAATACGTTTCACAGTGGATAAAATTTATTTCAGCTGATTTGTCCCTATTGCCAGGGCCCTGGGTGCACCTTAATCACCCTTTCCAGCCTGGGCCTGGGCCTGGGCCTGGGCCCGGGCCTGGGCCCACACCCCTCCCTCCACTCCCTCATTAGCCCGAGAGCCCAATTTGAGCTTGCTTAGGTCCTGGCTTATGTTGCTTGAGCTCTGCTGTAGGTGGGTTTGTGTTATGTAGAGTCTCTTGCTGCTTTTGAGGTGTTCTCTGGTTCTGCTTGTTACTCTGCCTTGGCTGAGGCTTTTTCCTGGCGTGACAACACCCATTGCTATCACCAGCTTTGCCCTGGTTGGCTGCTGCAGGACTGTAACCTGGTTAGAAAGTCTGTATCCTTCCTTGTGTTATTATTGCTCTTGGCGCCTCTGGAGTAGCCCTGCTTCTGCTGCTTTCTATGTTTTAAATGCATCTACAGTAAAAATCTAAACAAGCCTTTGCCTGTAGGTGTTATGAAAGCCTTTAAAAAACATGATACCTCACTAATGCAGCATTATTCCTATGAAATCTTCAGAATGGCCTTACACTTCCAAGTTAAGTACACTGTACTTCTGAAAGCTGTATAAGGTTTTCAGGCTTTATTCAGTGTTGTAAATGGCCATCATTCACGTATTTCATGAAGTGACCTGTCCATTGTTGCTCTGCAACCAGAAGTAGATTGGAACAGGAAGTGAGTATGTAACAGAGGCTATAAGCCCAGTGACAGACTATGCCAGAATTCTTTAGAAGGTGCAAATGGGTTTTTTTTTTGTCCTCAAGTGGGCAAAATATATGCTTCTTTATGGTCTTACTCTCATGTCTGTCAGTCTTGTGTGATGCACATTAAGGTGTCTTTTACACAGTCTGATCTGCCTAAGTGTTGGGTTTGGAGCATTATTGTAGCTCTGAAGTGAATCTCCAGGCTGTCCACTTACAGCATGTTGATTTGGTTTAGTCTGACAGAGGGTTTGTCACAGCTGAGCACTAAATACCTACCACCTTCTAAAAAGTTCCAAAACAATGGATGGTCCTTGGACCAACTTTGAACTGTGTGAGCTGGTTCGGGGGGACCAGACGAAAACTACTTTTAGCTAAAACTCTTGAACTACGTACAGGGTATTCTCAGCACTGTCTACAGATTTTATGTTATTGTACAAAATCGGTAATTAAGAGAGCCTTAGCTGTGGTCATAGTTGGCGCTGTTAACCTTACAGACAATGTAGCAATGTCTAAACTCTGTCAAAGTTGACAGAAGCATGGCACTAGTTTTGATTTTTGCCAAACTAGAAAACTTATAACTCCCTTAAGAGAAATTGACCTAAGCTGATTTAACTTGACTGTGTCCCATGCTATAACCCAAAGGACTCAGGAATAAATTGCCAGATGCTAGGGTATTTTTCTTATTGCAGAATAAGAGTAGAAAAAGGTCAGGGAACATGACTACCCAAGTCCTCGATGATAATAGTTTAAAAAAAAAAGTAAAATAAATCCTAGCATTAGAAGTTGTATAGGGATTTTTGGGAAAGATCTTGTCTGGTTTTGAGGTTGTGAAACTTCCTATACAAGTCCCAGATCCCTCTTATGAATCTTTAACATCTTCAGCCAAGTATCATGCAAGCTTAGCAGTAAGACTTCTATTACATACCAGCTAGTTTCATTTTCTCTTCAGTTTTTCACACTTCAATTGCTTTCTAAAGCTTCCATTAAAACAGAGTACTCTGTGAGGATTACTGAGGTGTTACCTGAGGATATATGGAGAGTGAAACTAGAATACACCTGAAGGCTGCCCAGCCTTGAGTTTGATAGTCTGCATAGTGAAAGGAAGAATACTCACAGGCAGCGGTTCGGGACGTTGAGTTTGAGTCATTTAGTCTTACCGCAAGGCTTGGCTTTCAAGAAGGCACTTAGTACAGCACAGACAAAAGTGCTGGTTCTGGGGGCTGTTTGGAAGAACCTAAGCAGCGTTTGCATTTCTGATTTTTATTATCCACATGTTTCAGTTGCCACCAAGAAACTTTGGCTAATTGCATTGTATTGTTGATTTTAAAAGCCAGGAAAAACAAAAAAGACAATGCATTAGAGTGCTTCACAGAAACTATGCTTTATACTTCTGAAACAGAAAAATCAATTGCATATACAAGGAAGAAGTATTTCAGTGAGGATACAGATGGAAGTGTTTTGTATAGAAAATAATCTGTCCTATTTCATAGTTTTCAGATGTATGGAACTTGTAGAAAGTCAGATACTGGAAGAATTATGCAAATTAGATTAGCAAATTACATATGCTAGACAGCATAACTTTATCCCATTTGCCAGTGTGTGTTATCTTTCTTCCAGGTGTAGAAGAGATTCTATGCTAACAATTAACGCTCTAGCTGTGGCAGCTCACAGTTGTGATTAAGCCACGTGGAAGTTCGGGGTGACACAGTCGTGTCAGGGTGACTGTGCTGGAGAACTGAGCAAAGCTCATAAATTACAAGCTCATAACACCACTACATTAGCTCTCATCCCTGTTGCAACTGGCCTCCCAAAAGCTTGCAGGTTTGGTGGGCACTGGTCAATAAGGTTTTTAAGGGGCTCTCCAGTTGCTTAAGACAGTAGATGGAACCAGTGTTCCTATTTCTACTTTTTCTTTGCACTTTAATGTTAGGCCTCTCAATTTTTAAGTAGGAAAAAGCTACACTGCTGTTCTTCTCTGGCAAGCTTTGCTTGTGAGCCAACGTTACCCGCTACAAATAAAGGCAGGTGAGGGGAACTATTTGATTCTAGCATCACCAGAAAAGATTTGCCACCATAGACAGCACTGTGAAGAACACTGGTGTGGCTGTGGTGTTGCTACTTCACTCCTACTCTGATATTTCCTTTTTAGCGTCTGTTAAGGTGCCACCTCATCAGGAGTGTACGAGAGGCTCCATTTGGAATAGAGGGAGAGATGAGGCTGCATTGTACATGGCTAGGAGCTGCTGAGCGGTATTTCCCTGAATATCTGAATGCAGTTGCCATACCAGTACATGTGAGAACAGGAAGGCACAATAAAGCAGAGTTGGGAGATAGAGAGGAGCCTTTCACAATTTATAAACAGACTAAATGGTAGTAGCATAAGCAGGGCTGCTTGCGTTCCTACTTGGAGGATAGACGGAGTGTAGAATTCCGGTGTGAGCATGGTTTTCGTTAAGCTTTGTGTAACTTTTCATAGTTGATTTTTGTGAAAGCACCATGAGTTATTTATTAAGTAGTTTAAATTTGTGGACTGTGTATTCAGGATATGGGATTTTAACTTGTGCTTTAATGTTATGATTTAAAAAAAAATTGGAAACTATGCTTTTATAGAATGTTCATTATCAAGTGATGCTGGGTGCAACTTTGTGGGTTATTTTGTGACTGTATCATGGATTACTTCACAGTAGAACTCAAAGCTGGGAGCTATGCTGTCATTGCATAGGACTTATTTCACCCACTGTATGTCTTACTCATGCTTTTTTAACTTTCTAAAACTTCCTAAGTATGGCAAGTGTATAAAACTTGTATTGTGCAATAATAAACTAAACACTCTTCACAAAGGTGTGAACAAGCAGGCTATTTAGACTTCTGTAGAAAACAGACAGGAAATGAAGTGAAAGGAGTCGTACAAAAATCAGTGATTTCAAATTAGTGTTAACAATAGAAGGCGGACAGTGTTAAGTTCTTGGTGTGTAAAGCTTTTTGCTGTGGGTTTTTCTTTCTAGTCCTAGTTCTACTTTCTTGAGGGGTGGAAGACTGAAAGCCACCCTGCTTTTCAGCTGAAGGGGTCAGAGGTCAGCTGCTAGCTTTTGTTGTTGATAGCCTGTAAGTGGAAAGGCTGATTGGATAGAGATAAACTGCCATTCCCAATATGAAGAGGCTTTGAGGATCTTGTAAGACCAGGCTTATAAATCCTGCCCTCTTCAGTTTGGTTTTGTTTTTGGGGGGATGGCGAAGAATGATGTGTGCTTATAATGTTTTCTTAGTCGGTTCCTAATAGTGGGATAATGCAACACCCAAGGCTCCTCAGAGCTCAGTATATCGCCTTAAGATGCGCTCCACAACTGGCTGTAGTAGATGGTTCTCTGCAAGGTTTTATGGTGTTCTGCTGTTTTGCATGTCGCCATAGTGGGCTGGCAAGCAGGGTTTTGAGGGTCATGAGGTGAAGCTGATCCATGATCTTGCAGAAATCCTGGCAGGACTTTAGGCCGTGAGGAGAGTTGGATGGAGGTACGAGGGTTGGGGGGAGGTTAGAAATTGCATTTAAGGCTTGGCTGGGAGTCTTAATATTGGTAACATGTTCAGTGTGATAAAAGAGAAAAAAATGCTTGTTTGGGAAAGCTGAGAGGAGACCAGCAAGATACATTTTGGTGCTACAGATCAGAAGACTCCTTTCTGACACTTTAACTTGGCTGGACAGGCTTAGTTTCCTATTTTAGAGCAAACAACAAAGCAACTCTGCGTTGTAGTGCCAGAGCAGTAATAGAGCACTTCCTGTGCTTCAAATTCAATTTTACGTTCCCTGCAGAAATACACATGGCTTACAGTGAAATAAATAGTTTAGCATGTTTGGTATTAATATTATTGGCTCCTTGCTGCTTGTATGCATTTTTGTGCCAGAATAATTTAATATGAGCAAAATTTCTTGAAAAATTTTGTACAGATGAAATGCAATACTTTTTACTTGGAAAGTGCCTCCAAAAGGCCTCATGTGGTGTTCTGTGCTGTATACTAATCTGTAATATGATGGAGTGTTTCAAACTGACCTTCACAAAGTGTTTAGCTCCTTGCTATATACCCAGTGAACACTTTCTGTGGTAGGTTTTTCATTTGGAAATCCAGGATGCCAAAGAGGATAATGGATGGGAAAGAGAAGTACTTCCAGAGTGGCACACCAAAGCTGAACCAACATGAGAGGATGGGATGGTGGCTAAGTAAATCCTTCAGCAAAAGGTAGTATCTAATTCTGAAGACTGTAGTGCTGTTTTTTGAGCAAGGCCTTCAGTGCATTCACCACTGAATAAACGAGTGAGTAGGTTTGACACCAAGAAATCGGGACAGGGAGCTCAAAAGATAAGGTGATTGTGACAGGCTGAATGACATTTCTGTTGGTTAGGAGCAGATGACTTGCAATATACAGGGCAAGACTGATTCGAAACAGAATCCTTTGTAGTTGCTGCTTTTTTGTGCCTCCTTAGGGAAGGAAAAACTCACATCTACCCAATATGCTAGTATCTGATATGATTATTTTTTATTATTATTATTACAGTGCATATTGAGTCTGTAATGTTAAGTATAATGCTAATGGCATACAGCAATAGCAGGTGTAATGAGTCACAAGATAAATGCCAATAAGCCACAGGCTCCATTGCAGGACTGGATCTTTGGGTGTGTGTAGGAATTGAGAGCTGGCAGAGAAAAAGGGATGAGGGATTTGTTATTAGGGTCTACTTCATGTTGCTTCTCCTTCAGGGCTCAGCCAGTCTCTTGCAAAAGACTCTTAATATCCAAATCTAATGTGAGTCTAGAGGTACAAAGGATGGTGGAGCTCTAATCATGACATAAGATCACAAAAGCAAACTGATGGTTTTGTGAGAAGGCAAGTTGTATGAGAAAGCACCTGGAGGACTGGAAAGTAATGTATAGCTCTGAGACATCGATGTGAAAATTAGTACCAACTTACTATGCCATCAAATAACTCCTTTCTAACAAAAGCATATGTGTAGTATCTTGTCACTTGCTGCAAACTAAGATTTATATCATATGGATGCAGATCATTTCAATAAGTAGTAACTGAGCTCAGTACAATTAATTTGTTCCATTCCCCTATGTGGGCATGCCCTGTAACAGCAGCAACTCTTGATTTTTAAAATCAGTAGTTCTCTTATTAAATTTTATACAGATGACACTTTCAGGATTTCTCATATGCTTTTACAAAAAGCTCTCTCTTGTATTTTTTCAATGTCAGAAAACTTTTGTTTCAGCATGCTTTCTCCTTTTCTTCTAATAATCTGGTATCATGATACATCTCACCTGTTTATTTCTGAAATCTTTCTTACCTGCCCAAATTTCTGAATTTTTTCCCATTCTCATCTTTTGAAGCAAAGCACTTTTATGTTGGTCTTTACTGCAAACCAGCATTGTTATTTTTGTTCAAGATTTGCCAGACTGTTTTTTTCCTTCCTGTTTTAGAGAAAACATCACTTTTGGGAGGCTGGCATTTTGGGGTGCTTTTTTAGTTTTGAAAAAAAAAATGTTTTGAATGTATTTTGTATCATCTTTAGGTCTCATTTCACAGCATAGCAAACATTCAAAGTGAGGAAAAATGACCGGTCTCAATGATCATTTCTCTAACAGTATCTACAGATAGTTATTTGGCAATGTGATAATAGCTTGTGTCGATGTGCTGAGATTAGTTTATATGACCCTAATCAGATAGTAGTAGAAATTTAGCTAGAATAGTCAAGGGTGCGTAAGCCCACCAGGGTCTCTCCATAAACATGCAGCAGATGAATCTAGAGCTACTCTAGCTATGCTGCTAATATTTTAACTGGTTTATTGGTTTCCGGTTTGGACAGAGCTCTGAGCTGCAGCCACACTTGAGCTCTGCAGACAGATGTATCCTGAGTCAAATGAGTGCTGCCTCATCATTAGCAGGCCAGAGGGGAAGCATATAGGATCTGTGATGTCATTTTCTCAAAATGTTGGGATGGCAGAGGGTTGAGTCTGAACTTTGTCTATAATGGCCTTACAAGTATCATCTTAAATACAAAATTGCAGAATTTGTGCTACAGTTGGATACAACTGTTTAGTTCTGCATTTTTAGGTAGGGCCAAAACTATAGAGGGAAGTGACACGGCTTCTTTGCATCCTTATTAGTCTAATAGAAAATCTGCAGAAATATCATGAATGTGTGCAACTTTCTGGGGCCTTATTTGTATATCAAAGTACAATGATTAGTTTACTTAGTAGTTAAACAGTCATCCCGAAACCGTCTGCTCCTATGCATGTTAAAAAATCTCCTCAAGGGGGCACTATTGGTTTAACCACAATATAGAGTAGGTCCTCTTGATATTCCTTTGTAGTACTTCGACAAAAAAAGCTTAAGGAGCTCCTAGGATGACTTTCAAGACACAGCTAAAATAAGCTAAAATAAGTGTTACATAAGGTAAAGGATCTTCAGTTCTATAATTCTGGTCTAAAGGAAATCTAGTTATATAATGTCTACAGACAGAATTTTGACTTTCACTTAAAACAGGATCATATAAGGAATGAAGGCTTATTATTTAGAAATTTATTATTTACTTAACTAACCTGTTTCACTGTTTCTTATTCCTTCTACTATTTTTTTTTTTGTGTAAAAGCAGGGGGGAAATCAATTGTCGCTGTATGTGACCTTGTGGATTTCCTACTGTTACAGACTAGGATGCATAAATTGAGCAGACCCATAGTGACAGTGAAAAATGTGTTACTTAAGGGAAGAATTTATTTGGTAATTTAGAGGAAGCTTCCTGCTTGGTGTCCATTTCCCAAACCTGTGATAACTGAACTACAATTTACTTCTAAACATGTATGCTATTAAGCTGCTTTTCCTGCCTCTTGAACAGTTGGATTTCTCTTTGTTATCATTGTTATTAAGCACTGGGATAATTATTAGCTCTTCAAAGAGCAGACATATAAATATGATATCTATCATAACAATGCCACCACAAAACAGGCCAAGAAAAACTGGCAGTAAGGAAAGAAAATTACATTTAAACCGTAGTTTTGCTTTTTTGTCACGGTCTTGCTGCAAAAGCATTTAGTAAGTAAAACTGAACTATGTCTTGGGCCCTTGAGTGAGAAATTCCTTCGAAGAAACAAGCCTTGTATTCTTCAGAAGAAGGATTAGCAGTTCCTAAATGCCTGACTAATTTCTTAAACACATTCCATGTTGCCATAAAGGAAACTACAGTGCTTCTAATACTTCACTGTTACATGCTTCCACTTAACTGCATCAAGACAGAAGCAGTAAAAGAAAGAACTAGACGGAGCAAAAGATCTGAGCTCAGAGCGGACCAGGTATGAAGTCAAGTCAATCTGAATCATTTGCAAGAGTGTATATCCACTCCATGTTGAAGGATCAGCTCTGAAATGTTAAAAAAAAAAAAAAGCCTCACAGGTTGGAGGCATGTCAGTCATCCTTTTAATGGAACTATGGATGACTCGGGTAAAGTATCAAGGGTTCAGATGCTGATAATTTGAGTCAGAGGTTACTTGTATGCTATTTCCACTATTAGCACCCGTGCCCTCTGCAATGGCTTCTGCTTTACTGCCAGCTGCTATCTGTTCTGCTGTGCTCCACATGCATCACCCCAGGATGAAAGCTTCAGCTCCAGCAGAGATCTCATCAGTCAGAAGACCTCTTGATACTTTGAGATAATGATTATTATTAGTGCCAACACCCCTTTTGGATGACTGTCAGCCTAAACTATAGCACAAAATTGGCTATCCTCGTTTGTTAATTAATTTTGTTTGTAAAATACTCCTCTGAGAGAGAGGGAATAAATGTTACCATTAAGAACTTAAATAGGCTTTCAGATTAAATACCATAACCAGCTGCAGGTCAGCAACAAACCATTCTTTGTTAAGGTGTTTTCCTTTTACAGAGATACAGATTTAACAAGATGAATAATCTCATCTTTAAGGTAGACTGTTAAGGTGGACTACTACTATGATCAAAAATATCCTGTAGGTCATAGTAGCAGAAAGGAATTTTAAGGAATAAATTTTGAACTATTGATTATTATAGCATTTTTTAAACAGCCCTGTGAAAAGGCCTACAATATTGTCCTACTTACAGTTAATATTTTGTACATTTTTTGACCTGTTAATAATATTTTAAAATAATCTTAAACAATCTTTCTGGCACACAAGAATCATCAGGCTGGAATCAAGACCGATATACACAGAAATGTGAATTCTAATCTTACCCAGGTTATTGCAGAAAAAGCAAATCATTTTAGCAGATTGTTTATTCATAAACATTAAGAAATTAGTGTGTGAAATTGCTTCATAATAAATAAAAAAAAAATCTGACATCTCAGTATTACAAGAAATGGCAAGGAAAAATTATTCTTCGGCCAAACCATCCTTTGACCTTTAAGCCACCAGCATACCATGCTATACCCTTCACTTAGATGATCTCAAAAATTTATTTACAGAGCAGTATGTAAAAATCCTAAAGAACTTCAATATTGTATGACCACCTTAGGAAAAAAGATAGCATTTTATAGTATATAAAGCTGGCAAGAAGAATCCACCCAAAGAAGATATTTAAGTACTGGAAAGGAATATACAGGAAACCGCTGTTGATGTGACAGTGGTTCAGAAAAGCCCAAACAAAATGATCAAATGTATCACGGTAGGTTTTAGCATAAGAAAAATTAGCTGCCATAGAAAAATACTTGAATAAATACTTAAATGGGGTAGATTTGGGTTAAAAATGGCAGGGTAAAAATACCTGAGAATAAGAGAGAGGGAAATAGCTAAGAAGTTCAGATTTGTTAACATGTGATAGTGGTCACTATTTTAATTGCTTCTACTTAACATCATTTTTCCATTTAGTATAACGTAGCTATTACACTGTGACTGTGTACGTAAGAGGAACCATGGAGTTCCTTCCCAAGATTATTTCTGATAGACTGTAGAAAATAACCTATGTATTGATACTATACACAATTACCTCATCCAGTGGATATAAAAAGTGAAGATGATATGAATGTGCCAGTAATTGTATGCTACTGAAAACAGCCCTAGTGTTTACTGTGATTCACTAAACCTGCTCCCAAAAATGCTTTGGAGTTTTGAGGTGCCTTTACAAATCGTTGCAGCATATTTTCCAGAGATGAACAGGAACAGGTAAGAATTCCAATTTTGTGTTCATCTCCAGTTAAACTGAATTCACAATTAAACTGGTATCCCAGTAAACTGAACCATCTGGACATAATACAAACAAAGGGGTCTCACAGTTAACAGTGGCCCCTGAAAGAGGTGTGAATGAGTAGGCTGTTCCCAGTTTTAGGTGGCTCGTGATCCATGCTCTTGCAAGAAGCTTAATCAGCAATGCTATTTGGTAAGTGTAATTACCATTTTTTTTGTCCAGCATTAGTTATTTTTTCTTGATCCTTATTTTCTTCTATTAATTAGTTCAAATGTTTTAATATCGGTCTTTTTAATGTAATGATTTAAAATAATAACTTGTGTTTTCTTGCACTACAAGCTTGTTGAATCATTTTCCCAATGGCAAAATGGGGATTTCTTAAAAGCTTTTAGTTGTTTCCCTAGTATTTCATAGAGAGAAAAGCTGTTCTTGGACATAAATAATGTGACAAATAATAAGGGGTAAAATCAGACATGAAAATGAATAGATAATCCTGAGGGAGGGAATGCAGAAGAACAGAAATTTGAACAGAAATTATTCTACTACAATTATATTCCTAGTGTTGAGTATTCTTTCTTGTGGGCATAACTAAGTCTATATATGCAAACTGAATCTCAAACACGGAAATGTACTCCATCCAATTCATTATTTATTGACCCTGGGAAGATCGTAAACACCATCTCCAGCTGGTGAGGAATGCCTCTCTAATGAGACATGTTAACATCAAAGGTGATGCAGGACTCTATGTGAAATGGAAGCTAATAACCTCCGCTAAGCTGATAAATATGGGTTTCATGCCAGCATTGCCCAAGCTACTGGGGTGAAGTGACATCAGGACTGCAAAAATGTGGATGAATGTAGGGAGGCACCAGCAAGAGTGTGGTAAAGGACAGGGGGGCAATTACCAGTAAGTTCGTGCTGTGTGAAGCAAGGCAAACTTAATTTCATAATAAAAGGAAACTGAGGCAATGGGAGTTTGAAGAGGTAAGCGATTGTTTCACAGGGCATACAAAACCTCTTTCTGTTTTGTTGAGTGGCAAAAGTGCTCTATACTAAAAGAAAACACTAGAGAAGAAAATCAGCTCAACGTTTCCGTATGTTAGGGATCCAAGATGGCATAGTGCTGTAGGTACAATTACAGTGTCTTGCTTTTCTAGCCACCTATCTGCAAATACTTAGCTCACTGTAATTGCTACCAGTTAGCAGACAGAGCTGCGCTTTGCTGCGTGTCAGAGGAAATGCACACTGTGCCCTATAATTCATCTTTCTGACCCAATTCATAAGAAACACTACTCATACTGGCAGGAACTTGTTTGACAGAAGGCATGTCAGCAAGAGCTTTTGCTCAGTCTCACTCCACTGGCCAAAACAGAAGTTAATATCAAAGCTATTGTCCTTGATAACTGCTGTTCTTGCTGTAATGTTTAAAGCTTCTTTTTGAGAAAAAAACCCATCTATTTTATTTGTATGCAGGACATAACAAAGGGAAGCTCATAGACAACATTACTAGACAGTCTTCTAGTTAGCAGGTGAAAGTCAGAAACAAATAAACATTGTACTGGCTAAGCAAGAAAAGATCTGAATTAATTTAATACTAATTTCAAATTAATTTTTTTGTAAGGCAGTATTTGTCTAATGTTCCCTTAGAAGTCTAAGACTATGGAAATGTTTAGGAATGGCTATTAAATTTAAAACCCCAGATAGACACTTTGCTGTTTATTTTTGACCACATCAGCTGACTTGCCAGAGTAACACCCTTCCTGCCAGTCAAACTGATTGAAAAGGAACAAAAAGCTGTAAGCACCTCCCTCTTCAGATGAACAGCAGCATTAAATATAATACTTTCACCAACTCTTTCAGTTTAAGTACCAATGTAGTTCTTCAAATAAATTAAGACTTGTCTAATGCGTAATTCAGTGATATAGTGGGAGTTAGAATCTGGCTCTACTATTGCAATGTATGCAGTCAATATATGTGATGTCATAATTTATGTAACACATATATGTCAATATACTGCATTGTCTTCTCTTGAGTTCAGGATGTATTTAAAAAAAAAACATAGTTAAGTGCTTAAAGTTAGAACCTACAATAAAGTTGTTTATTTTCAATAACAAAAATTACTATTGGAAGTCACAGCTAGATTTGTGTGAATCTGCTGGATTGTACTTTCAATTGTAATTCAATTGAAAATGATGGATTCAATATCTACACAGCTAAAAAGGAATCAGGTTGATGTGGATATGTTAGCTAGGCATGGCTAGAAATAGTAAATAGCCATTCTTGCAATTAGCATTCTGTCTGACAGGAAATTCTGATGCATTTGCATTGATGCTGATGCAGGAAAGTGTTCTGGATCACAGATACCCATACAGGATATTCCTTGTCTGCTGTCACTTATTTCCTCCTAATTGGTATAATTGGACATAAACTGTAAAATGTCTGGGCTTGGTAAAAAAACCTTAAGTGGACAACAGCCACTTTCCCCAAGCCTCTACTGTTTTGTTCTTAATTTTTCACTCAAAATACTCTCATTCTGAGGTGACTTACAGTTCTTGCTCACAGTTCCCTTAAAGTTGATGGGGAATTTTGGTCACATTAGAGCAGATGCAGTAGCAGGGAAGATATCTTCAAGAATTGTTGTGGAATTTCCACTTCATTATTCACGTTAAGAGGTTTTCCCCCTGCTTTCAGCTCCTGTGGAACAAGAAGTAACTTTTAGTCTACTGTACTTGTGGGACCTTTGGGAATTCCTAGCTGTACTTAAAAAGACTCCAGCCCTCAGTGCCCTTACTCTTCGCTTTATTGCCCTATCTATTCCTATAGCCTTGGTTTGATAGGGAAACATGTTTCTCTGAGAGCAAACAGAGGACAAGGAAGGTGACTGTCCTTGTCAGCTTGCAGTTTTCACTACCCATTGTCCTGTCGGGCCAGACCATATTCAGAACATTCTAGTTTGACGGCACTTCTGTATCCCTGCTGTGGATCCTAAGCATCCACACTTGGTTCCTGTTTTGTCCTCTTCTGAATTTTTATCAGGCCAGGCAAAGGCCTAGCAACCCAGCAGTGCAGATCAGTTGGCAAAACCAGCAGCAAGAACTTCTCCGCCACCTCTTTGCTTACGTAGGAGAGGAAGAGAAAACCACTGTCTCTTGCATCAGCTAAAGATGGGTAGATTGCTTATACTCTCCTCCCAAAAGAGTCCCCTCCCTCGGCTCACTGTGGGCAGGGCTGACCAGAAATCGTCTGACGAGGTAAAGGGGACTGTAAGCAGATATGTTCTCCTGCTGTCTGCAGACTTAATGCATCACTTTGTGTTCTAGTCATTCCTCTTCAACTGTTACTTTGCAACAACAGGCATAGGAAATTATGCTATGAGGAAAAACAAGTTAAAGTGAGATCAGGAAGTAATTTTGTTATTTGGAGATCTGGGGCCTTGGCACAGATTGTTTATAATTTCCATGTCTTCTGTGCAGAATCTTTGTGGTACTGAAGGAGATGCAATAGAAATGAGATGGGGCTGCTTTACCTGTAGAACAAACACTACATTTCATATAAAAAGGTTAATCTCTAAATCAGTACTTGCAGTAGGCCATGCACTGTATTAAATACTGATAGGTCCATTCTAGAGAATGGAGATGTGAAAGAACAAGACTGTTCCCTGACTTTTTTCAAATTATAAAAATTATAATTTTTTAGTTCCAAAATATTCCTGAATATGCATTTCTAGAGTAGTTGAAACTACTAAAACTTAACTTTAATAATCATGTTTCTGCATTTTATTGTTTCAAAGGATCATTCAAACTATCTTATCCGTTCTATTATAGACAAAATAGTGTTTTACTTTCCAAGAAGATAGAGATATAATTTCAAATTGAATCATACCATTTAGGAGAGCTGCATATACATTAACAAAATTAAAAAGCTAGGAGTGTGATCTTTAGGAGGTGTACAGTGCTGGGATTATGACAGGAGGAGCAAAGATGGGGTCTTGCCATCACAGGTGGCCCACTGGTTTGCTAATTGAGGAAACTGATCTAAGCATACACCTCACTAGACACCTGAGAATCCAGATGCTCCACTTGGAGGCAAAGGAATGGAGTGAGGAGGATTTCAGTTCAGCTCACACTTTGAGACGTAAGCAATCACCTGCTACCAGCCTTCTCTATTTCTGGGTCACTTAAGTTGCCAACTTCCTCAGCTGGTACTGAATTGTAGTAACAAGGTTCCTGGATTTACTACTTCAAGTGCAGTCATAAACTTGCTTTTAGGAGTCTTCCTGGGTAAAAAGTGGTAAAATAACACAGCCAAATACATTACAAGCTACAGGTTCTAGTGATTTTTGCTTTGGCACTTGAAGTAGAGCTGTGTGACTTCTAAGTACGTCCTACATCAGCACTCTGGAAGACTCCTGACAGCTATGCTAACAGTGGAAGCCTTCCATATTTGTTGTGGGATCAGAAAACTAACTCAAAAACCAAACAGTTCTTTCTACCTTTTAATTCATTTCAAGGGATGTCTGTTGAACAAGGGCTCAGCAACCAAAGGTAGGCAGTTTCTGTCCTGTTCTGATTGCAGTCTGTGTATTCCTAAAAATTAGGTAAATCTTCTCAAACTTGGTTTGACAAAATATAAGCTACAGAGACTGTAGAGTGTCTTCACAGGCTTTGAGGGCTCTTAGTCTTAAAAAAAAAAAAAAAAAAAAAAACCAGCCCAAAAATAAAACTCATATGACTGCTTCTGGATATCCTTTCTGAAATTTTAGTTTTTTCTTATACTAATCTCCAGTTCTAATAGGCAATTGTAAATCATCTGACATAAACCAGCTTACAATATATTTCAGACATTATGCAGTATTTTGCTAATATATAACAGTCTTTCTGCAGGAACAGTCACCAACAGCAATGCTGAAAATGGATACAAACTGAATGGTATGGATGAAGTTAAACCATCTAAAACTGTTTAATCAAAATCTTTATCTCAATGGTATGAAATATCAGTATATTCTTCAGGAACTCATGAGCCAGCTGGTGTTATTAATATGTAACTACTACATGGGCTATCAACTTCTACTAGCCAGTCTCTAATTCCTAGAAATTCCTTTATGCCAGTCATTACCGCCTAATTAGAGCCCACAAGAAACGAACTGATGAGCCAGGGAAGTTCCATAGTATTGCATGCACAGGTGCATATTATGTAGTGTTGCCGGATACAGGGAGCTTAGTTGTTGGTTAGTGAGGCTTTTACAAAAATGCTTTTGTAGTTGTCTTTAAGGGCTAGTGGTTTATTGGCAGTTATTTCACCCATGGATCACCAGACTCTTATTCAGATCCAAGACTGCAGATTTTTCCCTTTTCTTTTGTTTCACAGGACTATGAGTTCACTCTAAAGATGTAGTTTGGGAGGGAAAGACCTGATTTTTGCTGAAAACACATAACTGTGAGAATCAAACCAAAGCCATTTAACTATGCAACTTTATTTAAAAAAAAAAATCCCTGGAATACAAATTACATACTAATGTTTCAAGGTCCGTAATTTATTTTTCTAATCTCTTAGACATTCTCTTTGGTTTCACATAAAGGGAAAAGGTCACGATTGGAATTTTTTTCTAATCTTGGACCATTAGGACAAATATTATATCCAGTATCTGGGTTCAAAACCTGATCTGTTTAGCTGTTACTGGGATCTTTTTTAAAAGGACTTGATTTCAGTCACTTTTCCTATACTGTTTTGTAGTGGTTTACTATGTAAAATGAAAGGTATTTGGAAAAATGCTGCTGCAATTTAATTTATACTACATGGAGGAGAAGCTGGATTTAGTTTGAGATTTTGCAAAATGCTTTGTCTATATACTACGTAATCTATTAAGCAGATGCGGTCCCGTATGTTAATGCAGTATTTGAGACTTGAAACACAAGTGGCAAAAGATAGCTTAGGGACAATAGCTTAGACAAGCAAATTGCTTGTCATCATTTGCTTTTCTGTAACCAGGTCGCTCCCCCCGCCCCCCCTTCCCCGCTAAATCTCTCCAGAAAGCTGGATTTTGTGTTAACGTGGGTGTGTCTAGATTTCACCTCCTTAGGAGGAAACCTCTCCTCCTTCCTCCTCCCCCGAAAGGCGGGAGCGTGTGGTTGGGGTGCGCATGGTGCCATCAATCCCCCATTTTTCTCTTCAAGGGCGTTAGCGACACCCCTTCCGCTCCCCCCCCCCCGCCCTTTTTTCCCTCCCCACAAGAAGTTTTTTCCCTCACGGGCACCTTCTTTTCCCGAAGGGGAATCGAAGAGCATCTCCCTCCCGCACCCCGCCGCTCCTCCTCCTCCTCTTCCTCCTGCTGCTGCGGGGCAGAGGCCGCCCCCTCCCACCTCAGCCCTGCAGCGGTTTTCTCCCGGCCCCGCCCCTTTCTCACTGCGCCGCCATCCCCGAGCGGAGGCTGAGGGCGGCGGGGAGGAAGGGACCTGGGCTGGCGGAGGGATAACCGGGTGCCGCACACAGACCGAAGCGGAGGGATCCATACGCTGGAACCGCCCGTCGGCGCGGGAGGGAACGGAGGGAGGGAGTGATGCGGTACGGCCGGGCTGGCTGAGGAGAGGTGGCCGTTATTTGGGAGAAGAGGGTGGGAAGGGGAGCTGGTGCAGCGGAGGGGTGGTGGCAGAGCGGCAGACGAACAGCTGGACCCTGGTTTTAGGGTTGAGGAGAGGATCGCGGGGCGCCGGGAGCTGGGGGGTGGAGGGGGCTGAGGGGAGGGGACGGCACGGCACGGCACGGCCAGCGCGGGGGAAGGGCGAGGTTGTGGGGTGAGGCGGCGGCGTGTGCCGGTCCTGTCCCTGTGCTGCGTGGTAGTTCAGTGGAAAAGGGAAGGGGTTGGAAAAGGGAACTGATTTAAAATAGCCTCCCATCCCTGCTGGGGGCTGCCTGCGCCGTTGTGGGGGTGCAGAGGGGTTCTCTTGTCTGCAGAAGCAGCCTGGGGGGCTTAGCTGTGAGGGGGGTGGGGGTCTCTGCCCCGCTCCTTCGCCTCCCCTCCTTTGGGTTTTGTTTTTTTTTTTTTTTCTTTGAGGGGGTGGGAAAGGAGCAGGATGAGCTTGCAGAGTTTTACTGGAATTTCTCCTTCCTTTCTGAGGAGCTGCCGCTGCTGAAGCAGATTTTTCTTTCTTTTTTTGTTTTTTTTTTTTGTCTGATGCAGAATCGCAGTAGCTAGGCAGCCTCCCTCTTTGCTTTCCTTCCTTCCTTGTATGTAGGAAGGGAGAGACATCAATGGAAAGGCTGAAATACGCATAGATGGACTTTCAAATGCATATTTTTATTGAAAGAGGAAGATAAATCCCAACTGCCAGCGCACTGACTTCTGTTGCTGTGGCATTGCTTGGTAAAAATGGGGTTCACTTACTCCAGCTAAATCCTCGGAGCATCTCAGAGAGTTACTGCAGTGAAGGACTTCTCGTCTTTTTGCATCGGAGGAGCTATATTGATGTTAACCATTTTTTCGTAAAATGGAGAACGAAATATTCACACCCCTTTTGGAGCAGTTCATGTCTAGCCCTCTTGTCACCTGGGTAAGCATTCATCTTTTTCCTCACACGTTATTAATTTATTTGCTTATTGTTCGAAGATAAATGCCTTGCGGCAGACAATGAGGTGGAGTTAGTGTCACGGTGGTGATGATTATGTTTTAGGTTAAGACATTTGGACCGTTAGCTGGAGGAAATGGGACCAATCTGGAAGAATATGTGGCGCTAGTGGATGGCGTGTTTCTGAACGAAGTCATGCTGCAAATGTAAGTGTGTGCACGTTGTGCCTTGGGCTTATTTTTTTCTGTTGTTTTATTTCTCTTGCATGTTTTGCTCTTTTATGAAAGCTCTTTTTCCCCTCCATATTGACCCTGGTAGATTTCTTTCTTTTATACTTGAAGGAGTCACGTGGTCAGTTAAGAGACTTCAGAGTGTAGCAGATACTCTACAGTTTAGTTTCAATGTGATGTATTTGCAGGATGTATAGTGTAATACAGGCTGAATCATGAGATACAGAACTTACTGGAAAATTGGATGACTGTAAATAGCTTCTCAGATTTCCACTGAGAAGCGTAAAGGTTCATTCTATTTCAAGTCACGCTCATAAACAATATTTTGAATAAATTTGCCCATACAAGAAAAAGCTTTTAATACGTATCTTAGATCACATGACCTACAACTTAAGGATCATACACAAGTCACATAATGTTGTTTACTGAGCGAATGGACCATCCTTTAACTCCTTCTGCTTTATTTTTTACAATTCCAAATTAAAGCCCGTAGCAGCTATGCAGCAAAGCTGAAATTTTAATTGAGTATAGAATGTTTTCTGGCTATGAACCGCTGAAGAAACGTTTTATAAATTGTTTATTGAAAACTCTGATTGTTAGAAAAAATTCTAAATAGCAACTTTTTGTTAATCATAGTTTTGACTGGAAGGTTGCCCACTACTGTAATGCTAGAGTAACACTTTTGCCGAGTGTCTAGCAATACAATCACAAAAATGTTACCACTGGGAAAAATTTCTCCCTACCTTTTCTTTTTTCCCCACTGATATTTTAAGCTTTACAGAGAAATAAATCTTTTGTTTGTATAGGTATGAAAAAATGTAGGCTTATGGGTGGCTGGACAGATACATCAGCACGTGAGCAGCTTGCGATGACAGCTGTTCCTCAGGAACACTGCTCAGTGATGGGCATCCTTTTACTCTGTTTCTAGTTTTTACTCATATTTAGTACTTTAAAAGTTTTTAGTGTTGGTATTCAGCTTGTATAACTAATCTGTGTTAAAAGGTCTACATGTTACTGAGTTTAAGGTTGAATTTGCGTCCTTTTGAAACTACTGTTTGTCACCAACTTCTGTGAATTCCAAGTATTTATTTCTGTAATACTGAGAAACACAGAAAACTTAGTGGAATTGAATTTACTGAAAAAAATCTTGAGCATATTTCTGGCATATTTTAATAAGAATTTTAAGTGACATGTCCACCGAAGCATACTGTATTTTACAATTTTTTTTCTTGGACTAGGTATAAATTAAGTAGCTAGTCAGTTATGACCATGCATTTAATATGTGGAGCTTCTATTTGGTAAAAATGTTTGACAGCTGGAAGGCAGATTTAGTGTTGGAACTGGAACAAGGTGATTTTGAAGAATATAATGTTGAAATTAAACTTTCTCAGCAAGTTTCTGGAATGCTAACTATATAAAATCGTATCTGATACGTGATGTGGGAGTACATATATGTGAAATGGAAAGCTGCAGAGAGGGAACATTCTTACACTTAAGGCACCGTGTGTGGAATTTGGCTTTGACTTTGTATGTGCATCTTTGATGCCATACCGTGATTACTGTGGTTTACTTTAGAGGAGTTGTGTATGTATGTATAAAAAACCACACATGGGAGATGTAAACTTAAACTCGTGCGGTAGCCAGAACAATTAAAAACTGCTTTAAAATAGAGGTATGTGTAAAAGGACTGGTGTACAGATAAAATTCATCTTACAAATTTATTTTACACCGGAGGCTGTATTTTATTTAAAATACATTTTTTGGGGACTGAAATGTGTTATGATTGATTACTGCTTAGAATTGAAATTGAAGTTTACAGAACTGTATTCTTATTTTGGAGGGGTTTTATTTGTTTTGGGTTTTTTGCCAGGATTGAAAGAAGAAAAAATGTTTCATGTTTTGCAGACAGAGTCTATCTCTGGTGAAGTCACTGTGGAAACTGTGTTAGCTTTTATTCCTGTTCACTTTACATATCCACCTATTAAACATGGATCTTCATTTGCAAAAATATTTAAAAGATGCAGCCCCAACTAATCATCAATATTACTTATTTTCAGTATTTCCATTTTATTAGTATTTCTCTTTTTCCCCCCTTCAGTCTTAATTACCATATGTTGAGGAAATGTGGCAGAAAAAATTGTCATGTGACTTCAGAAGCAAAATATTTTTCTTTGGAATGTTTTATTTCTTTTAACGTTCTCAATGACTGACTTCATGTGAGAAGTAGAGATCTGTGGTTAGGAGCTGTGGCACTCTTAGAAGCTGTAGAGAAATGGTGTTCTTGCAGGAGTCACCAGGAGTGCTGTTTGTAGAAATATGCAGGAAGCACCACTAGAAGATGATTTTTTTTTCCTTGAGTTCTGTTATGTTGTGCTTACTATTTACACTCGTTTTGAGTTATCTAAGGCTGTCAGTACTTTGGTGTCAGCTTGATGTGGGGGTGTTGTAGGTCGGTTCCTGTGGTTGGAAAGTCATTGCAGCATGAGATGCTTCAAAGGGTGTTAAAAGTATGAACAAGTGGAGGCTGTTAGAGGTGCTGCTTCATATATTATTTAATACTTAATTTATATTTGCCAAATGTTGAAAAAACAAATGCTGCGACCATAAAAGTATTAATATTGGATTAGGCATGGTTTGTAAACAGTTACACAGTCAAAAAAAGTGGCTTTGTTACTTAGAGAAGGGGTTTTGTTCAGTTAAAATAGAGTTAATCCTGCCTGCCGTCAGCTACAAGTGAGAGTTTGTCAGTGTGGCATTTGTTTCTCCTTGAGCTTGTCTAGCCCATATTTGTTTTCAGCAATTGGAATGATTCAGACAGGCAAAAGAGATGTCAGCATTGGAATAGTTGCAGGATAATGGTACCGACATGGTTGGGTTTTATCAGCATTGGGTTTATTAGTACCTCCTACATGAAAGAGAATAACTCATAACATTCCTTGTATGGCTTTTGCTTTTGCCTTTTTGGCTGTTTTAGTACATGTGAAAATTACACAGATTCCGTGCAGGGTCCAGTTACATCTGAAGAGCTCTTCCCCTGCTGGAGATGCTGCAGGCCAATTTTATTATTTTTAAAATATTATTTTATTTTTAATTTAGGAGAGTTCCAGTGTTACAATATTAGCTCCTAACTTGAGAGAATGTCTCTCATTTCCTGTTTAAATTTGGGTCCAGTTCTTCAAAAGTATTTGGTTACCTGCCGTCTGCTGGGGTCAGTCAGTTAGAAACCCATCTGTCTTTCTAAATCTGAGCCTTTATCTTTGTGTTCTTTGATACAAAAAGGGGTCATGCTTCTTGGAAATAAATCAGAATGCGAGAGATCACTGCAGTGGTGTTCTGCTGTGGCAGGGAGGTGGAGGAACGTACCAAGAATACTTCATATCTTTACCTCTATATCATAATACTAACGTTATGAAGTACTCATATACTTGAAATATGTTGTGTATACTACTAAAATAAATAGAATGGTATAATTCAATGGATCAGTCACCTCTTGCACATCTAGGTGCCATTACAGTAAAATAATACTTAGTTGTCCTAGAGATATTTTTCCAGAACTTGACTAATACCTCTTTTTTTAATCTTAGTATTGTGCTGTTTACATACTCTTCTGATCCAAAAAGATCAAGATATTCTTACAGAAACACTGATTTTCTGAGTGGTTTTTATTTTCATTTCTGATAGGTCTTGTTCTTGGGTGTCCATTAATTGAATTCCAGTAGGGTTGTGCAAGAGATGCTGAAGGTCTTGTAGTATGAAATGTGGTTCCTAAATTGACATGTCTTACTAGTTTCTTTGAATAAAAATAGATAGCTCCAAGTAATTACAGGATTGGGACTTGCATTATATTTAGCACCACCATTAATATTTGGTCAAGTAACAAAGACTTGAAACTGTATTTAGTTTTAAGGGTTTTATTTTACTATGCTTTGTATTTGTGGAAATGGATCTGTTTTAAAGGAACTATTGGGCAAATATTGGATGCAGAATCAGTAGTGTATAGAACCAGACTCTGAAACTGAGTTAACTTAATCCACAGTTTGGAGAACCGTCTGCTTTCATCACGGTGTTTTATTCATAACTTTTCTTAATTGAATATGTTAATCGATACTATCCATATCAGTTGTTGCATCCAGACATGCTGAAAACTGCTTCAAAGGATGAAGTTTCTTATTGTGCTTCTGTTTTTCTCCCTTTTGCTGTTCTCCCACTGTTTTTTACTAACTGGATCCACATGCAGGCTTTTCACCCCCATAGAATTTTCCAGGTAGACTGGCTAAGCGTTTCCTTCCGCCAGTCTGGTGGTATGTGCCTAGAATGTGACGACTGCTTCATTGACTCCATTTCTGAGCTCTTAGTCTTTAGTTGTATGCTTTTTTCCAAACAGTTGAGCTTGCCAGCCCATACTTCTGGCTTGCCTATATCTTTCCCTGAAAACTGGACTCCGTCTCTAGTGCTTGAGCCAGCTGCCTGGCTCTGTAAAAGAGTGCAGGAACATGCGCTCCCATCCAATTAACTCTTTCTTGCAAAGAAGACCAAATAGCAAGAGGCAGCTTCAGCCAGGTTCTGGCTGGGTGGGGAAATGGAAAAAAGTTTTGTGGAAAATTAAATTGGTGAGTTTGGCAGTAAAATATGAGCATGTATTCTAGAAAAAAAGTCAAACACTGTGAAGTCTGCGCCTTTCTCCCTTTCTTGAAGCGAATGGATCTTGAAGCGAATGGAGCTTTTCAGACGTGCTCTGTCAGGCTTACACAGATGTAGGGTAGGTGTCACTCTGGTGGTTGGTGAAAGTTGTTGCTCTTACAAGTGGTTCTGCAGCAGTAGGGCCCAGGTTTTTCTTCAGGAAAGATTAATTTATAACACTTAGTTTTTTTCAAAATAAACAAATTCTTCAATAAATAGTTCAGTAGAATGTGCACTGTGGCCAAGATCGTTGGAATTAAAACCTTTTGATTACGAAAAAGGAAAAGGTAGTTCTTATATCATAATTATGATTAATTTTAGACTTGAATATCTGCCTGCAGTGAGCTCTGAACTGGGCAAATGAGGCAGACTTAGGCTGATACCTGCACTTCTGAGGTGCTTTGGTAGCTGAAGGGAAGAAAATGTGCGTTGAACATGGAATGCTTAGTGTTTGATCTTTGCTTATATTTCTGTTTCACTATATGTTTTATGCTTTTGTACCCTTTTCCGCAGTTGACATCCACTTTCCTTCATGCTGTTTACTCTGGTTTATTTCCGTGCAGTAAACTATTCTGAGGTTCACTCTTGTTTCTTGCAGTATTTTCAAGATTAAGAAGTAAATAGTTTAATCTTCCTCTGCATGTATACATCCACTTCTTCGTTCTCCTCTTCACATGTGATCTTTAGTATCTATCTTTGACTCTGTGTTCTTTTGGTAGTGTACTACTTATCCCATCCTTAGTCTAGGCTAGTAGCTGGGTCCAGGGAGTAAAAGATCAGTTAAAAACGTTTCTTAATAAGATACAGAGGTTATCATTTGAGTTCTCTACCGGTTCCATAAATAGCAATCTTAGTTGAAAGATCTAAAATCAAATGAACCCATTTCAGCATTGAAAATGTTCTGGCAAGGAGGCAACATATATTCACTATGGCTTTCCAGTTTTATTTTCAGAGTATTTTGCATTTCACTCACAATTTACATGCTGTTTCAAAGCTCGCTATAAAAGTAATTAATTAAACTTAGTACTAGCTTTCCAGGCTTATATTTTAGGTGTTTCATTGTCAGGTGGGTAAGAGTGTACTGTCAAACAGTTTCCTTCTGTAATTTAGCTCAGTTAAGTATATGTCAAGACTCATGTATACTACTGCATTGAAGACTACAGGGCAGAGATGCCTGAGCGAGGTGATGGAGGAGACAGAGCCACAGAGCACTGCAGTGTTGCTGAATACAGCTCCCCTTACACGAGGCAGTCAGCTTTGGCTGAAGCCACAGGACCACGTGGGGAATGCCACGAGTGGAACTTTGACCCAGAGGAAGACATCTCCCGGTTTTGTGCTAGTGGCTGTGCTGTGCGCTTCAGGGGTGATCGCTGAGTGGATCACCTAAGTGTCATTTGCCCTTAGCAGCACCTAACATTGAGGCTGTGTGAGCTTTCCAGTTCCAGTTATGGCTGGCTGTAATATTTCTGTTTGCAGGGCTGACTTTGCTCTTCACCTGCCTCTGCTTCTGTGCTGCCACGGTCCTGGCTCCCTGTGTTTTAAGGAAAGGCAATACACAACTTGTTTTCCTCTAATTTTTGTACCAGAAAGGTTGGTTTGTCCAAGTGGCTGAGTTGCCTTGAGTCACCCTACAGTGTTGCCATATTTCTTGATAGTATAGCAGCAATCAATTCCAAAGTTTTAGGCTAGCTAAAAATATCTTAGCTGGGCTCATCAGCTTGCATCTTTCACTCGCAATGCTGTGTTTCTTCAGTTTTCATGGCTAGTTTGGGGATCTCTAAACCACAAATCTTTGCAAGGTATCGCTGTGCTCTAATCTTTTTTTCAAAAACTAGTTTAGTTAACTGGCAAATTAGTTGCCAAATCAAGGACATCATAATCCTGTGCTAAATTTGAGAAGCTTACTTCTAGATTTTTCCTCATTTGTTCTTTAAAGAAGGGACTTTCTAGCTTTGTGTTCTTTTGTATGTTCCTCTTATTTTTGGTTCCTCCTCCTTTTTTTCTAAACTAAATACCAATTTGTTGCCTTCCTCATCTTTCATACTGCACCACTTTTCCCTATGTAGCAATTATTTAGAGATCAAGATGTGTTTTCAAAATGCTGCTTTGTTAGAGCACATAACCTCAGTGGTCAGAGATTATTTGATAATAATTCTGTGGGAGTCTCCATTTGTTTGTTTGCTTTGCTTTAGAGAATCCTGTATTTATGCCTTAAGATGCTCCAAAGAGGCATGGCCTCTTAAGCAGTTGTTATCAAGCAGTATTTACAAAATGCGCCCCCTTTGTTTCATTGGACTAATTGATGTTAAGGCAATGAATCAAAGCAAGGCTACTACTGCTTGACCCAGACTCGGTTGGTGTGCTTTCCCATGAGCCTACTCTGAGGAAAAAGCAAAAATTACCTTAAGTTGTATTTTTGGATTGGGAAATAGTAAGGGATGAACTTGTAAGTGGCTTGTATTATATTCCCAACTGTTGAGTGAATCTTTGAATCTGTGTTGCACATTTAGATGCACTTGAAAATTTCCTTCCTTCTCTATAGTGATAGGAGGTAGAGTCCACTTAGGTTTATTACAAAATTTTATCTTATTTTAAGCTGTATGGAGACACTTGCTCTGGGTTTTGTTTGTATGGTATCTTTGTTTTTTTTTAAATAAACCCTTGAGCAAAAAATGTCTGGTGTAATTTCCTGGTAGCTTGGGAATATACTTGCTGTGTATTTATTGTGTACAGCAGACAAAAATAATACAGATACAAGCTGATGTATGATAGGATGTCGACAAATGTCATAGGTACAAAGTGCTGGTTTGCATCTTAGCAAGGATATTAATATTAATCTTTGAAGATGAAAAGAATGCACTTCTTTACAGGCCTTTATATATGCTTATCTTGTAGCTTTGTGTAGTTAACAGGGGCAAGGTCCTTCATGTACTGCTCTATTTAAATCAGTAGGGGATAGTACATGCATCCACGTGTGTGCCAAATTTGTAGCACATTTCAGTTAGTGTGCTGAAGCAGTGAAGTTGCTCACGGGGATAAAATTTTTACAAGAAATGTAGCTTGTTTTCTTTGGCAATCCCTTTACGTCCAGGAGCCTTGTGTTTGCATTTGTCTCATTCTCTGTACTGTTGCAGCTTCCTGTCTGTGATCACAGCTTTCTGACCCTGGTCAGTTACAGGGAGGTGTTAATCACCACATCGAATATTTTTCAGTTAGGCTGTTAATTATTGGACCGAATAGATCTTAAAAGTTGAACTTGTTTGGAAAGTAAAAAATCTTGACCCTGAGAGGGAAAATAACACACGGTGCTAAAAGTAGAAAGCAAAACTTCAGTATCCATTATTCTCAGTACTTTGTTTCTGGGGTATGTCCATATTCTTTCTTGTGTGTCCGTTGTAAGCTGTATGCTCTTGCATCCTCTTGCTGCCTTTTTGTTTTATTTTAATTTGGAAAGTGGTATAGTGCAAGTACTACAGTAGTCTAATTCTAACTTTTAAAACAATATTTGCTTAGGCCTTTTGCAATTAAAAACCAAAGACAACCCTAAATCAAACACAACCTCAAAAAAAAAAAAAAACCAACAAACCCAAACCAAGAAGACTCTTGTAAGATGTTTAGATGTGTTGAAGTAGTGAAGTATGTTTGTCAGACTTTCTGGTTCTCATGTTTGCTCAAAATAAGTTTTGTTTGTCAACTTGTTTCTTCTAGGTATTCTCAATTATTTAATACTCAGAAGCAGGAGAGTCTATTTTGCGTGACAATATTAAGAGTTCTGTGATGCTCTGAATCCTATAGATTTTCCTTTCCATCAGTGAAACTTTTTGATTTGGTGGAAGTCAGCTTACATTTTGCTAGCTGTGGAGCAGAGGATGCTCCCTGTCCTCACAGATTGTTGTGAGGAGCTCACCCGGGTAACTCCTGGGTATTTTCAGTCTTTGGCAGAAAGCTTTTTTTTTTTTAAACATAGTACCTTTTTGTGTGATAGGAAAAGAGTACATCTGATAGTCAAGTTCAAACAACAGTAGTAGAGTTGTTTCCTACTGTGTGATGATAAAGACAGCTGTCGCTCTGTAAGCTTGGGAGTTACGGACTTTTAGGAGGTGTTAATTCAGGGATAGAAGTGTATGCTTAGTAAATGACAGGGTAACTGTTTTATTTCCTCTCTTATTTTCTCCTACATTTTGCTTATCTGCCTGCATCTTCCTTATTACTACTAAGGAAAAGAGAAAGGACAAAAGAAATCTAGGTTGTTCTGGTCTCTGGTTTATTAAAACCCTGGAAGGGAGAAATTAAAGATCAGTCACCAGACTTCTTGAACATACTATGATTTTTGTCTGGCTGTATGCACGCTCACGTGTAAACCTGCGAGCATACAGATGTGAGGGGATGCTCTTCATGCAAATAATACCACTTACAGTGGGACTACCCGGTAGTGTAGTTGAGCAGAGCGGCCCTGAGGTTGTGAGGTGCAGCAGGTTCATATTGGTGGAGAAGGGAGAGACAGGGTTACCTGGCACAAAGGCTTGTGGCACTGCTTCAGATACAGCTATTCTAGCACGCTTCAACCACGAGTAATTAGGCAGTTCCTCTGCTGTGTGTGCCAACAAGAGAGCTTAGGCACTGCGCAGCTACCCTGTGAGTAGTTCAGCCTGGTAAGATGCTGTAGAGCTAAGGCAGGGAGTAGAAAGGCTGCATATGCTCGGTATCTACTCATATATTGTTGGCAGTGTTCCCTGTGATCCCCACCAGCCAGTCGATTTGTTGGAGGCCACTTGGTTATGTGTGTTGTTTTTTTTTTTTTAAATAGGCACAGGGCTTCAGCCTCCTAATAGCTTGTGATGTTGGACATAATCCCAGTAAAACGGGGTTTTGTGCAAGGTCCAGAAGGCTTATGACGTTAGACCTGCTTCTAAAGCTCACATTAGCATGAAGCAAAAAAACTTTGATAGAACTTTTGAAATTTTGGCATATAAAGTCAATCTTTGCCAAGTGCAGAGTTTGGAAAGTGTCCTTAAATTGGGATATTAATACACACCTTGCTTTGTGGTGAAGGCTATCTCAGCATTTGTAATATCATCTTTAGATGTTTGAGCAGATGTCTGCAGAACTACCTGAACATTTTAAGTGTATGTTGATTGCTGCTCAGACAGTATTGCCTCAAAGGTTTTACAAGTAAGAGGGAGATTGTTGTAAGTGCCTGCTAAAAAGGCAAGGAAGAGCAGTTAGTATAAATCACGCAATTTGTTTGCTTATTGCAAGTTAGGATTAGAGCATCCTTTTACTGGCTCCTACATAAGCACTCAAAGATAAAATGCCTAAGCAGGAATCGAAAGTGAACGCTTGAGGAACTCCAGAGTGTACATCCCTTGTGTCTTCAGCAAGCCAGACTGCGGCTCTCCAGCTGTAATAGTCATGTGTGCATTGTGTAATATCACTGGGCCATCACATCGTTCGATATCATCAATACATTGCAGCCTTAGGGCTTGCATGTTTTGCGTGGTGCTCTTCAAGAGGTTGAAGGATTTTATGGCCATCTGTTTTTCAGATAAGAATGTGCCGAGTTAGTTCTCTGCACACTTCAACAGTGGACAGTCTGTCTCATGAATTATTCTTTAGGGAAGTCATCCATTTCTATCAATGCAGAAATGGGGATGAATATGTGCCAGAGGTATAGAAAAGGAGTTAAGATTTTTTCTGTATCTTTTTTTGATAGATTTAGCATGGAAATACTTTTTGGCAGCAAAAATTGATCATACTGATAGATGCAGGAGGCGTTTGAAGTGTGCCATCTTGTACCAACATTTCTGGAACGTGCATGATCACAAGGTTCAGCTACTGACAATGTTGTACTTCAGAATCTTCTTTCCTTCTCAAAGAATACCCTTTTTTTTTTTTGATACTGTGACTCCTGCAGGCCAACCCTTTGACTGTCACTGATGATTTTAAAACTGATTCAACAGTACACTGGTGAAGGCTGGTGCTCCTTTTGTCCCATATGCAGACATGCTTCCGGTAGCTTCATTGCCTCAGTGTACTGCTTTGTCTGGTGTTGCCTCAAATGTTTAAAAGCAAATCAGAGATTATCAGTTATTCTCCAGTGAAGGCCCTGGTTTTATTTTAACTTTCACAGTAAAAGGACCCTGCTGTATTAAATTTCTTTGTAAAATACATTCTGTACCTGTTTTTTATTTTCTTGCTAATAGTAAATAACGGAAATGCTGCTTTGTTATTTGGAATCTATAAAAAAATTCTGATATCAGTAATTATTTAAATATTTGGTGGAGAGCAAGAGTGAGTCTCAATATTCCAATTAAAGGGACTTTGCAAAACTTATAACTTTGTTAATAAAGCAACACTTATGTGTAAAAGTGAATGCTGTGCTACTGTAAGCTAAAACACAAAGTAACGGTCAATATTTATTACCCTTTGAGATGTACACTTGAGTAGTATTTTTTCCAAAGTGCTTGTTTCAGCAATTCACTGTACTTAACAAATACATTCAAACAACAATATATTTAACATTAGTGTGCATTATAATACTAGACTTAATCATTAAGTACCATCAAGGAACAGATGGCAAGAGAGGACACAACTGCTTTGCAGTCTGCATAGATTTAAGCATGAAGCCATTAAGCTATCGCATTCCCATTTCTGATACATTTTGGTCAATGAAAAATTAAAGACACGTAATCCCTGATTATCTGAAGCCTCAATCTGTAATTCATGACAGTGGTAGTATTTCAAAATCACTGAAGTTCTTTCAGTAATCAGTAGTTTCAAACTAATGCATTATTGGGGTAGATGCTCTTGTCTGGTTTTATTGCTATTGAAATTAATGTATCTTGTCATAAGTAGGTTGCTCTTAAATGTTAAATTGCTTAAGGGTATCTTTTACTGCTCTGCTTCCTATTGACTTCTAGACAGATTTGCCCTATTTTACTAGGCTATTTGCCACTGAAGCAGTTCAGTATCTCCACCTAATAAAAGGAGCAATTCAGAGTTCGGAGCATGTATTGCCTTAAAAATGTTTCTAGTGTGAGTAGCACAGTAGCCACTAGAATCTTACGTTTTTAAAAAGACTTTTTTTAAAGCTATCTTTTACAAAGGTCTATTGTAGAACTGATTATTTTCTCAAAATTATTTCATTTGCATCTTTTTGTATTCCCAACAGCATGTACTAGTTTATCAGTGGTATCGGACCAAATGTATTCTAGCGAGCAGAAGCGTTCAGTGTTACTAAAAATGTAATTATAAAAAACAATTTTTCTTGGTCATAAAGATTAAACAATTCAACAGACGAATACAAGTAATTTATTAAAATCTGTAGTAAATAAATCAGTTTACCTTTTTTTTGCAACTAAAAGATGCATGCTTTTGAAAGCAATACAGATTTTGGTGATTTAGGTTTAGAATTTTATCTTTCTGTATGAAAAATACTTAGATATTATATTTAATTTGTTTTTCTCATTAGTTATTTCAAATGCTTGGTAAGAAAATTAGTATTTTTATTCCTGGCTTGGACCAGTCTGACAAAATACAATACAACTTATAATGGAAACTGTGTAGCAAACATCATGTTATGTTAGTTGAGAGGAAGGAGTTAAGACATCAATATTTAAGAAGAGGGACTATATTGGCTAAGTGAAGATTATTTAAAATGATGTTTTGTGGATTAAGGAGGCTACTGAGCTTTAAAGTTGGAGGCTTTGAGAGAATGAGGCCTGGTGGTCAGTATTGGGAGTGAAGGTGAGTTTATTTTTTAAAATAATCAATCTCCTGCTGAAGGACCTAATCGCATTTCTCTTGGTACCAGTGCATGGTGCAAGAAGTGGTCTGTCAGGCATGTTCTTTGATGTTCAGTACACCTTGCAAGTTACAACTGACAGTTCAAACATACTCCGAAAGCTAGAAATGAGTGACTGCAGGTTAGGGAGCGCTGGTAAATACAAACACTGAAGGATTCTTCTACCAGGTGGCCTCTATTTTAAATG
The DNA here is from genome assembly GCF_949628215.1 of Phalacrocorax aristotelis. Classification (NCBI taxonomy): domain Eukaryota; kingdom Metazoa; phylum Chordata; class Aves; order Suliformes; family Phalacrocoracidae; genus Phalacrocorax; species Phalacrocorax aristotelis. The sequence continues at coordinate 79,239,101 of NC_134278.1, read as the reverse complement.
TTTATGTTTCAACATTTGGGTCATTTTAGTAGGTAGCCTATTATTCTGTGTTTATAAAGTATAATCATTTAATGACACAATGTGGTTAGAAAGATTGAAATTGCTGTAGTATAGAGGTGAAGTCCTGTTTGCACTGGAAGGTACTGAGAGCAGGTTTTCACTCTGGGAGAACTTAGAAACAAATTTTTTCGAAGTGAAGGTCATCCTAGTCATTGTTGACATGTATTGATTAAGAGTGTCAAAGACAACGTATCTTCCTTGTTTAAAGAGTAATGAACCAATATGACAATCTTCACAAAAAAGTGACGTCAAAGAAATAAAACTTCCTACTAGCTATAGTGAGTTATTGAGACTACGTGTTTAATTACATTAAAATGATTTTTAGAGATTTGTAGTGTTAGTACTGATACTTAGTAGTAACTTAATTTTATTGATCCTCAAGAGCAAGGGGTTAAACTTCCTGTTACTGTAATCTAAAGTTCTGCTGAAAAATGTTAAGGGAGCTTTGGGTTTTGGGTTGGGCCTGTTGCCATAATCTTTTGGGAAAACTTAAGATTATTACAGTAAGTTTATTCTGTACACCAGGTTGTCCTGAGCCTGACATTCTGATTTTAATTGATAGTCTGCATTAGCAGAGAATTATATAACTGGACTGTTTTTTCAAGTGTTAAAGATACACTTCCAGAGCACATCTGTGGCCCAAGTTTTCCTATCAAAATTCACCATCTCAGTAAACCACTGACTGCAATTCATGCCCCCCCCCCCCCCCCCCCCCCAAAGTCAAATGCTTTCTGTTTTAAGATACAGGAATGAATTATTTTGACCCAACGCTATCTAACTTTTATCAAAAAAGAAGCCTGGAATTTCCGTAAAATGTAAGGAATTTGTGTCAGCCACCGAGTTGGTCTTGGTAGATGAAGATATGCACAACATTATTTATATTTATATGCGGGGGGAGATATACATTGGGTGAATTGGTGGAAATAAAGGAATGTTATTTTACTTTCAACAGTAGTTGAAAGATTAAAAAAATCTTTGATATGCATCAACATTAACTTTGGCACAAAGCTAACACCACAGAATTTCTCGTTATCTTTGTTAATGCACAATTTGGTAGAGTTGATCCATACGCTGTTGGATTTCTAAGGATTAAGATGGAGAAGATGAAACATAAGAATGATTTGCTGTAGTACTCTGTTGGTGAGCGTCTGCTAAAGTGTTCTGCAAGTGCTCAGATTCCATTAGTATCTGTTAATGCATTTTTTGAGAGATGCAAGTTATTTTTTTTGTACTATGAGGAGAAATGCTGGTATTCAGGAGCAAAGTCCAGGTATGAGTATAATGATACCCTACAATTCCTGATCTTCTGATTTAAAAAAATTATTTTCATATTGTCAAATCAAACACAAAGCTCACGTGCTGTATCTTGGTGTGTGCCAGTCCCAGTAGGGAAGTATTGTCCTGCAAACCATGAAGATGGCAGTGGTGACAAAGGTGTGGAACTAAGAATTCGTGTCCTAAGGAATCTTGGGCTCTAAATGTTTTTGTGGTGTGGTGTTTGTGTTTTGGTTTGTTTTTTTTCCCCCCTCCTCCTCCACACAGATATCCTTGGCACTGATTGTTGCTGCTGTTGTTTGGGAATTTGTTACTCTGTTAATTTCCAATTTGTAGTATTGGGATAGTAACAATTTGTCTTAAAAGTGTGTAAAGATTTATTTTTACATACCATTATGAAGACATAGTGCTATGCAAATGTTAAAGGTTTTGTTCTTGCAAGATCTGTCTGAATTTTCTAGTACAGCTTTTGAAAATAGAAAGTATAAAGCCTGAGCTTTTCTGACATTTGTGTTTTGAATTCTTGTGGTTGCACACTCATTTTGTGTTGATACTAAAATAAGAGCTATTACAATATCCAGGAAACTCTAGTGCCCTCTGTTTTGAGTGCTCTAAAGGGGGAGAGTCATCTAAAATGTATGGCTGTAGAAATGCTGCTGAAGATGATGAAAAAGCCTGGAGATAATCCGATAGTCATTAAGATTAAAGATGAAGATTAAGGGCCCAAATCGGCCTTTTCGAGATATGAATGTAGAAATAGGAGACTTCAGCTGATCTCTGTATGCCATGAGGTCAGCAGGATTTATCCTGGATTTTCTCTTCTGATTTTAACAAAGTTGAATGAATTCTGTTTGGAAAGGAGTTCAGTTCTGCACATCTGCAGAGCATAATCATTTTTAGCCTGTTTAGTTCCTTTTGCAGCTACAGGTTGGCTGAATTGATAAAAGCAAGGTGACATCTTAGTCACATGGTTTTGGTGAATATATTCTAAAATGTACTTTAATTGTTGATAGTATTTTTAGGAACATAGTGATGAGCATTTAGGAATGAGGCAATTACTCCGTAAGAATCTGTATTCTAATTTTCCTAGGTTTGTGTTCATGTATATGAGAAAAAAGATGCTATGTTTCCTGCTTTTCTTTTAAAAAAGACTGTGTTGGAGATGCATTTTATATATGAACTGACTTCCTTTCCCAGCAATGTTTTTTTTCTATGTTATTTCTATTCATTCTTACAAGCCAGGAGATTCTGATAGCAATAAACTGAAGAAAAGACATAAATACATCTTTAAAAAATTTTAATGTGCTAAAATCAAGGAAAGCTGTAAAAGACAGATAAGTTTGTTTAGGTAACTTAGACAAAATTTACATATTTTTCATTTATAGTAACACTCATACAAAGATCAGTGAAACTACCAAAGTGATAAATTGCATGAAAGTAGCTCATGATATTACTATGTTTGGTGGAGTAGAGGGAATAGCTCATTTGGGAGGTGTTGGTTGTTTAAACTTACACATTACAGTTGGAGTATTTGTGTAGAAATGTGCAAATTGGATGTATGTCAATGATCTTATAGACTGCTTGCATGTAGTTCCTTTAGATAAAATATATCTATCTGTTCTGTATGATGCCTATTCTTCTGGTGTCATCTGCACAGTCAGTGCATCCTGATGCATCTGATGCCCGTCAGTGGCATCTGGCTTTCAGGTTGCGAGTCCTAGGTGTGCTGCTAAGGTCCTGCTGACCTGTAACCTGCTCCATTCAGTCTCCTTCTAAAGAACTCTGCAGGAATGAATATGCTGCGTGATGGTTATGCTTTTTGATAGGCAGTTCCTATTCTCTGGGTGCAGATGTAGCTCTGTGGCACCTGGCAATACAGAATGCCCAAGTAATTGAGGGAGGGCCTGTGATGAGGCTTTGCATGCTGCTTAGAACCCAGGTGGTTCATCTGTGGAAAAGGTATACATACAGACCCTCCCTGAAGTGTGAATCTAGTAATGGAAGCATCATCTCTACCATGCACAGAATAACTACCTCTCTTTTAGACAACACTTGCACTAAAAATGGAAGAATTAGGGGGGTTTTGGCAATGGTATTTCTTTTTTTCCCCTCAGTATTTGGTTGTGTCCACTACAATATTCAGGTCAGTTCAGTATTACGGCAAGTTACTCTTTCTGCATTTGATTCCTTGAAGGTAATCCTTTGCCTGTACATGTTACTGAATTCCGTTATACTGTTGTCACACCACTTTTGCACTTAATCAGGATCATTCTCAATTGTCAGTGTTCTTTGAAGATTATTTTTTTCTGTTTCTCCCAATTTTTGCCAATGGCAGTTCTGGTAAGTATATTTGTATTCCATTGTCTAAATAATTAATGACAATGTTGACTAAAACCAAACCCAGCAGGCACACACCCTTGCAGGGACCTCCAGTTTGACAATGAGAAGTTGGTAGTTTCTTGTCTGAGTGCAGTATTCCATCCAGCTGCACATTTATCTGACAATAATATCATTAAACAATACAATATCATTAAATATAAAAAGTTGTGTTGTGCAACTGTATCAAGTATCTTTGTAAAAGTTAAGAAACTTCACATTGGCCATCTCTCATGAATTCCGTAAGCCTTTTACAGGGTGTTGTGGGGGAGTTGCCTTGGTTCTGCATTGTTTCCCTTTAAAAATCACAATGAGTGGTTGTCATGCTGTCTTGTATGTGGTTAATAACTTGGTGTGTTACGAGGTATTGAAAAACAGTGACTCATCTGTGTTGTCTCAGATCCTTTCTACTTTTCGGAGGACAAAGGGATTGATTTCCTTTCTGAAGCCAAGATAAACCAGAAAAAAAACTGGTAATATGAGACTACATGACACAAACTCCAGTTAATAATCGTGGTGTTAACAGATTTCAATCATCTGTAAATAAATCTAAAGTAATTTAGTGCGTGTTAGCGTGATATATTCCATATTCTTCATTGTTCTAAAAGTGACAACTTACTATCATGAGACACAAAACCAGAATGTAAAATAGCATCATATAGTTTTTCAGTGTATAGACATTCATTAATGTAGCTAGTCTGAATTCTGTTATTCGAAATAGTCTGCATCAGCAAGAATGATTCCTGATGTCTGCAGTGTGTGCTGGAATATTTACATTATGGCTGTGTCCTGTGTTCTGTATCGCTTCAGGGATGGGGCTGCTGGTAGTGAAGTGCAGAGCCATGCAAACTTTCTTCTTCTATTCATCCTTTGGTAATTGTGATGGGTGCTCCCAGTTACATGCTGCATTAATAGCCAAAAAGGGTGCTAATCTGACTAGCTGGATCAGAGATAGATGATTCGTTATTTTTTTTCTGCCTTTGGCAGTCATTTCCACAACTGCTTATTTACTGGTAGAGGGGCAAAAAAAGACATGGTAACCAAGACAAGAAGCTTTTACGCTGGTACATTAACTATGTAATTTGTTATACAGAGAGCTTTAAAGATTAATGATCAGTGTGTTTAATTTCTTCTTTTTCTTTTTTTTTTTTAGTAATCCCAAGTCTGCTAGTCAGAGGATAAACAAAAAAGTAAACAATGATGCGTCATTAAGGATTCAAAATTTGTCTATTTTGGTGAAACAAATAAAAACTTATTATCAGGTCAGTAATTGGTTTTTGTATCATGTTTTGCCTAGAATTGTTTCTAAGTATTCTTTTATAGTTTTGCCTTTAAGGGGAACAATAAGATTAATACTTTGAGATATTGTATGGATGGCTGTTGGTTTATTTGGAAATCTGGTCAAATTTTTCATCACAAATTACAGGTATAGTAGTAGTCTGGAAATGTGTATGTGAATGATATGTTTATATAATAGATATTCTGCATCTTTGCTCATATAGTACATTAAGCACTATTGGTTGGTATTATCTGAATTGAGGTGAGTTTTGTGCCTGTGAGAAATTATCAAATATGCACTTACCTTTATCAACAGAATCTTCGTAAGAAAAAATGTGATAAAATTTATTGGGTTTAGAATTAGTTTGATTTTTTTTTTCAGGAAGAAAAAATCAGTGAGGTAGTAACATTCAAATGGGATTTCACAGTAAATGCAGTGGTTATCTAATTTAGAGCTGTAAAATAGCCATTTAATTTTGTGTTTTGTGTGATAGGTAAGTGCTGGTACTATGCCTGCTAGATGCAGAGCCTGGGTAGAGTGGTGTACGCATGGACACACTATAGTAGGACACTGCAGATATCACCAGAGTCCCTTATAGTGCGTCTTGTAGTGCCCTTCCACAATTCCCTGCACCTTTCTGCCAGGAGAGTCCAGATCTGGGAGAAAATCTCCTTTGATCGCCCTCTTACAGTGAGTGCATCATGACAGAGCCTGTACTGTTGTATGCTTTTCCTCATGTGTGCACACATAGTGTATGTTCTCAAAAACTTCCAAGTGCAGTGAAAATTCCCAGCTGTCGCTTACTGCAGTGGTTAAACACTGTGCATCTTTCTGTCTAGCACTTTGTGCATACGCAGACTTCCCATCATTCTTTATTTAGCAGCCACTACCTGTGAGTATAAGTGATACCTGCTAAGACCCATATGCTTTTCCATTTCCTGATGGTGGTCGTTTTCGACCAGGCATTAGTGTTTCACAACTGGTGCAACAGAAGGCACAAATACTGACAGGATTATCTTTATTTGAATACAAAGCATTCCCTGTGCTGCTTTGGCTGTACAGCATCAGGCAGAATTACTTGCGTGCAGGTAGCTTACCTTTGAATGGTTCAGGATAATGATTGTTGCGTCAAACCTTTGTGTTAGAAATAATTTACTACATCTTTTTAAAAATATTCTTCAATAAACTTTAAAATCAGTCACCATGCCTTTCATGGTTCAAGTTTGTCCTGTGTAAGTGTAAGCTATAGAGAACTTTTTCCCCCCAGTCTCTCAGGCTTCTAGTCTTGTGAGATGCCAGCCTCTTCAGATAGTGCAAGTGAGAAAACTTATAAACATTACAAGTCTGGCATTTTAGTAAGAGTAAAGGCATTTAGTCGCCAAACTGGAACACTTGTTTGAATTTAAAATTGCTTTTTTCAAGTGTTGGTGTTCACTCAGCTATGCTCACATGCATGCAGGGCGCTTTATGCACTGTGTTAGTTGATTGGGGTTGGAGACAAGTGTTAAAGGATGGACTGTAGTCTTTGTTTCCTCTTAAACTTAGTGCAGCCTGGCAGCTGGAGTTTTCCCACAGCGCATGCATGGGTTAGCAAGGTAGCATGTAAACTAATTTTCAAAAAGTGGTCAGTTTAGTTCCTGTCACCTGTGAAATCACCCAAGGCAGAAAAGCTAGTGCTTGACGGATGCCTTGGAATCAATCTGAGAGGCCCCTCATAGCCTGGGGTATGCCTGGCGTAGGAACGAGGGCTCACACCTGAGCGCTTCAGGCCCAGCTGTCTATACAGGCATCGTGCTTGGTATATGTTCTGTACAGGATGCCTGAGATCTGAAGATAATGGAACATGGAAAATAATCACTGTATTGAGGTACGAGATTGATTAATGTCTGGAATATTACAGTAGGAATAAGATGGATACGAGGATTTTTAATTTTTAGCATTACGTTATCCTAACTTTTAGAACTCTGTTGTGAGCTTGTCCATGCTAGTTTATTCCATGTGCTTTTATAATGTCTGTGGAAAACTTTCAGTTTAGCAAATAATTGCATCAGTGTTGTATATGTTGTCAAAAAAACTGCACTGATAGACTGTAACATTTAAAATTAAAATGTTATGTTAGCTTATACACGTTTTCTGGTTCCTGAGTCATCGTTGTGCTTCTCTGTAATTAAAATTGCATCTCATTTTTCCAGTGAAGCTGCTTTACTCCTTTTGAGTATCACCAAACTCTTACTAGGTACCAAACCAGTCTTTTGAGCCTATCCATTTCCTGGCAGTGTAAGAGTGTGGAATTGTTCTCAGCAGCTGATTCAGGAGAACTCATCCCCCTATAAGATTTGTTGGGCTTGGGAGGCTTAATACAGTGAGCTTCCATGACTCCAGTGGGTGCCCTGTCAGCCTCATTTGACCGATGATATGTGAGTCTTTAATGAAATAAATACGAATAAACTCTAAAAGTCTGTACAAGCAAGGCAGAATTTTGTAAATAGGCTTAGTCTATTTTTTCAGGTTAAACTACAGCTAAAAGAAACACATGAATTTTGGGACACACGAGTTCCAATGTCAGATTTTTAGTAGAAGCAGTCATTTCAAAAGTAAACACAGATTGAGAGCAGTTGCACCAAGCTTACTGATGAAGTTCACACCATGTGACACAAAAGGTGGTAGACGTCTTTGGAGCACGATAGAGGTGTTATAAGAAAAGAGGTGATACTGTCACTAGTCCATAGAGGACATATTTCTTGGTAACTGCTGCTTGTACTCTGCTTCACAGTAAAGAAAAGCTTTATAATAGCATCGTGGAATTATTTGAGCAATTACAAAAAAAAAAAACCAAACCACAAAACAAACAACCACAACAACAAAAAAAACCCAAACCCACTAAAACCAAACAAATCCCACCCACACACAAAAAACCCCACGCAAACAACCCCCCCCCCAAAAAACCCAACAAAAAAGCCACCAAGCCCTGATATTTTTGCAGGATGTGATTTTATTTTGTAGTAGCTATAAATACTCATTGAATTAATGATAATTGTATCTGGTTTTTTATTTATTTAAAACTTCCTGTGGTGCAATTCATAGTTTTTTTTATTATTTGAAAATTGTCTTTATCAAGATCTCAGAAGTACAAGAGTTGGTTAGTTGAAATTAATGATATTTGAGTAGGTCAAAGCTATATTCTTTCTCCTTATAATTTGTCTTAGGCATGTGCAGTGAGAGTACATATTTTTCTGTCTAGTATTCATAATCAGCTCAGATACAATTTTTTAGGTCCTATATTAACTGGTGAGAACTGTCAAGTACAGCTATAGGTAATAATTTCCACGGTGTTTTTCAAGTAAAATTGGCATTTTTCAAATTTGACGTAAAATTAGTTGACGTTTTAGCTTACAATGTGACACCTAATATGTGCCTTTTTAGATGTAAAGCAGTGATAGTTCTGGGATATGTTGCTTTTGAGTATGAACATTTTATGTATTAATGAATCTGTCACTGTGGAAAAACAAAAAGCGTGACTCCAGAGCTTCCAATAGGATGGCATCTGCTGTGAATAAACATTGGGGGACAGGAGGAAGACTATTCTGCTTCAGAAGAATTAGGCTCTGTCTAGACTGGGGATTTGACCTGATTACAGCCATTACTGGCTGGTAGAAGCTATCCATTGATACAATCTATAGAATAGATAGGCAAAGCTGCTGCTTGAGTGTGTGGGACTTAACCTAACTAAAACTCTGCCTGATCATGCAAATAGGATTTTGTACCTTTATATTCAGGATTGTTCCAGTGTAACTGCAGCAAAAAACCTGTGATTTTTCACATCTGTGTTTTGGTGAGGCCACCCAGACTATGGATGTGAAGTAGAGGAAATTGATCTTTTGTAGTATAAATGCAACTTAGAGCAACTAAAATAAACATCTATCAATAAGCTAGGCAGAGAAGCATCAACACTAATAATTGAAAGGAGTTCTGCTACATTCTGGGACACAGGATCTAGTTGGCTTAAGATCCACAAGCTAGCTCATTGCCACAAGAGGATTTTACTATGTTGAGGTGATCTTGCAAACTATTAAAAGTAGGCATTTGTAGAAGTAATTCATACTTGTGTTTTTTAATTCAGGTCTAAATAATTAAGTATTGAACGTATATGTATTAAGACCCGAAAAATTTTAAACTACTTATGTAATACTAATTTCTCTGTAGTGCTGATTAGTGTTTGATGCTTTCTTTTGTTCAATACATATGATTTAAATAATATTTCAATTAACCTTTATAGGACAGTTTGCAGCAGTTGATCATGATGTCTTTGCCAAATGTGTTAATAATTGGAAAAAATCCTTTTTCTGGTAAGTTTATTTTTCACTAAGATGAAAACTTATATTGATGTAATAAGTTGTATTACTTCACTGGAAAGAAAATTCATACAGGATTGAGCCTTTCAACAGCAGATTGTGTAAAGAGTTTTAGTAAATAAGTGGTTTAATAATGATGAGTAACATTTTCTTTGTTCACGCCAAAGGTCCACACTTCACAAAATGTGTTCTGTCCCAGCCTCAGTGCTGGATGTCGTTAGGATTTCTACTGAAGCAAAGTGCATTTCCCGGTAACCAATGAGCCACTGATATGGCGAAGTATAAGTTTCATGTATTCCCATGTATTCCCAGCTACTAGACTTTCAACTTTCTTTACCTAAGACACCCCTGCGAAAATTGGCAGTTTAAGCAATTTGGATCTACCTCCTTCCTAATCCTTCTTTTTCTTCCCCCAAAACTCTCCTGCTTCTCTTACATCGTTACCTGAAAAATATTGCAATTACCTTCTTGCTCTCTCCCTTGAACTGACACTGTCTTTTCCATACTCCCACCTTCTCTGCTTCCAGCTCTGACAGTTGCAATTTTCACACCAAGAAAATTAGCCTCTATGGACCCAGCTGACTATCCACAGCCACTTGGGAATCTCTGCACCATGCTCTCAATTCCAGAAGCACGGAGCAGACACACCTGGCCTGCATGGAGCCACTATGGATTGGGCAGAATTTATTTACTTGGGTCTAATGTGTCCCAGGTGTTCTACATCTGATGTTCTAGCACCTCAGCAGAGAGGTTAGGAACTACTCTAACAGGCTGTGTAGCTTCCCCTGGCTTTTTTCTTTATTTAAGATGTCTTACTTGCCATGCTTCCGTGTATGTGAGACAAGATTTTTCTCATGAGCAAGAAGAACCATCTGTGCTACCTCACTGTTCAATACCAGGGTTCATAATGTTGATACTTTCCATATCCCATCTGCATATATCCCATTTATGTGGGTAACTTGACGTATTTTTTTATTTTACTTTCTGCTTTTGAATATTGCTGCTTTTGCTTCTGAGGTCACAGCCTTTTAAGTTTTTCTACGTGTAGATGCTGTAATCTGTCATATGCACCAAGAAGTGTGAATGTGATCTCTTCTTTTCCAAAAGAACAGAATCCATCATGCATTTATATTTTGATTCCTCACTTTCTTAAGGCTTTCTAAAGACTCCATGGATTTGCCGAGAGACCAGATTTAGCGGGAAAATATTTTAAAAAATGGGTCATAGTACTGGTTTTGTAGTGACATTTTTTATTCTCTTTAAGATACTGAGACAAAATATGTCTTAACAATATCATGTAGTAGAAGAGGAAATTTTATTAAAAATGCTCTACAAAAACCCACAAAGATAATTTAGTACTCAGCTGTATACATAAAAACTTATGCTTTAGCCATTAATAAGAAAGCTTCTTCCTGTTTTGGGACCTCAGCTAAGTCTGCGTAGCGTTCGTGGTTTGGCAACTGGAACCTCTGGTGGTGTATGCATTGCTGTCCTCTAGGGACATTACTGGGTTTGTGAGAAAATATGGACTTTACAGCAGCATAGCCCACATATTAAAAAAAAAAATTCTCTGTATGGACAGTATTCCTGAAGATGTTTCATATTCCTGCCTGAGTTCATGACAGTTTGATTTGAATCAGAAGAGAGACCTGTTCTTTTGAGTTCCATATAGAACCTTTCCCCTTTGCTCTTGCTGTGTCAACTTGAAGAGGACCTCATCCCTACAGGGATTTTTAAGCTTTGTTTCTTTGGTGGGCAAGTGTAGTGACATCAAACCTCAGTGACCTTTTGAGAGACTTGCTGTGTAAATCTGATTGCATCAAGGCAAGCCCCCATAGTAAAATTCAGTTCTCCGATAATGGTTAGGTCCACTAAAGCTTAGGCTGTAGGTGTGATTTTCTTCTTTTTTTTTTTTTCAGGAATGTCTTCCAGTTTTTCCCCTTTGTGCTACTTTGCACTTAAGGAATGATTAGTAGAAAAATAACAGAAGACAACAAATTGCAGAAGACAAGGGTGGATAAGATTTCAGGAAGACAAATATATTTAACTATATTAGAGGTAGTTGGCTAATCAAGGAAAATGCAGATAGAATGCTGGATTTGGGTTTTGGTGATAAAAGAGGTCATCAGAGACTTCATCAAGAAACATTTCAGTTGAGCAAATTGGCAGGAAGCCAGTTGGAGGAGAAAACTGGAGGAGAAGAGTACAGGCTGTGATTGTAAATGTTAAATTACAGAGGAAAAGGACAAAGGAGATAATGAAGAGGCAAATGTTCTTTAATGGGGGAAGAGGAAAGATTAAAACCAGTTCATATTTCTGAGGGAGCAAGCCAGGGAAGGATGGAAGGCTACGGAGGATATGAAAGTCAGGGGTAAGAGTGAGGGCAGGGAAGATCAAAGGGTAGGAGAGGGTAGGGACAAAGCTCAAGCAGCAAGTTGGAGGGTGTAGAAGAGAATGATCCATTTCTGTATTGGTGGTGCAGAGAAATGAAGACAGACATACAAGACAGCTGGTAGTAGTGGGAAGCTGAGGTTGTTCAATATTTTGGCATGTGCCTTCAAGGAGCATGGGGGAGAGACATGGAAACAATATTCAGGTAGGCTTTTAAAAGCCAGTCAATAGATGCTGAAGCACTGTGCAGCTGAGCATCCAAAGAGAAGTTCAGGAATTGCTTTACAAATACAGAACAAAAAAAACCAAAACAAAATGTGATAAATTTATTGGGATAAATGAACGCAGCATGTGAGATGTTGGTATGGATTCCTTCTGTTACAATATTCTGGTTAACCTTTATTAAGACAGGCAGCCAGGTCGAATTCCCCTTCCTTAACTGAAGCATGTCCTTCTGATCAAACAGGTTCATTGATGGTTTCTATTTCTATGTTGAAAGACCTCACAGCACAAGTCTTTGGGGTACAAGTCCATATAAATGATTAAAGATCTCCCATTTGAGTTCATGTTCTTTGTAACGTGTCTTCTCAACAAACCTTTTTTGAAAAATTAAACATCACATGTTCATTGGGATATACATATCCCACTAAAAGAAGCAGATTGAATCCATGTTGAAAAAAGGCTCCCTACTTAATATTGTAATGCACAGAGAACTCCTGAAGCCATGAGGAAGGTGGCAAAGCTTAGGCTCCATCTCTTTCATCTCTGTTTTATGACAGCAGGCTTGACTCTTTACTGAGAGCTCATCAAAATCATTAAGAATTACATATCGTTTTAGGTTTTTTCCTGATTTCTTTTTGATTTCCTCTCTTGATCAAGATGACCTCATATCTGTAACTTTTTGAGAAGGATTTTACATTTACTTCACTTAGAAAATACTGCAGTGGATTAAATCAAAGGATATTTTTTCAAGTGCTTGTAAGTGAATGGTTACATCTTTCTTATGTGGGGGTTCATCCAAAATAGACTTAGTTGCCCAGCATAGAAGATTGCAAACTGCCATTTCAGAAGGAAGGTTCTGGTTGAATTTTCTTTTACATCCTTATAATCATCTTGAGATCATTGGAGATCATCTGTGATTACCAAGCCCTTTAAAAAGGGGACTTTAGTAACTTAGGTCAGGTTCAAGAATGACCGTGCGTACCTTAGTACACACTAGACATTCACTGTGGTGTTTGCTATTTGGACTGAGTGTGAATCTGTTGGTATCAGTAGTAGTTCTGTCGCAGAGTACAATTTTGCAGAATAAAGGTCAGATTTCTAGCCAGACCCAGCAATGTTATGTTTGACAGCATAGCTTTTACCTGTTCAGCTAACAATGAAATAAACTGTTGGCTGAAATCCAGCGTATATTGAAGAAAGGGTGCTGTTAGGACTCTTTTGTTCCTAGATAGCCCAATGGATGGTGTTTTCTGTTTCAGTAAAGCAAAACGACATATGGCCATATAGTTTAATTCCAACTAGCCTAAGCTATTTTGCCATCCATAAAGCATTTGCTTTATAGCATTCATAGTCTAGATATAGCATATATTTAGTAGCAGGACCAAGAACATTTTGAGTGTAAAAAGTAAGATACCTTTTTACTAATCTGTAAACAGAGTTCTTTAACTTAGGCTTCTTTAGGAGATTAAGGTGCTTAAAGCGAGATTTGGAAATATGTTCTGATTTTTTGGATGTACAGATGAATATTTAATATAGGTAATAAGTTCACTTAAAATTATTTTCTAAAGCTAACTCCTATGGCTTGGGGGTAGCAAATAATTTAAGCACCTTTGTAAATATCTCAAGATACCTGCGCTTGCAGTTGAAAACTTGATGGTAGGTCTCCAAGGCACTTTTGAAAACGCCACTCTTCAATTGTGCTCTACGAAGGGCTGAAATGGTGTTTCTTCCATTTGACGCTATTATGGATGTTAAGCTATTTGTTAATACCGAAAGTTGGCACTTAAGTGGCAAAAAGGAGTAAGTTGAAAGCTGTCAAGATGGGGGTTTCTTCATATTTTTGTTTTCTAAACTTGGTTAACATAAATTATATGAAAATAATGAGTAAGCCTGATCTTTTCTGAGGAGTAGGGGGAGAAACTCAAATTACCATTTTACACGTACCATTTTTTTGTTCTTGTTTTCTTCTTAGAGCCAGGTACTGAAGAAATAAAAAAACTCCTCCTGCTTTTACTTGGTTGTGCAGTTCAGGTAAGTTCAATGATGTTTACATCTGTGTGGAATAATTTAAGAGTTGCTGATCTTTTTTCTTACTATTTTTAATACCTGAGGTTATATATAACTTTGACCTTCCTTCCTCTAGTGGTACTATTGCATTCCTTGAAAATCTGGGCATTCTTACAGTTAAAATGGCTACACCTCTTATGTTTTACTGTATGAATATAGCAAACTGTGTATGTAGGATCTCTTAATAGTTTATTAGTTTTAATCATGTGAATTAGCCTGATACTGTAAAGAAAAGAAGAAAATGAAGTACTGAAGAATTATCTTACTGATATATCTTACTGAAACTGTTTCATGTATTTCATAACCTTTTTTGATAGACTGCCGTTCTTATTAGGAAATTTTGTACCATTCAGCTAATTAAACTGAAAAAATAAAATCGGTCATATGTTCTTAATAACTTAAATAAGCAACTTGAGTACTAGAGGAGAACGCTGAAAAAATACCTCTGGAACTCACTATCATAAAACTTGAATAAGTAGTGATTAAGAAACCTCTTCCTTGCCCCATTTCAATAGCTGTTTTTTCTTAATTGCTTTATTAATGTTGAAAGTTGTTATAATTACTGTAACATGACATAAACCAAGTATTTATTGGTCAACAAAATTATTGAAAAATTTAGTAGTGTGATCATTGTAATGTCAGCTTTCTTTTGTAGCTTTTAGAAATAAAAAAGAGGAATGAAAATACTTGTGATTTTATATATGTATATGTATATAAAATAGGTGTCTTTATTTTTAGTGTCAGAAAAAAGAAGAGTTCATTGAAAGAATCCAAGGTCTGGATTTTGACACTAGAGCAGCTGTTGCAGCCCATATTCAAGAGGTATATTGATATTATTGCGCTTTTAATTTTTTTGGAGGTAGAATATCGTATTGTATGATTAATTGTATTTCTTCAAAAGCAAATAAATCAAATGTGATTTGTGTATCTAGTGGTTTCAGTATGCAAAAAATGCCTTTATTTTTTTTTTTTACTTCATTCACAAAGTATTTAATGATGAAGCTCTTTTGGATTACATAGTTAAAGCAGTACCAGGGAGCAAGTATGCTGCTCCAAGAATTTCTTAGCATTACAGCAAATTTAGTTTAATGAATTTTTCATATGCAAATCTATTTATAAAATATAATTCAAATTCCATGTATGTGATATATAATATATATTATGTCATAGACACCTTTTGCTTTTTATTTTGCCAGAAGTACAAGGTACTACTTTCATGTAGATAAACTATTCCGTAACATACAATTTAGTCTATTTTAATTGTTGGGGTTTTTTTGTACCTCCTCTAGAGAATTTAACCCACAGAGTTTCCATTTTATTTTCTTATGCTTCCTTTCTACTCTTCTACTATAAAGGGGGTGTTTTTTCTGTTCTATTTCATTCCGTGTAGGTAACTCATAATCAGGAAAATGTGTTTGATCTGCAGTGGATGGATGTCATGGTACTGACACAAGAATACGTTGAACCTCTCTTGAAAAATATGGCATTACATTTAAAAAGGCTTATAGATGAAAGAGATGAGCACTCAGAGGTATTGATGTGGTTTGTTGCTTAAGAGAAATATAAGAAATCATTTTTTGAGAATGATAGAGCTTACCATTTTTCTAACTAGGATTTTAATGTCTGTTCTGTTAGTATACTTAAGCAAGGATTCCTCACTGCCAGAAAGTTATTTTAGCCAGTTACGGTGTGCATACTAGTTGTTGAATACTGTGAGAAACAAGAGAAGATGATAACAGAGGCTTTTTTTTAGTGTAACCAGAATCTGCAAAACTAAGTAGCATTTATCTGTAGTTGAAAACAGAAAATCCAAAGCTGTCTCAGCTGAAGTATCCAGGAATCAGTAACCTGTCAGTTTGCAAATCAGTCAGGGAAAGAGGCTTGTTCTATTACTGTATCCAGTTGCACAGCTTTGAGTGAACTGGAGCAGAATTCATACTAGGACTGCAGGTTTTACAAGCTTATCATGAGGCACAGTCATTGTACTGTGTAAGAATCAAGCAACAGAAATGTATTTAATAAAAATTGGAAGTTATGAAACATCTTGGTGGTCCCAGATTCATCCCTCAGTAGAGTATGGATATGTTAACTGTCAAAGGAATATTTGGAATAATTTCAACATTAACTACTGTCTTTCCAGTTCACAGTCTTGATAAGAGTAAACTAAAACTTAACTGTGAGAGGAGAGGCAATCCTTTTTGCAACATCAAGGAAAAATAACTTTAAAATACAAGAGTTCTTTATATTAGGGTAACACCTTTATTTATATGATGACATAGGAATATTCCTATAGGTCTCATGCTTTATTCAGTTGGCAAGGATGCTGCTGCTCACTGAAGAACACCAGTTTCTTTAGAGATCTGTATTTATGTTCACGTTCAAGGAATTAATGCCATTTCATTACCCAGTCCATTCTAAGCACTGATAATTTTGTACACTAACAAGTCTGAATTGGAGTAGTTTAAGAATAACCAAACAGCACTGTTAAATAGCTGTGACTACTTGCTTTAGGTATAGAGGTGTATATAGGGCTTCAAACTTATTTTACGGCAAAACTTTTCCATTATTCTTCTTTCCTTGCAGTCTTTGATGTATTAAGGCAGTGAATTATATTAGTTTCTGACATATAAATGGTTCTCTAAACACAATTGCGTGCTTTTTTCCTTCTTTTTTTTAATATTTATTTCTTAGACTATCATAGAACTCTCAGAAGAACGGGACTGCCTCCGTTTTCTACCTCACGCATCGGCAGCACAATCACCTTGTGGATCTCCTGGCATGAAGCGCACCGAAAGCAGGCAGCACCTGTCCGTAGAGCTAGCAGATGCCAAAGCAAAGATAAGAAGGCTTAGGCAAGAGCTGTGAGTACACATAGGTGGCAGAAGTGTGTTGAGAGTTGTGGGGGTTTTAAATCCTGTAGATTTTGCACAATAGTAGTACTTTATAAAGAAATTCTTCATTCCTTCAAGTGTTAAGTTACATTTTAAAATGCCTTATTTTTAGTTATTGCACCCCAGGAAGCATATTTTTAGCACATTAGAATATTTGTGCACGAATGTGACAAATGCAACTTTTCATCTGTGTTTTGTCTTAATTTGTATTATGAATTCTATTGATGTTTTAACTGTAAACATACTGAAATCAGTGAACTAGTGCTGTGGTAATCTTGCATCTCTTGTACTCTGAACTTTCTGAAAAACTAACTATGTTTGAGCAGTCTCTTGAGCATGTTACAACAAAGTAATGGGCTCTTTACATAAATTGTCTTTTTGAAATACTCACAGCTAATCTAATGCAGGGTGGTGTTTTTCTTTTGCATATTGTGTCCATATTGTTGTTTCAGAGGCAAGTTCCTTGTGCTTCCTCTATTGTTCATTATCATTAATGAATATCTGACTGTAGTTTTAATATATAGGTGTTCATATACGTTATTAAGAGACTATCTTTGCAGTTGAGGCAATTATTGGGTGACACATTTGAGCAGTTGTGTGGGGCAGGCAGGCAGGGACTGGAAGTAAAAGCTGTGTCCTGACCATTCAAGGATTAGTGGCAAAAATATCTTTTTAAAAGGAGATAACACTGTAGTGATTCCTTAATCATGCTGCTGATAAGTGACCAGTTTCTTGTTGGAAATTAGAGTAAGAGAGAGTCACCTATGGTTTATGAAAGGTTTTGATTTGATGCAGGTAGAAAAAAAAATTATTAGAATAATTTCCCCCCGCCTTTGCTTCTTTCTGTGTAGAAAATCCCTTGTCTGCACAACACACATTTGCTCATGCCTTTCAATACTGTTCCACTTCTATCTGTCATGCCATTCTAGAGGGAAAAATGAAAGAAAGAAGGAAAATTTTGCAAACCAAACTCCACTAAATCTCTTGACCCACTGCAAACGTGGGTGCGGTGAAACAGACTTTGAGTTTACTGGCTATTTATGGTTATTTATGTTTAACGAATAATGTAATTTATAAAATTAGTAAATTTTACAGCTCGAGTCAGTTAGAGTTTCCAGCTTGCTAGTTCATCCAGTTAAGGGAGTGCTCTCTTCTCCCCCTAGTGCTGACCCCTTAGCTAAGGGGTATATTTCCCTCCTTCACCTCATCCAAGTACTGTGAAAAATCAATACTATTATAACAAAGATTTTTGATTCTTTATTTTTTCATATTCTAATGAAAACCTTTTTTATAGCTTCTATTTTATGAAGAAAAGTGATTCAGTAAGTGTCAGTGGGTACTCTGTCTGTCTTCATAGTCTAGGAACAAATCTGAGCAGTAGTGAAGAGTTATTTAAAGAGAAGAACAATAATAGGCCAGCGGAGAATCTGTTTCTCCCTGTAGCAATGTGTAATGTTTTAACAGAATAAGGTATGTGCAGTTTGAGCTTAAAATACAAATGTTAAATCTGAAGAGATTCAATACAGAGAGTAACTTGCCTATGGTTTAGAAACAGCATAAAGATTTTTAATCCAGCATATATCACAGAGAGGGGAGAAAATAAAATTAAATTAGAAGTTGAAGGTAGCATAAGTCACAATTATCAGCTTGCTGGTCTGCTCTTATCAGAGTCTGTTGATCAGATCATCTCTAGCTGGCTGAATTAAGTATCTGGTTGATTTACTCAGAGGATCCCCTTCCCCCACTACATCTTGGTCTTCGTGAAGAATAGAGGACAAAAAGATATGGCTCTTTTTTTCTGATGTCGGTATTATCATGTGTCTACTGAAATGAGCCCGCCCAGGATATTCTGTAAACAGCTGCACCAAGAAAATTAGTGAAAAAATTGCTGTTATTAGTTTGATTGACAGTTAATAGATAGCCTAAACAGTGAACACTGGTATGTTCTGTATAATTTAGTACAATCCTCCCTAGTCTGTAGCTGAAGCATGCAATTAGGCCAACAGTGACGGCTCGGAACATTTCACATTTTGCACTCTGTTTGAATTCAATTCGTAAATAAGTTTCCTTTACGTGTAGCAATATATTTAAAGTACTAGACTTTGATATATTGACTTGTCTGTAGCATTTGGTATTAAATGCTGCATGTATTTGCTAAATTTAAAATCCTATTCATTCCAGAGTTGAAAATATTCAGCCTAAAAATTATAAATAATCTGGTTTTGCAGTGAAGCTTCATATCTGGTTTAGTATGCACTGCAGTTAATATAATGTCATACAAAATGTCTGTAAAGATTATTTTTCTTCATGGCACCATATGCCAACAGCTGGATGCAAAACAGTGATTTGAGACTTGTAATATAGAAACTCCAAAACTGGAAATTGCACACCTAATTTTCTCTATTAAGTCCTATGTGTTTCTATGTAGAACAATAATAGGAGTATGAATGTTAATAGAGAAGTTATAGTAATCTAACATAATACAGAATATATTTGTATTTCTGTATGTTTTCTGACCACTCAAGTAGAGGGAAAGCTTTGATATCTGCTGTGGACAATGATGTTGCAGTGACCTCTATGTAGATGAACTCTTGTATACTTGTAGGCTGTCAAAGACCTTTTTGAAATAACACATGGTTGCAAAAAGATCATTCAGGGTGAGATTGGCTTATTTAAAAAGAACCTCTCCTAGTTTTGTTTAAAGCAAATATATTTTTTTGTATGATTATTTTAGATTGTATTATACATTTCAGTCCCTTAAACTCTTCTATTTCCCACTTTTCTACTATTCTGTTTCATACTTGTATTCCAAAATAAAAAATAATATAGCAACGTTATTTGAATATGTAATATCTTTTTTAGGGGTATACAATATTGGATATGGGAGGTTTTTTCAATAGTGCATACTGTTTGTTCTGAGGTGCCATTGAATTTTGAACATTAGGTACTCTGTCTTTGAGAGAATTAAGTAATTCCCTTGCACTTACTCATTGTGCACTTACTCATTTTTGAGCATTGAGAAACAAGTGTTAGCTGGGAGTTAAGAATTGAGTCCTGTAAGAACTTTAGTATTCTATGTCAGATTGATTTTATTACATATTTCTGAATAGACTAAAACAGATACTGCATTGTTTCCATAAAACTAAAAGTCTTTATGAATTTCATAACATTATTAAGGTTATTAAGTAGTATCTTCTTTTAAAGAATAAAGGCACCTGAAAACCTTAATTCTTCTCTGTAAGAGAGAGAAAAATTACAAAAGTATAAAAGTGCTTTTAAAATTAACTTCGTATGATCTGTAACAGGGTGCATCAGTGGTGGTTGTCTGGTTCTCTTGGAAAGTATCTGGATGTTTTGAATACATATATTGAAATTATTCTAAGTTTGCTTTTGGATGTGAATCTCCTGATACACATTCATGTGTATTGTCTGGGTTTTTTTACAAAAATAAAATCCCTTATCCCTTATCATAAAGAAGATCCTTTATTACACCCTAATGTTTTCTGCCCCACATAAGTAGGAGATGTTAGTGAACAGTTTAAATGACTATGAAAAATCCGACCAAATTTAGAAGATTAGATATACGTTAGATATTCTTCAGGTTTTAGTCTATAATGGCATACCTAAGTTTTACACTCTGATGACCATGAAATTCTGGATTAAATAAGGGAAGTCTCATGAATCTTGGTATTTTGTTCTCAAATGAGATGATATTTGTAAAGTTTTGCAGTAATATTTAAGTGTTTTATGTTTTCTCTTTTAAGTGAGGAAAAGACTGAGCAGCTCCTTGACTGTAAGCAAGAACTTGAACAGATGGAAGCTGAACTAAAGAGACTTCAGCAAGAGGTATAGATTTTGAACAACTATGGTTTAAAATAAAGATTAGGTTTTTGGTTTGTTTTTTTATTAGGAAGTATGCTTTAATGCCTTTTTTAAAATCTGCACTCTAAATGGGATCTTTTATAATTTATTCATTTATTTGGCCTAGTATGCTGGAAAAATATTGAGTTAGGTTAGTATTTCTTTGATTATTTTTTTATTATTATTTCCACATTCAAGCAATTTACCATCAACATATCCTATGAGCATATGTGTACTGAATTTTTCTCAAGAACCATCCATTCAAATTTTGGCTGGTTTTCTCTATACTTTAAGTCTATGTATTGATAATGAGGGAAAACATCCGATTAATTTATTGTTATGATATGAGCATATAAAATCATTGGGAGTAATTTGAGAATATTATCTATAAAAAAGAAACGCGCTGTTGTGAAATTTACAAATGTTACATACCTCTCCTTGAAAAAGGCCACTGCAGCTTTCCTGGAAATACATCATCTGGAATGAGCCTCTACATTTATTTTTTTGTTTACCTTTTTTTTCAGTATTAACTTATTATATCCCTCTCCTCCTGAGTTAAATAATGAAGCATCTGTTATCCTTCATCGAGTACTGTCCAGTATTCTTGCCTTCTAATTTTTGTATTTTCTTGTTTTCTAGAATATGAATTTACTCTCAGATGCACGTTCTGCCAGAGTGTATAGAGATGAATTAGATGCTCTTCGTGAGAAGGCAATTCGAGTCGACAAGCTTGAAAGTGAAGTCAGCCGGTATAAAGAGAGGCTGCATGATATTGAATTCTACAAAGCTAGAGTGGAGGTATAACAAGGGGAAAAAAATACTGAATAATCATAATTTTTTGTTTGCTGTGGCTTTGCCAAGGTTACTTTGATGACTTAAACACTGGGACATGAAAACAGTGTTACAGCTTCTTGCTCTGGGATACATGATAGTCTTTTGTGATAAACTACAGTTTTTAGGTAAAAATCCTTTTGTCTAATGCCATGCAGTTTCATTTGAAGTCAGCAGTATTCACCATAGCTCTAAGCTAGCAAGACCAGTAAGACCCTCTGTTTAGGATATATACTGTGTATTGAGAAAATATGCTATAATTGTAGTAATTTCTTTATCTTGTGGGTAGAGAAGAGAAGGCACTTTTCTAAGTAAATTGTTGATGAAATAGTGGTTATACACATAAATGAGTATAGGATTACAGTGTTCAATAGATAAAATATACTAAAAAAACCAAAAACCTGCACTGATGTTAGGCGAGAGTGACTTTCAGTTCTGTCATGGCCTCAGGAACTCATTCAGTCCTCCTGCTTTAAGCAAGGTATTTTTATGTACCGATACCAGTCCAAATGAATGCTTGGCATTAATTGGTGCTTTAAGACCTGAGTGATGAAGTGTCTGCAGCCTTTTGTAGCAGCCTCCTTCTTCTCTGAAGACTGTGACATGTCATGTGCCCTCTCTTCCAGCTCTTTGTGCTCTGCAGCCGCACAGCAAAAACAAGGTGTTCTTTCTGTTCTCTGAGTTCTGTCTTAATTCATATCTTTTTTAAAATTGAATCCCTAAAACTGGATCTCATACTCTAATTTTGACTGTACTGGTTCTGAATACAGCGGAAAGATTACTTTTCTCTACACATTCTAATATAGGAACTCCTAAGCAACATCTCAACATTGTGATCTGCGGTAACCTCCACATCTTCTTCCCACTGAACTGCTGCCTAGACATGATACAAGATCCCTAATATTCTAGTTATCACATCTGAAAAATGTTATAATACTAATGACCAATGATACAGCATCCTCTGAAAAAAGACTTCTTTCTTTGAATGTTTAAAAGTTAAAACCTTCTGATGAACGTATACTTCATATGTCACAGTGTAAAATAGCTCCCACTGATAAAAGCGACTGTTAAGGAGAGGGGGAAAAACTAGAAGGCAAAACCCAAGTCTTTGTAATGTTCAGCTGTAGATCCTTCATCCAAAACTTCTAATAATAACTTTAGTCAGAAATAAAGCATATCAACTGACACAGGAGTTATTAGCTTTTTAATGGAAAATGAGATGGATAGTTTTTCCAAGTGAACAGCAGTGTAAAAAAAATTAACAATAGACTGTAATAAGAGATAAGGTGCATGGTGCAGATTAAAACATTGTTAAAAGGGCCTTAGACATTTCTGAAATTTAAAAAAAGTCTTGGTTCCCAAGATTCTTTTTTTTAAGATGACTTGTTCCTAGTCTTGCTTCTGGAAATTCATTTTATCATCTTACTGTGTAATGTTAAATAACCTGTTGAAATTTGAAGTGACTTTCTCAAGATATACTAAATACAGACCTTAAGAGCTGTTATTGAAACATCTATTCTCGAGGAGGCTCCAAAGCTACCTTCACCGCCGCTAAATAAAAAAGGCTTGTAACTACTTTCCACCTCTGGATCTTTTGACAGTGTTTGACATACTTTAAACAAGATACTGCTTTTCAACTTGGGTTCAGTGGTAGAGGTACAGTGTTGTGATTTATGTTCTCAGATTTCCTCAGCGTTGTTGGCTGTTACCTATATGTGATGTGATAGGTTAGCGTACGTGGGCCTGTTGGGAAATCAGGTACTGCGAGTGGTGAGCATTATCACCAGCCTGCTTGCATGTGAGAAGACCTGTGAGCCATTTGGAAATCATCTTACGTATGAATGACTTTATAAACTGTGTATATCTACTACTGTTGTAGGAGGGACTGAAAGCGTATGGAAAAGGGAATTGTGTACAGCATTCGAAAACAGTGGGAATTTCATTTTCATAGAATGTTTAAACTCATAAAAGGCCTAAAACTTGTTTACCTGTTTCATAGCTTGTAAACTCTGATTTTTTTAAAGCATGCTTGAATAGAGACAGATATTAATTAGTTGGGTTTCCTTCATAATAACAATAATAATTATAAGTTAATATTTGTGTAGGAAGGAGTATGAAAGATAAATACATGTTATATTCACTGATCTTTTTCACATTCTGCAGCTGACTGCATGCTGAAGTTTGAAAAGTTTTGTATTTACATCATGAGTAAAATTGACAATTATATGTTTTTACATATTATTTTCATCAGATGCCGTTAAAAAAAATCTTCTATGAACATAAATTGAAGTTGTTTAGAACCTTTAAATTTGGATGGTTGTAATTTAAGAATGTGGTTGCTTTTTCAGCATCATGTCCTGACTTTGGGCTTAAGTAGGTTTGCCCCGTGGCCTGTAAACCTAATTATGGACTGCAGAAAGTTATTCTCATAAACTTTGATCTCTTTCTTGCAATCCAAAGATTAGGGAGTTCAAGATAAGGTCAATTATGGACTCAAATGAGCATCTACATCCGTCTCCAGGCTTTGACAGTGGCCAATAGTAGATGCTTATAGGAGAGGGAAGGAACAGGGCAAGCACTTGGTGATGCTTCCCTGTTGTGCTCTCCCAGCCTCCAGCAGTCTTTGCCTAGGAAAATTGTACTCAGAGGTGGTACTTCTGAGCTTTTTGTCCTTCTCTTGCATGAGCTAGATAACTTCTGAACACATATAAGCCTTTTCATCTACACGTATCATGTAGCAATAAGCTCCACAATTCAGTTACGTGGTGTGTGAAGTACTTCTTATTGTATGTTTTGAGCCTGACACATGTAATTTTTAGTTGATGTCAGCGTTTTGCTTAGCTGTAGACCATATATGTGCAACACATCTTTCCAGATCACCCTTCAAATCACAGAGACATTTATGGTTTGATTATAATTATGAACACCTTATTTAATTTTAATGGTTTAGGGACTATTTAATTTCTCTTAAGTTACGTAAAATTTTCTTTTCCTAAAAATTTCTTAAACTACAGTTATATGATCTTGCTGTGAATTTGTTTTTTCTTTTATAAAAAGTCTGTTACAGCTTCCAAATGAATGTTTTAGCAACAGAGCAACATTTCTAAAACTAGTTATGATGTGTATCAAAGTTTGTATGAATAAGGAAGTACTTCTGTTGTGAGGGATTTTTTTGTTGCTGAATTCTTGCAGGAGTTAAAGGAAGACAATCAAGTGTTGCTAGAAACAAAGACAATGTTGGAAGATCAATTAGAGGGGACCCGAGCCCGTTCTGATAAATTACATGAGTTAGAAAAAGAGAATCTACAATTGAAAGCTAAATTACATGATATGGAGATGGTAAGTGTAAATGAAGGATGACAAAGACAAGTGATACACATTGAATTTAATTTCCATTTTTAAAAAAAGAACTTCCAGTCAGAATAGTGGGGGAGAGGAGAAAGATCTTTGTTGATTTACTAACACTTTCTGGATATGGTTTCCTACAGTAGCTTTGGTTCTGCCTAGGGAAGGAAAAATTGCAAAGGCAGTACTCTTCCTAAAGGCAGCACAGTGTTCAACTGGATGGCTAAAATAGGATGACAAGAAATACAGAGACTCATTAGTAAGAACGATAGGATCAGGTGTTTTTTATGTGAAGGTAGTCAGTTGTCACTCAAATACTTTGGTAAAAGAGGTTATTCATATTTCAAATTCTGGCAATATAGTGAGATATTTATCAGAAGGTTATTCCCAAAATAATTTCTGGGTTTAACCAGTTCTTCTCCAGAAAGTAAATACTCTAAAATATAAAGTCATAATTTGCTGGGGTAATTTTTTATTTGTCTGCTTTTTGTAAGTGGTGATAGATTATTACCTTCTGTTTACTTTCATTTTCTGCAAAATGTTGAGAGTTGCAGCTGCAACTTATTCCTGTTAAAGTTGCACGTGTGGGGAGAGTGGTGTATAAAGAGCCAGGTGAGACTCATCATGGACCCAGTCCTCTTACAGCTTTTTACGTCAAAGTAGTCTTAGGACAGTTTAGAGAAGGTAAAATTTTGCTTCTCTGTCTGTCTATGTGTTATGTGTGTTACCAAGCTGTGTTGTTATTTATACTTTCTTTCCTGATTATTTGGAGAGAAGTGAACTTTGAAAAAGAGTAAGTAGTCATTGCTATAGGTTATGACAAGAAGAGGTGGTGGTTCTGCATATTTTTCTTTACTGGTTGTTATATTTCTTCTAAGTTCTTCATACCTTTGTCTGTTCCTCCCTGCCTCACTGTGTATTGGCAAACCAGAAAATGCATTTTGCATTTCTCTGTGGCATACTAGATACTAAAATGCTTTGTGCGTGTTGAGACTTTTTTTAACATTACACGTGAAATTGTTTTTAAGGAGCGTGATATGGACAGAAAGAAGATTGAGGAACTCATGGAGGAAAATATGACTCTAGAAATGGCTCAGAAACAAAGTATGGATGAATCATTGCATCTTGGCTGGGAACTTGAACAGATAAATAGGACTACTGAACTTTCTGAAGGTAAACAGTAATACCTGCAGATTGATAAAACGATAAAATTGAAAGCTCAGAGGCTGGACATCATTAGGAAATTACAGGTCTTTATTTCTGAAGTACAGAGTGTTTTGTTGGGGTTTTTCTGGTTTTGTTTTTTTTTTGGGGGGGGGGGTGGGGTGGGGTGGGGTTGGTTTTGTGGTTTGGTTTTGGTTTTACTCATTCCCATGTATCCCTGGAGATACAGCACACATGAAAAGTCTCTGTTCTTGTGATTCTTGTTCAGTTAAACAGAGGTCTAAAACCCGTAAGTCCATTGAAGCTTGAACCCTTGAAGAAGAATGGCATTGGGTTGCCATTCAAACTTCTATACTCTATAGCACAGATCATGAATTGTCTTGCTCTACTGTTCTCGAAGTTAAGAAAGATTTGTTAAGGATTCTCAGATAAGGCAGAGTAATTGTTTGCAAAGAGTGCTATGGCAAAAAGTTTGATTCTTCCAGTACAGCGTGCTTCGTCATATGCTGGACCCCATACAAAGGATTTGTGGAAATTGAGATATGCATCCTCAGTTGCAGGAAATGGATCTCTGCTGTGATGAGGAACTGTAGGATGGGTGAATGTTTCCTTTTACACATCTGCAATGTTATCTGTTGGGTAAGGAGGGTGGATCGTTAGTCCTAACTAGCTCTATTCACCAGGAAGGCCCTGGAGGACCGTCAAAGGCTTCTAAATTGCCTAAGTCTGAAAATGCAAGGTCCAAGGACTCCAGGTCATAAGTAACCTTTTTTAATGGTGTTTTTCTCTTACAGTGCCACAGAAATCACTTGGTCATGAAGTAAATGAATTGACATCAAGCAGGTTACTGAAGTTGGAAATGGAAAACCAAAGCTTGCTGAAGACAGTGGAAGAACTACAAAGTGCAGTGGGTTCAGTAGAAGGCAGTGGTTCAAGGATTCTGAAAATGGAAAAGGAAAACCAAAGACTTAACAAACAGGTAGTCATCAGTCTATCTTTGAATTGTGTATGAGTTGCCTAATGTTGCTTGCCATTTTCTTTCTAAAGGGTAATTTTATGAATTGCTGTTGTTTTGGGTTAAGTATTACTAGGGTCTGAATGATGTTATGGTGTTTGTAAGTTTATGGTAAAAAAGAAAACCAGCTCAGAGTTTATATTCTTTTTTTTTTAATTATACTTTTTTACTGATGTAAGAATGCGACCATTTTATTCAGAAAGGTCTTATACCAGTGAGGGGGGAAAAATATTAACATATTGGGGAAATATAGGTAATTAAGGCTTTTTATGATACTTGAGAACATTATTTTAATTTTTATAATTATTAAGCAGGGGAAAGTATGTGTACATAGGTGGAGACTGATAATTTTAAGCAGAAAACTTGGTCATGTGTCCTCATTCATAACTGAGAATGAGAGAAGTTGGGCCAAGGAATTGATGAGCAAGTAAATGAGGGGAGTTCGTCAGGTTTTTCTGTGCTGAACTATAATATTTTACTCTCCAAATTAGGTATATCAAATTTAGTCAGCAATATTTATAGGCAGTAAAAATTGGGGAAAAAACGGGCTAATTACGGTGGAGCAAGATGCCTAAACTTTTTGAAATAGCTTTTACTTCAGCAGATATTTCAGACATTAGACTATTATTAGAGTGGCTAAGAGATAATTTTTTAAAAAATTGAAATAAATCCCTACTGTATTCCATACTGCCCTGCTTTTTCTGATTTCTTAACAGTATGTTATTTTTTGCAGCAGCCTGTGTGCTGCTTTGAGTTTCTGTACAGTACCAGAAAGACAGCTAGGAGTGTACAAATGAAAGGAATAGGTGTAAGGAGCAAGCAATAGTAGGTCCTTCTGGTTGGATGATACTGTTCGTACTGCATTGGATGTCTGGCGACATGTCATTTTTTCACACTCACCCCTAAAAACAATGTCCTGAACAGTGATCACTTCAGCAAAAAGCACAAAGCTGAACAAAATGTGTTATGAATCCCATATACATAAGTCTACTTCCATCTGGACACGCTTTCTCTTAGAACAAACCACTAATATATAGTCTTATGAGACACAGTGACCACAGGAATTCCACTCCCAGTGCCCAGTTGGCAGCTGAGCAGGTGATAGATAAGATCTGGTTCCCAGGCAGTGTCTGACTGCATCCCTGCTGGGGTGATTGAGCCACTTACTTCTCCTTTGCAAAAACCAATGGAAGTGCCATATCCCTGTAAAATGTGCATTGGTCTGCTAAGTGAGGGACCAGGAAAATCTGAATTTGAGAGGGAGAGGAAAGCAAAAGACTGGTCAAACATTAGTATTCTCATCCTAAGAGAAAGATTTAATTCAGGTACTGACCTAACTAATGCCATGCTTTTTGCATATTTCTGATCAATGAACTGGTTCACGGAGGAACAAATCCCATTCTACTACCTTCTTGTGATTTTGTTTCTCAGTATTATTTAGCATTATTATAATGTGTAATTCAGATAACTTGTTCTGAAAGTACACTGGACTTGACTAGGATTGGGGAGTGTGGGCAGTGGAGTTAGAATAGAATAGAAACCTTCCAGCAGATGATTGATTAAAAATACAATGCGTATGTTGCTTCTGAGTAACTAATTATAATTTAGATGTGACATGAAAATGACACTGGTTATTTTCACTTGTAAACAGTTTTACTGTCTGGCAACATTAAGAGAATTGGAGCTATTTGACAAAACAATTGTGTATATTTAATTCCCAAGGAATCATCATCAGTATCTCTTGAACTAGTTAAGTAAGATCAAACAACATTCGGCCCTTGTAAGCTAAAAGGGACTTGGAGGAGCAGTATAAATCTCACTAAAATGGAATTTTAAAAGAAAAAAAGATGCTTGGGAAAACATCCAGACCCTGATAAAATCTGACCAATTTTTTAATGCAAAAGTACTTTACGGATATAGTTTTCTGAGCCAAGGAGAAAATTTTGGCAGAAGTAAATTTATTCCTTGAAGAGATTAATTGTTTCAGATAAAGAATAGAAAACTCCATCTTATTCTTTCCTTTAACCTTCTTTATTCAATTCTATTAGTACCTTCAACCAACTAAGAGTAACCCTATTGTCATCAGTAAGTACATTTAAAAAATTTTTTCTTTTTCCCTAGCTTGAAGAGCTGGAGAATGAAATCAGTCAAGAGAAGCAGAGTCTTCAGAACAGTCAAAATTTGACTAAAGATCTGATGAAAGAAAAAGCACAGCTGGAAAAGACCCTTGAAGCACTTCGAGAAAACTCTGAGCGACAAGTGAGTAGCAGGATGAAAGGTCTTAATGTTGCATTGTACTGTACTGTTCTCCTTTTGTACTTTTTTACAGGCATGAAGGGATTGTAAATGTAGCAGTTTGCCAAAACAACATATCTGCTGCAAAATACTGTGTCTGAGACCTGCAGCCAGTGAGAGGCATGACTCATTTTTACTGTTAGTTTTAGAACTTTTTAGTGTGTTGTAATGCTTCTGTGGCTTTCATGGACTGTGCGTTTGCTATAGTTGCTTAGAGGGTGTAGCTCAGCCAAAACAGAAAATTGGGAGCTTTGGAGGTAAGCCAGACACCTCTCAATGGAGGAAAACAGGTCCCAGACAGCTGGTCAATGTTTGAAGTAATGTCAGAGTATTAATGAGAATTACAGCTGCCTGTCCCTTGAAGGGACCTGACAGAGTCCAGTGTAGCAGAGTTGGTCTGCTCTGCTGCTGACTCTTTTCCTCCTGTGTTACTCAGTCTTGTTTATCTGGGGTAGGAACCATCACATGGAGCTTCATAACATTCCCCTGTACTAGAATGGTTTCTAGCTGTGACTTGTAGGTGGATAGCAGGATTTATTTTTGGTTGTCAGAAACTGGCATCTGGGTCTTTGTAAAAGATTTGAGCTGTATTTGAGGGGGTGCTGAATGTCACTGACATATTTGTCTAATGGGTGCTGATGCCTTCTAAGTCTTTGCAGAGCTATTCAGAGGACCTGTGGAAGGCAGCCATGAGGAAACAACAGCTATGGAAACTTCTGGAAATCCCATATTTAGTAATCAAGTTCTTCAGAATTAGAACTGTAGTTACCTTTCATAAATTCCAGTGATACTTCTTGATGAGATTGACATTTTTTAGTTTAATTTAAAAGTACAGTATTTTGGAATACAGAATATTGTATTTCAAAGATCCTGAATATTTTTAAAGACCCAATTTAATCAGTAAACGAAATTCTAGACTTTGAAAAGAAAGCAGGAAAAAAAAAAAAGCTTGCCATTGAAGCTTTACTTTCATTTAAAGAGAACAGTGGGGATAATTTTAAAGAAAATACGCCAGCTTGTCACGTTTAGAAGTGTTCATTGTTACAATAATTGACTTATACATTGTATTAGAAGTGTACTTTAGGGAAAAAAAGGACTAATGCTTTCAGGAGTAAGTCTCGAGTCCCAGTTCAACCATCAGGGATGCATATATTGTTTTAAACGTGTGGGACACTTTCTGCTTAAAAAGCAATATACTTAGGAGCTGTGATGGCTTAGCAGCATCTTTCATGTCTTTTACAAATCCTGTGCTGAAACTTACTGGAGTCAACTATACAAAGTTCATTTGGTTTCATGAAAAATTATGGAGGCCTTAATCATGATTTTTTGTTAAACTTGGATTATAGAAGCAGAATTCATGGAAAGTAATTATGCATGTTCAGTAACAAGCCAGGTTATGTAAAGACGTGTCATAAGGTTGTGGTTTTAGACACCTGTTAATTAGTTTCTCGTTAATAGTTTCAGAACAGTTTGTCATTGCTGGGAGTGGAGCCGTAGATCCTGTAATTAATAGTTACATTCAGACTTAAATATGAAAGAACAGTCTATAATTTTCTCAGTCTGTTTTTCATTGCAACTAGCACTTTTGCTTTTCTCCAAAACAGCTTATTGTTGAAACATCCCTTATGCTGTGTTGGTAGTGTATTCTTAAATATTGATCTAAGCCATTTTCTGGATTTTGCTGTCTGTTGTTACATACCCAAATAATTTCAAATGATTTGGAGTAATTGAAAAAGTCAAGATACACTAAAAATTAAGATGTAAATGCTGCCTTTGTCCTTTGTCCTAATCTGGGAATATGTTACCTAAGACAATAATTCAGTTCTAATATGACTTTTACTTTCTCTGAAGCTGTTTTGGAACAGTGTGTCCAAGGGTTCTTTTTAAGTCAACTTTAGATCAAGCTTAAGCAACTTTGTGTTTCTTTACACAATGTTATTGCCTGTGATCAGGATGTTCTCTTATCCCACGGATCACCTGTATTTTTTCCCAAGTGAAATAAAGACACTTTTGCAGCTTCCACCCCTCCCTCTATCAAGTTTGGTTTAGGACTTGACTGCAGTTTTGTTCTTTGTGGACACACATCTCTGGAAATTACAGAGTTTTAAAAAAAATAATCTGAATCTGGGTTAACACATATGAAGTGAAGCTAAGAAATAGATACAGCTTTGGTTTCATTTGTGCTTCATAGTTTTATTTTTCTCTTATCTATTAATATCCAAGAGGAAGATATTTGAAGATTTGCTTTGACTCACTGCGTTGTCAAACTTCCACCTGTATACATACACAGTGTTTGTAATGCTGCAATACATACCAGTGGAGTAAGAGAAATTTTTTAGAACTTAAAATGAAAGGGAAATAATATGTAATCTTATTACCTTAGTAGATTTCAGCTTATATATGAAAGTATTACTTGTTGGCACGTCACTCACCAGAGTTTACAATTCTTCCCCCCCAAATTAGATTAAGCTCTTAGAACAAGAAAATGAACATTTGAATCAAACCGTAGCTTCTCTGAGACAACGTTCACAAATCAGTGCTGAAGCGAGAATGAAAGAAATTGAAAAAGAAAATAAAATCCTCCATGAGTCTATTAAAGAGACCAGCAGTAAGTTAAATAAGATTGAATTTGAAAAAAGGCAAGTCAGGAAAGAACTGGAACACTACAAAGAGAAAGGGGAGAGAGCAGAAGAACTCGAGAATGAGCTGCATCGTCTGGAGAAGGAAAATGAATTATTACAGAAAAAAATTACTAATTTAAAAATTACTTGTGAGAAGATTGAGGCCTTAGAACAAGAAAACTCAGACCTGGAAATGGAAAACAGAAAACTCAAAAAAACTTTGGATAGCCTAAAAAATCTCACTTTTCAATTAGAATCCTTAGAAAAGGAGAATTCACAACTCGATGAAGAAAATTTAGAACTAAGAAGAACAATTGAATCCTTGAAGTGTACAAGCATTAAAGTGGCACAATTACAGTTAGAAAATAAGGAACTGGAGAGTGAAAAGGAGCAACTTAAAAAAAGCCTTGAACTCATGAAAGCCTCATTTAAGAAAACTGAACGCTTGGAAGTCAGCTACCAAGGTCTAGACACAGAAAACCAAAGGCTACAGAAAGCCCTGGAAAACAGCAATAAGAAGATTCAGCAATTAGAAAGTGAATTACAAGATTTAGAGTCTGAAAATCAGACTCTGCAAAAGAACTTAGAAGAGTTAAAAATCTCTAGTAAGCGCCTAGAGCAATTGGAAAAGGAGAACAAGTTGTTAGAACAAGAGACTTCTCAACTGGAAAAAGATAAGAAACAGCTAGAAAAAGAAAATAAAAGGCTTCGACAGCAAGCGGAAATTAAAGATAGTACTTTAGAAGAAAACAATGTAAAAATTAGTAATCTGGAAAAGGAAAATAAATCTCTATTTAAAGAAATAGTTATATATAAGGAGTCATGTGTACGCCTGAAAGAACTAGAAAAAGAAAATAAAGAACTCGTGAAAAGAGCTACCATTGATAAGAAAACCCTTGTCACTTTACGAGAGGTAAACAGAAATTAGTTACCTTTCCTGTCATAATCTGTTTGTAGTGTTGAGAAATTATATCTGTGGTTTTGAAAAGAGGTTGTATCTTGTATTCTTTTTAATGCTTTAATCTGTGTACTATTAGCATCTTTAATGGTTATGGTAGGGAAAGTGTTAGATAATCAAAATGTATATAATCATAACAATCAGAATAATATAACAATATTACACTTAATTCTGTAAGGTTGCTTGCAGACTCTGATGGAGCCTTTGTTAAATGGATGTTGTTCAGATTCTTAATGTTAGTGTTTGTTCTGGCTGAAACATTTCCCTTTCACCGTAATGTTCAAGACCAAATTTGAAAAGCAAGTTTTACAGAAAGGAAGGGAATCAACAACTACAGTGAAATCATATCATAGTTAACAATTTAATGTCTGATATAGCTGAAAGCTGATAACTGGAAGGAAAAGAGAGATAACATGGAATTATTCAAGCCATGCAGTGATAAAAGGCTTGGCATGTCTAGAATTAAGACTACATTATTTATTTATATGATAATACTGACTAATTTCTTCTGTGTAAGGACTTGGTGAATGAGAAATTGAAGACTCAACAAATGAACAATGATCTAGAAAAACTTGCCCATGAACTTGAAAAAATAGGCTTGAACAAGGAGCGTCTCTTGCATGATGAACAGAGCAGTGATGACAGGTGAGAATGTCAGGGCCTACCTGGAACAGTGTAGAAATGAGAGTCTTTTTTATTCATAAAGATAAAATGGTTTTATAGACTGTTTTTGTGCATAATTCTAGGTTTTAAGGCACAAAATGGAACTTACTCTTTGAAATTAATAATGTAGTTAATTAATAAGGTAGTTGATGTGCTTTTACATTCAGCTGTCTGTGAAAGTAAGCTGCCACTTTTTCTTACCAAGAAATTTCTTGAAGTATGTCAGGAGATACAGGTAATGTGTAATTAAAATGTTTCATGTTCTAGTTAGCAGCAGGAGCAGTAGCAGTAAAAGATAATAGGCCCAAAGTGGATTTTTTTTCCTTTTTTGACTGCTTGAGTGATAGAAATGTGGTTTTCACTTTTGTCACATAATGGCTACCTTAAACTGTTTCACTCTTTCCTTACAACTATTTTCTTCTAATTCTTCCTACCAAAAGAAAACTGTTTGCATTCCTTCTTGCACAGGCTGGGAAGTGTCCAATACTTGAGGGCCTCCAAAACTTTGTACTAGCTCTATCACACCTGCCATTGTAAAGCAGCTGCTATCCTGACATCTGTTTCCTCCACTGTATGTTGTGTTCTGTCTTATTCTGCAGGGATTTAGGGAAAATTTGTGACAGGAGAAAAGCAGACTAATATGGGCTTCTAGCCCATCCTTATTTCCTGATGCTAGTCAGTGGTGCTTTTTAAAAAGAAAAAGCTGCTGTCATGATCTGTTACTACAACTGATTGTCATGAACATGTAGATTGGTTTTGGGCCTTCTATATCAAAAGAAAACCAAATAGCATTTTTCTTTTTTTCCTTCAGTTTCCCTTTCTTGCTGCCAGTGCTGTTGTAAGAACAGCTCACGTTTAATTCTTTGCAGATTGCTTTGCAGCAGGAGATAACACCTGTCTAGAAAGGTTTTTATGGCAAACCTGATTGTCCACCACTGACCATGTGAAAGCAGCACAAAAGGAGCTAAAATATTTGATGGCACAAGATATTTGGCTATCAGACTGTGTATGATGTGCCTATTCAGGCTGATCTGTGGGGAGGTGTGCGGTAAGCTTTGTATCTTGAAGCTTACCCAGAACACTGTGTAAAGCCTACCTCTGAGCTCAGGCTTGAGACAAAATACTTCCAGATGTGAAGGAATTTGGGCTATGCTACTGTTTTGAGCTTCTTGTCAAACCAGAATGTAGACCTGTCTTTAACAATTTCATGTAGAGCTGGATGATTGTGAATGTGGAATATTTGTGTTCAAAATGGTTGGTTTGAAACTGTGTTCTGCCACTCTCCTGCCTTTCCATTATTCTCAACTTTTTCATTCATCCAAAAGGTACCTGGATTGCTTTCTTAATATTATTACTGAGGTGAGGCATTAACAATTGCTTCATCAGGCCTGTAGAAAGCCAGAATTACTTCTCAGTGTATTTTCGGTCTGCCTCTGTCATTTTGATGACAGAATTTTAAAATGCACAATTTTTCTCTCCCTGATTGGAGAGAGCTGCTTGTGGTTTTTTGCTGAATATTCTCGGTAGCACTTCAGAGTCTTTCTATTTGGGGCCTAAGCTGACAATGTTTGATTTAACTTTGAAGTGTTTTCCGTTTTCTCTTGCCTTTCAAATGGCTCTTGTCTTTAGACAAAAGATTTATGGATTTTGACCCTAAATCTGAAATACCCAAATCGCAATTATATTAGACAGTTTGTACCATCTTTCATTATTAGGTGTTCAATTATTAGGTGTTCAAAGGAGACTGGATATTGGGTCTCTGCTATTAGTCTTTTTCCTCCTTTGTTTTCTACATAACTGTATAACTTTTCAGTAACAAATTCTTTCGTAGCTGAATATATACTTCAACTCAAGATGATGATGAAATGCCATCTATTCTACTAGTCGTAGACTGCCTACTGTTTCTTAAGCTCCTGAGAATTACTTGTCATACCTTTAAAATCTAGGATTCCCATCCTACTACATGATGCTACTGGACAGCTTTCTCCTTACTAATTCTCTTACCACTGGTCTTCTGCTCCAGTTCCTGACTAAATCTGATGCTGTTGTCCATTCAGAAGTCTCTTGCAATCTGTCTGCTAAACTGATAGATTCTTCAGCAGTCAAAATGAAAAAGGGGGATATTAGTGGTTTGTGTTATTTTATCCTACTGTGGGAAGAAGTGGGATGTTTTCCAGATTCTGAGCACACGTATAATGACTGGACTGTTTGAAAGTGATTAATGAGTGTGGTTTTAGTATTTTCTGAAAAGGCTAATAATTCATTATAATATCCTTCACTGGCAGTTTTCAGGAGATATTGTTCTAAACAGATAGATGTTAAATCTGACCACTTCTCTCCCAAATCTATGGTTTGAGTTTTTTAGGTGCCTACAATATTGTAAATATGGTTAAAAATGGAAGCTTTACTCATCAGGAGTGGTGAGTCTTAAAATATCAGCAGCTGGGCTGAGTGAGCAATTTGCACATTCATACATTAAATGAGTATGCACCTGCAAAGTACTACGTTCTTTCTCCTTCCCTAGTGCCTCCTCTTTGTGAGCTGGCAGGAAACGGAAATTGATGAAAATCTTGCTCTCCAAATACTTCACTTTCTAATTTAGTTCAGGTCCCTGCTGGATTCACTGGAGTGGAGCCAGAAACAAGAGTGCTGTCATCACACACATGCACACACACTCTAATAATCCAAATAAAGCCAGCACCCGACTGGTGTGGCTGAATGTGGCTTTTTGTATGTCTAATATGTTTTAAAAGAAAGAAGGATTCAAAAATGTTTTTGACTACCATCTTCTGTTTTAGACATAGGACTTGATATTAATGCCGAGGTGTTTTCATGCTTTGGAATAGAGTCACTATTCAGGCAGTTTTGAATGTAGCTATGAGGTTACTGTTTCAGAATATTTTAGAATTTAAATACCTCAAAAATTTTTTAAAATACAGACTTTCTTGTGTGTGATGTCATTGATCAGTAGGTACAAGCTTTTGGAGTCAAAATTAGAATCCACGCTTAAGAAGTCTCTTGAAATAAAAGAAGAAAAAATTGCTGCTTTGGAGGCTCGTTTAGAAGAATCAACAAATTTAAACCAGCAACTCCGTCAGGAACTTAAAACAGTAAGGAGAACGACATTCTTTTCTGTAAGATTGAATTACTCCTATACCAGCTATTGCTATTTCTACACTTGACCTTTTGTGTGAGACAGCAGATGATGGGCATTGTTGGGTAATGTGAAGCAGGACCAAGGTCCTGCTTTTTAAGACCACAATAATACAGACCCAGTGTTGAAATCACGCGAAAAGTTGTTGATGAGTTTATTCATTGGTCACGGAATAGGTCAGGTGGGTAAGTAATCTGCAGGTTATTTGATTTGGGATGCCAAACATAGTCATTTCTTAGTAAGTTACATTTTCTGATCTGCCTTGAACACCCTCAGTGGACTGGCTAAAAAAAAGAAACACAGTCTCCTCGGTTGTTGTACTTTGTTATAAAAGTTGGGGGATACAGTTGAAAGCATTGAAGTAAAACAGGAAATGGAGGTCTCTTTCAGTTAGACAAGTATGACTATGAGCCCAAGTGTTTATTATGTTTAAGCTATCGGTATCCATAAATTGTTTGTACATCATCGTCCCCAAACATATACAAAAAGCAAATTTACAAATACAGCAACATCTATATATAGCACTTTCTGTTCTTTGAAAAGTGGGATGATCATGTAATAAATTACGTTTAGAATTTTCCATTTTCTACATCCTACTGTAAGTTGTCCTCAATAATTTCAGGTGAAAAAGAACTATGAAGCTCTCAAGCAAAGACAAGAAGAAGAAAGGATGGTTCAGAATTCTCCTCCAAGAAGTGGAGAAGACAATCAATCTATCAATAAGTGGGAGAAAGAAAATCAGGAAACTACTAGAGAATTATTGAAAGTTAAAGATAGATTAATCGAAGTAGAAAGGAATGTAAGATATGTTGTTAATGTTATTCCTATTTTAATTATTTGTCCTGAGATGTTCCAGTAATATGAATGAGTATTATTAAGAAAGTATGCAATTTATCACCTAGTTTACATACCAAGCAGAATGTGAATTAAATATGGTTTATGAAGCAGCTGGTTCTGCACTGACAGATGCTGTAAAGCGCTTGACCAGCATTTAAAAGCAAACATGGAAACCTGAATTTCCCGTTTTGAATCCACAGATATCTCTTAAATCTTTCTTACATAATCCCCATTTACACGAATCATGGAGATTTGTCTACTATTTCTCCATAGGTACAATATTAGTTACCAATTTCTTCAATCTTAAACCCGTAGTGATAATATCACTGTTACTTTGTTATATAAGGTGATTTATGGTTTTGTTCCACCCTGTAAATCTCTGCGAATTCATGCCTGTAAGTATCTGTGAAGTCGTACTGCTTGCTTTGTTTTAGAGAAACAGGGTTTTTCTTCTTGAAGTTCGGTAAACAGCTGTGAACTCAAATTTCCTTTTTTTTTTTTTTTTTAATGTTCAAAGAATGCTACGCTGCAGGCAGAGAAGCAAGCACTGAAGACACAATTAAAGCAACTTGAGACACAGAATAGCAATCTGCAGGCTCAGATTCTTGCACTTCAGAGACAGACTGTTTCTCTACAGGAACAAAATACTACTCTACAAACTCAAAATGCCAAGCTACAGGTAATATTTTCCTATTTTGCTTTCAAGAATAAAATTAATTCAAAGTTTTTCAAATGAAAGCTTTAAAACTAATGGCAATAATGTATTATAAGTCACACGCTTCTGGTACAGACATGGAAAAGAGAGTAATGTGCAAATCATCTGCACTTAAAATAGTCAAATAATACTTTGCTGATGAATAATAACATTTCTACAAGTTGGTTTTAATCCTTTGTTTGTCCAGTTTGAACTCTTGACTTTATTCTTAGGAGTAGAGTAGATTCACTTATCCAGTCCTCTGAGATTATTTTAGGTTTTTTTATTTCTAAATTAGGTCAGGGAAGTAGTGTGTCCAAAGAGACTCTAATAAATTCAGTATTTGTCTGTT
The DNA here is from genome assembly GCF_949628215.1 of Phalacrocorax aristotelis. Lineage (NCBI taxonomy): Eukaryota > Metazoa > Chordata > Aves > Suliformes > Phalacrocoracidae > Phalacrocorax > Phalacrocorax aristotelis. The sequence goes on along the minus strand of NC_134278.1, from coordinate 79,200,398 downwards.
TTTATAGCTAGAGTTTAAAAAAAAAAAAAAAAGTAGTAAAAGCCATACCTTAGAGGAAAATCAAGATGCTAGTAAGTACAGAAGATGGGGGTGTGGGGGTGTGTGTGTGTGGTTAGAAGAACCTTGAAAACTACATAAATATGTCAAGATTTAATTCATAGGCAAAAAAAGGTAGTGTGCGACTATGGAAATTATAAACATGGTTGCCCACAGAGTCTTGCAGCTCTTATGGCCAAAATTCAGCTGTCATTCTTAATCTTTAACAGGGTTATTAAATATGTATCTATCTACTTTTTTCTCTGATAAATGAAATATTCTTGTTCATGGATCTAATGCTTTTGGAGTTCTAAGAATCAAATCTGCTTAAAGAGGGAATACAAAATCCACAATTCAGCAGAAATAGTAAACAATGACAGAAATGATGGAGGGTGGATGGCAATCAAAGAGTGAAGGAGTCTTTAATCGAGTAAACAAATAATGCATTTTGTGAATGCTTCAAGTTATCATCCTGTGTCTTTCTGGAAACAGAACACAGTTGTACCACAGATGCACTTTCTATCTACTACACTGAAATCTAATTACTGCACAGTGCTCCCCTTTGTGGGTGGCAAGCCTATGAACAAAACAGAACATTTGTACACACACTGTCTCGACTAGTCATCAAAAATTAGTGGACATGGGCATGGAAATACACCATTTAAGCAGATGAGGATATATCTCTGGGATTCAGAACTGTGAGTATTTTGTAATAGCGTTTTGCTCATAGCTTCAGGCAAGTTGGAAGACATCAACTCTAAATCAAAATGAAAATAAGTGATTAACTGTTAGCTAAATCTGAAGTGCAAACTAAGCTGACCTACGCAGACTATGTCAAAACTCCTTCTTAAGCAACTGTAATTCTACTGTTCCTTCTGATACCCATAAGGAACATACAAGAGAAAGGATGTCTTAAAGGATAACTGGGAATTCTGAACTAAATCAAACTCAGGATTCGGTCTGGGAAGTTTCACAAGCATACACATGCCATCAGACGTTACTTCATTTCCAGTGAAAGGTTCAGCTTTCTCATCTATAACAAAGAATGCTGCAGTTCCAACAGGAAGGGATTTGTTCCTTAGTAACAGTGTGCACTGGAGTGATAGATTCCCCCCCCCCCCCCCCCTTAATAGATACCCAGAGGTTATTAGAAGCCTTAGTAGTTTGTGTTTTTTCATCTTTTGAATAGGAAGGAGAAGGAAACTAGCCTAATACCGGTCAGATGACAAGCACGTTAGGTATCGTCAATTCTTTAGAATATCCAAGGATTAGATTAGGTTAATATTTCCAGAGGCACACAAAGTAAAGTTGGTGTGTGTTTGGGTTTTTTAAATCTGTCTAATGTTGAAGGCTTTAATGTATTAATAGATATTAATACTGTACTCTTCTGGCAGAAGAGTGCTTGCCACCAGATCTCACAACACATACATGAAGTGATCAACTGACTTTACTTTTGTTGGAAGAGAACCGTGAATGGCAGTTCCATAGTAAAACAGAATATAGGTAGTTCCTTCCGGGAGCTAGTATTTTATTTCCCTTTCTCTCTGCTAAATGGACGCTACTGTTTAAAGTCTCATTGTAAAGGATGTGTGGGTAAAATAAGGATTTTATGGTGACAATAGAGATTCTGTACAATAAAGATTTAAAAAAAAGTCTGTGCCAATATGCAAGTTCCTTTTAGTCATGTCACCGATTTGTCTTCTGTGATATGAGGATCCCTGGTGATCCATTTCTCTTAAGATATTTTGGTACTATAGCTGTCAGTGCTGAGAGGAAAATGTGCCTCTCATCTAGATAGCACTTTAACAGATACTTGAAGGTAAATAGTAATTTGATTGCTCACCACCACCATGTCAGTTTAAGCATATGCTTAAGTGCTTTCTTGCAATACTGCTATAAAAATATTCATGGAATATTTTGAATTGGAATTGTCTATTGATATATAAGGGAAAAAGTGTTCCCATTAAAGGTTGCAAAGTAATGAGAGAACTAGAAGGTTGCTAAGGTGCTACGGGTTAAACTCAAAGAATCTTTTAATAGGAGGAGATAGACAAGATAATCCAGACTATGAAATGAATTTGCAACTCTTGTCACGTATTTACAACTGCAGGTCGAAAATTCCACCCTTAATTCTCAAAGCACATCTCTTATGAATCAGAATGCACAACTGTTGATCCAGCAGTCTGCTTTAGAAAATGAGAATGAATGTGTGCTCAAGGAACGTGAGGATCTGAAATCATTGTATGATTCACTTCTCAAAGACCATGAAAAACTGGAACACCTGCATGAACGCCAAGCTTCCGAGTACGAATCTCTGATTGCTAAACATGGAAGTCTTAAATCTGCACATAAAAATCTGGAGGTGGAGCATAAGGACTTAGAAGATAGGTAAATACTAATACGCATAAGTAAAATGAGTCTGCGATTCCTGAACAAAAAGCAAAAAATACTGTGTAACTAGTATGAATAAAATTAGTATTACTTAAATATAACATCAAGATCTTAAAACTTTGAAAGATCACCTTTTCCAAAAAATTCTGTATTTTTTTGTATTTCAAAAAAATAAAACTTAAAGATGATTTTCATTTGCAGGTACAATCAGTTGCTGAAACAGAAAGTGCAGCTGGAAGAATTGGAGAAAGTACTCAAGATAGAACAGGAGAAAATGCTACAGCAAAATGAAAAACACGAAACTGTAGCAGCAGAGTATAAAAAACTTTGTGATGAAAATGAAAGGTAAAGCAAAAGTCCGAAACCTGTGTTAGTTGAGCTCTGAGCACTTGCCGATACAGCCTAAACAAGCGTTGTGTTCTCTCACATTTCTTAATACCTGATGCTGCAATTCGGGACCCTTACGGTCCATACCTTATAGCAACTCCACTCCATTGGTCTGATATAGTCGTTTTAGAAAAACTGAACAGAAAAAAAAAAAGAAAAAAACCCCACAAAAATAGTTGTTATATCCTGAGGATACTGAACTCCACATAGCATCTTGAGGAATGCCAGGCCCAGCACTGTGCAGTGTAGCTGTGAGCTGTAGAGGGAGCCAGTCACTCTGTGTGAGTTGCTTAAGGGGCAAGATAACTTGAGGGTAACACCGCTAGGATTAGAAATGCAGTGGGTGGCGAAGCCCTGCTTGACCCCTGCAACTGAGGTATAGCTTGCTGTAAATAGTCAAGTTGAACAGTAGTATTTACACAGCATGATGCTTCCTCCCTCAAGAAGAGGCATTAAAATTTGTTCATCTGGCAAAGGGGCTCACAGTGAAATGCCTCCTACCTTTGGCGTTGTATAAGGATGAACAGGACTGGAGGTTGTTTTTAGAAAGGGACATGGTAGGGCCTAGTAAGGACAAAGGGATCCCAAGAGTCAATATATGCAGCCTCCAGGATTGCTAATGGTTTGGACCATTCCTATTGGCTTACTATTGTGTGTTGGCAAGAAATTCTAGCCATTTTAAGATTCTTGTATTTTGAAAAGTGGCATCTTAAAACCAGTTGTGATGTCTGCATTTAGAAATCTTGCTTTCTTTTTAAACATGCGGAGAACCTGGAGTGTTCAGCTTAAAGGCAGAATGCGTACCTAAGGAAATTAGACTAAGATGACTTACCTACAGTATGTGATGCTACGAAATTTTTATATGTATTCTGTGGAGTGATAGAGCGCCCTGGAAATTTCATGGTTCAGAGGGAATGTGGGCCATGAATACATTTCCTTCTATCTGCACGTATTCTTTTATGGTGTCTCTTAATTCCAGGCTTACTCATACATACAGTCAGCTCTTGAGAGAGAATGAAGTTCTCCAAACAGATCATAAGAATTTGAAAACATTATTAAACAGTTCCAAACTAGAACAAACACGATTAGAAGCCGAATTTTCTAAACTCAAAGAACAGTACCAGCAACTGGATATCACATCTACAAAACTAAATAATCAATGTGAGGTATGTGAGAATTATGCTATTTTTTATGACTAGTATAATTGTAATATTTATATAAGTGTATTTGTAGATTCATAAAATCATACGAAGTGCTTTAGAATTAGTCATTTGGTTTATAGATAATGACGTTGGTCTGAAGACTAATTTGCTTGTTGTACAGGCAATACAAAAATTGGGGCTTGTGTTAGGTAAACTGCTTTATTTAAAGCGTCAAAGAGGCTTTTATCAGTTGAGTCATTATTTAGTTAAGTTTTCTGTTTGATTTGACTATCAGAATCCTTTGTAGACCTAAATTTTTTTTATAATCTCATTATCTGTGTGAAAAATACGCTCACATATATATGCATGTACCATTTCGTATATTTTAACAGCTGCTTAGCCAGCTTAAAGGAAATCTGGAGGAGGAAAACAGACATCTACTAGATCAAATTCAGACATTAATGCTACAGAATAGAACATTACTTGAGCAGAATATGGAAAGCAAGGATCTCTTCCATGTAGAGCAAAGGCAGTACATGTGAGTTTTTAAAACACTGAAATTACTGTAATTGGGGCAGTTACACTAATACCTATATATTTTTAAAAACCTTCTGTTTAATATAGATATTAACGTGTGCTACTTCTGAAATGTTTCTTTTTTTAAAAAAAAAGTTAAATTTTATGTGAAAACCAGATAACTCAAACTACAAACTCTGTATATTTAGTTCTAAAGATCAGTGCAACTACGTTCATTACGGATGATGCAAATGAGGAATAAAAACGTTATTCCTCATTCTATTACAAGCAAAGTTCCTAGGGTTTTTTGTAATTTGTAAACTTTTATAGTGAATTTGAGAGAAGAGCAAAATATGCTTGTCTAAATTATTCTGTTAGAGTCTATATGCACTTTATTATTAAAAAAGGGGGAAGATTCTGTTGTGTAATAGAGGCAGATGGAATTTTTTTCGGTTTCATATTATAATGTTAAGCATAATGCTGCTTGTTTGCTATATCTCTTTCTTGATTTTTCAATAACAAACAAGTGTTATATAAGAATTCTCATGAAAAGCGACAACTTTCAGATAACAGATATCCAAAGGAACATGCTACTCACACATTATATATACATTTGTGAAGCATACATTAGCATTAATTTCTGTTTGCAGTGACAAGCTAAATGAATTAAGGCGACAAAAGGAGAAATTGGAGGAGAAGATAATGGATCAGTATAAATTTTATGAACCGTCTCCACCAAGAAGGTACTGATGGACATGATATAAAAATAAACACAAATCTAAAACATGACATACCTATTCTGTTCCAGCTGAAAATAAGGATTTCATTAAACTTCAGGGGAGCAGAATCATGTCTGTGTTCTTGCATAGAAATTAGGAAAAGTCTGAAGGCATATCTAATGTATTCCAAATGCAATAAATGTACTGTATTATTGACAACAGAAGGGGCAATTGGATTGCTCTGAAAATGAAGAAGCTGATAAAACCTAAGAAGGATGTTAATCGAGAACGTTTGAAGTCCATGACCCTTACACCTACCCGTTCCGAATCCAGTGAAGGATTTCTTCAGCTGCCCCACCAGGACAGTCAGGATAGTTCCTCTGTGGGCTCAAACTCTCTTGAAGATGGGCAGACCTTGGGGACCAAAAAGAGTAATAGTGAGTACTGCAAAACACTTTTTTCTTTTGATAATATTTGACTAAATATCTTTTTGATACAATTGAAAATTAAGAGGTGCTCAGAAGAGGCTGTGTGTTTTGGAGGATTTTTGAAGATAATATGCAATAGGAAGAGTTAATGTAGAGACATAACCTGTTAAAAAGATCTAAATTGTTACTGATCCTAAAGATCAGAGTGAAGTGGCTGAGAAGGGGGGCTGAGGAGGGTTATAGGGGTGTGAATAGACTGAATGTTCCAGACACAATTTACTAACCTTGAAACAGCCTGACAGCCATCATGTTAGGATGCCCGCAGGATAAAGGGCCAGATTCTCTGCAGCATATAAATTTATTGTCTATATTTTTTGTTACCCGCTCTTGGCATGAATCATAAACTGCCCAATTTCTCACCACTTGAGAGATAATATTACAGCCAAGCTATCAGGTTGTAATGATTCTATTTAATAATTATGCACCAAAGGCATTTTGGCTGTGCATGTAAAAGCATCAGAATACATGTGCCTTAACATTTACTTAAAATCTTTGCAATACTTGTTTAAAATTTAATGTCTTGGGTTTCAAAAGACAGCAGATTGATATTCTGGGTTTTCTGCCAGTTATGAATTTGCTGTGTTAGAAATTATTAAAGCCATTATGATGTATGTATTTTCTTCTGTGCTTATTGCAGAAGCTTAGTCAATGTTAAAAACAGCTAAAAACACTATTTTGGGGAAACTTAAAATCAGATCTGTGAGCATTTTTCTATTAACTGAAGAAAATAGTAAGTTTGAGGGTATGTTTTGTTGTTAATTTGTCAATTTGGGAACCTTAGCATTTTTTAGTAAAAGGGTCTGTTAAGGTAACAGGTACTTTTGACTTTAAAAAAATCAACTGTTGCTTTTACATACAAACTGGAAGTCTTGTGGAATTCAGGTGTGACTGAAGCTATAGTGGCTGTGTTTGCAAGTGTGTTAGTTTGAAGTGAGAGTGTGCATGCTTTGATTCAGACCATCTGCATCTGTGTCAACGATTTCATGTTCTGGAAGGGCTCTTTCATGTGACAGTTTTCTTTGCATGATACTTGGGACCTTGTAGTGTGCAGTTATCCTCCTGGTGGAGCCACGGTGGCTGTTCTTCAAAAGAGGTTTGAAGTTGTTCAGACATCATTAATTTTCTACTCCATGAGCCTTGTTCATGTTCCCCTTAATCCCAGTGTATTTATCCACAAACTGGAAGGACTGGTCTAATTCTGGTTCCTAACCTTCCTCCATTACACATGTCACCATGGAAACCACAGTTTTTGATAGAATTTGGATGAATTATGTGCCAATTCAATGCTGACAATCTTATTGAGACAGTTTGTGTCTCACAAAGTTAAGAGAATATCTCAGTGTGAGAAGTACCAGTAATGGCACTCACTTTGCAGTCTATTTCTTCTGCTTTTAGAATGACTGTAAATCCTAAATATCAAGATACTGTGGCTCCTTTCTTTTCTGTAAGAAGTGGCCTGGCAGTGCGGCTTCCACTGAAAGAAACTACAAGAAAGAGAAAACCTGTAAGTTGCCGCCTGTCTATACAAATGCTTAGGTATTGTAGCTTTCCACACTACTTGAAGGCAGTTTTGGGTACTGGAAGAGACAGGTTCTGTTCCACCCTCCTCTCCTGCATCTGGGGATGGCGGTGGTTCCAGAGGGAACTGCTGAGGTTAAATGTCCTGCCTGTCCTTAGGTAGGCAAGAGAAGGTAACTTACATGCCTCTAATTGCAGTCACTGGCACAAATCAGTGGAGTTCTCAAAAGCTAGAGGACAGAGTATCTGACATAAAATGATCTTTGAGATGTATAGGTTTCCTACCCCATATCCCTTGTCAGGGAAAGCTGGAGGGTGTATTGATTCCAAAATTAATTATCCCACTGCTACCACTACCAATAAACAGATTAGCTATGTGAAATTTGTAGATTTTCTTCTTTTGAAGGTGGTGATGGAGTCTGTTTTCCTGATACAGGACGCTTTCTCATGCAAATGTTTTCAAGAGACCTATTCTCTTACAAAAAGAGGTGATCTTGGCACAAAAATCAGGTTACCCTGTTCTGCAGAGAAAACAGTGCACAGAGTGCTTGAAACCCTTGTCTGATTTCAGAGGTCCTCTGGAAAGGAGGGGGTGCCTGTAGGGCTGTTACTGTATGCAGCACAAGCTAAACCTTGCATGCTCCTCCGACTGCAGAGTTTCACCTTTGCTTTTCCTATGTGTGTTCAGTGGGTGAATCAGGTGAGTACCACAGCTCTGACATGTGCGTTGTGCAGAGCCTTTTTTCTCAGGGGGGATGGGATACTGTTCTGAGCTTTTGCATAGAAAACCCAGGCCAGACAAGTGGAAATCTTATTTATTTTTTTCCTGTGGAGAAAACCAGATTACTATTGCTAGGTTCCACTTTAGCCATTTCAGGTTATTAACAATGTCCCAAGGAATTAAAGCTGCTAGTAAGCCTGTCATCGTTAAATAATAGTACCAGTAGCAGGCACATCGTATCATAGCGGAAGTAAAAGTAGTATATTGGGCTCCATTTTCTGTTACCAAAATATTTAGAAGATGTCTGCCTATCATTTTCTTGTGTGCATGAATGAAACAATTTGAGGATTTTTATATACTATCTATACAGAATTCCCCAGATCATTTCTGGCAAACAGTAGGAGGGTTACAAAATGGGAGATTTCCTCATCAGTGGAGGAATTCTGCAATACTCATCATTCATTCTCAGCTCAGAAAGCAAGAACATGTTCAGAGAATACTGAAAAGATAAAGAAAAGTTACTAAATTATAACTAGAGTTCTTTGAGTAGATGGTTACTAAGACCACGCTAGTCCTCCTGCCCTCCCATTTTTAAAGTCAGTTGGAATAAAGTTCTAAAGAGTGAAAGCTGCCTAAGCTAAACTTTGTGGTGTCCTGTTTGTTTCTCCTGTTGCTCTGTCAGTCTAGTATTTTTGCAAGACCTTTATTTAGTCGTATTCTATGCAGAAATTACTAATGTAGTCTCTCAAGGAGGTTGCATTTTAACAAAGGACAGGTTTTACATATGATTTCCAGGACATCAGTAGTTGCAGTGGAGTTTTCTGTCTGGTACAGTTGCAGAGCCATAAACCAGTCCTTTTGGAGGTGATTTGTGATAATGAACAAGAATCACAGATGATTCAAATGATTCTTGAACATCTCTGGTTACTTTTTAATAAGATTAGAGTGGATGGCTTTAATTAAGAGGGATCGGTTATCTTGTCTGTAAAGGATTATAGAAGATACACAAGAGTCACGTTTCATCATGATGACAGAAAGTAGTAGAAATGGAACAGAATTACCTCTTTGGTTTGGCATTAGTGTTAAAACTGATTGGTTATTTACCTGTTAGAAAACTAGTCTGATGCTGTGCCCTCATATTCCTTTGGCAGGGAGCTGTTCAAAGCTACGTACTTTGATACACAGTTAGATAGGCAATATGAATGTCTCCTTTACGGGAAGTTTAGCAGTGCCTCTGCTTTTTTTTGAGCCAGTCAGTATCTGTGTTTGTGTTGGTTTTGACTTTTTTCCTCAGGATCTACAAGAGGAGGAGTGCTTTATTAATCTGAAAACAAAACAAACTTGTTATTTTGAAGTACCTACAGGTATATGTACATAACAAAAAACATCTGTATTCCCACGTAGTGAATAATTCAAAGGTGAAATTCTACTTTGTATTCTTTTATCTAACATAGGTAGCACATGTGCCTCTCTTCTCCCTGTTCCTCCCCACCCCACGATAAGGACCTGCCGTAGGAGAGTCAATATAGAGTTATATTCTGCAACTGTGAAAACTTCTGTGTTAGTTTTTGACACTTGTGGCTGTGCCGATCATGCGTTCACTGGAAGTTGTAAAATGTATTGCATTGTAAACTTCTTACTGTAAGTGCAAACACAGAATAATATGATGAAGAGGGAGATTTCTTTCTCTTTGAGGGTAGTTCATGTGCACTCGTAAATGCATATGTATATATGTACTGCTGTATAGAATAGAAACTGCTGAATAACAAGCTGCTGGTTCAGCAGAAAACCAAGGCAAGTGACAAAGTATGTGACCCAAAAGTCACTTCAGAGAGATAAAATCAGCAGATCTTGGGCTGATAGACTGCACTACACTGCTTTTGTATCTGCATAAATAAGAACTTTTTGGTGATTTCATTATGCATTTCTTTCTGTATCATTACGTGCCAGTTGTTTGCATGTGGCTCCTATATGCTTGGCAGTCAGCTGACACATTTATCTGCTGCTTCAAAATGCAGGTGTCTGCCAGTAATTGGTTACTAATGCAGAAGAGCTGAATCTAAGGGCAAGATTAACTTGTCATTTCCCCCTCCTCCATCTTTTAATACTATTTGTAATTTTAACTCTGCTTCCTGATATTATGTATCTCAGTTTTCTCATAGCCCTCCCAAAATGTTACACCACCACTCACGTTTGGATTTTCTCTTGCTTTTTTTTTTTATTACTATTTGGTATTTTTTTCAGCTAAAAAAACCCAGTGTATACCATTCTAGCCAATAAATATTGATTTTATTTTTCTTATTACAGATTTGAAATGGATTATTTCATTAAAATATTAAAGTCACTGCACACAAACAGCAAGGTTGAACATAAGGTCCATGTAGTTTTTCTATAAGAGAGTAAAGGACCAAAATTATGAATGAGCAGAAAATGTCACAAATGAAGACTGATAATAGATTGTGTCCTACTAGATATGAAGGGCAAAACATTACAGAAGTTATTAATTTCAAACAACAATGATATGAACATATTTTAAAGTAGAAGTTGTACTTAGAGGTGCTTTCATTTTAAGCTTTACTTGCTTCATATTTTTCTTTATGTTCAAGAAATGTTATTTTTCACAGTAAAAATTATATAATCATCAATTTCTTCTATTATCTGCGAAGAAGTTACATTTATTTTTTTAAGAGCGTATTTTTCAAGAGTGAGTTTTTTCAAGAGAGTTAGAACTTTCAAACTGTATTACACTTTCATTATTTTTGGTGCATTTCTGAGTATATTAAAGTTTTCATAGTGTAGTCATCATATTTCGGTGTAGTTTTCATGTCATTAGCACACAGCAGCATGAAAATGATAGTTTTTAGCATAGCATACATAGCTTAAACTCAGACATTCATTTCTGTCCTTAGTTTCAACATTTAACTTCCATCTGTTCTTCTCCTTTTTTCTTTCATTTCCCTGTTTCCGTTTTTCCTCATGCTATGACATAAAAGTGGTTGCACTGAAAAGACTGCCCTTTTTGAGGAACAGACCGAAGGAAAAAGACAAAATGAAGGCCTTCTACCGTCGCTCCATGTGTAAGACTTTATGACAGTTCAGCTTCTTTTAAATGGCTACACTGGCTTCCATTACTAATTTTTCACTAACCTCTCCCTGGACTGCGCTGTATTTTTCCTCCTATTTTGCAATGTGCAAGTCCTGCTGCAATACAAGAAGCTGGAGCTTTTTCTTTTTTCTTTTTCTTTTTTTATTTTTTTTTTAAACCTTGGCACTGAATACTTTATATATGTGCACATGTGCACACAGGTACCCACACATTTACATGCACAAGCACACGCACATACATATATATATTCAGTGCATTGTGATTGCATATATTTGTATACATAGTTGTCTATATACATGTCTCTGTGTATATAAATTTACAGTGCACTGTGTTAACCTAAATAGTTCTAAATTACACATTTCATAAACCTTTTGTTAAGAAATCACTGTAACTTTTTTCTTTAAAGAAAGTGTAGAAAATAGCTCAAGGCTGTGTGGTGGTCTGTCACTCTTCAAAGTATTCATCAGTTGTTGTTGCCAAAATGTTGCATTGATTTATTTTATTTTATAATGAGGGGTGGACAATTTTCTCTAGTTTTGAGAAACGAAGGTGAATATCATCAGATGTCATCTTTTTCAGATCCTTTTATTTGTCACTGTGTAAAATACAGTATCCCTGCAGTAACCTGCACTGTACAAGGATCCCGCATCATTGTTGACATTATATTGTATTGGCACCTTTGCCCATTTTATCCTTATTCATTTCATTTTATCATTGCAAACAGTATATCAAAGCTTCTGACCTATATATTACATGTCATTGCAGCGCAAGCATGGCGATTATATCTAATAAAATCAGTTTTAAGAACCATACTGAGCTGAAAGAAGCCTCCGACTTATAACACTTCTCATTCATTGAGCTGATTGCATGTCATAACATGGATGATCTTGCGTTTATATCTTCCAGTATTCAATGTGCTTTAATGCTTAGAAAACTGTCAAACGTTTTGCAATACAAAATAAGAACAGAAGCAAATACATTGACCATGCTGATCATTTGCTTTCATTTGCATCCCAGCCATGAATGACCTGGTGCAGTCCATGGTCCTAGCAGGAGGACAATGGACAGGTAGTTCTGAGCATCTGGAGGGTCCTGATGATATATCTACGGGTAAAAGGAGGAAAGAATTGGGAGCTATGGCCTTCTCTACTACAGCTATCAACTTTGCAGCTGTCAACTCCTCTACAGGCTTCAGATCCAAGCAGTTGCTAAATAATAAAGGTATAGGTAGAAGCTTTTTGCACCGTGATGTGACTATGTGTAACAGCAATTTCATAAAAGTATTGGGTTTGCTTATATTTTAAGGTTCTCAGCAAAAAGCAACTTGAATAATGTAGTTGCAGTGCTAAGATACTGAATATCAGGTTTAATAACTGCAGTTATAAAATATTTCCAGATTTTTCTTACAGAATGTTACAGAAGTAAAAATTGATTGGTTTGAAAAATATTTTAGTAGATTTTGCAGATGATAAATATTTCAATATTTTTCTGTGATTTTACATCATCTTTTATGTCTCTATGTATAGATACTACATCCTTTGAAGATGTAAGCCCACAAGGTATTAGTGATGATTCTAGTACAGGATCAAGAGTTCATGGTAAGATGGGAACTTTTTAATTAAAAGAATTAAGGATATATTACGTGAATGTTAACGAAGTTTGCAAAAAGTAGTGAATGGCATCGTTACAAGTGAGCATGTGTTCTGTGATCTGCATATCTCTTGAATGTGTAGTATCATTTCTTCAGATTATTCTTTTCTTTCTTAACTACTACATCAGATAGATGTTCTATATCTGTAGTAGAAAATATCTATGAAGTGCATCTGAACAGGATCCAAGACACTTTGCCTTTTAAAAATTTGTTTGGAGTTAATAGTAAAACAAAAGAAGTTATCATTTCCATCCTAAAAAACCCCCAAATCTGGTCTGCTTTTTCAATGTTTATTCTTCAGTGAAACCTGAATTTGTCATGTACTGCATTTTATAAAACCATTACATGCTCCTTCAAGCAAAGGTACGAAGTGAAAGCTATCGTAGATTATTTAGAAGTGAAGTTTCAACTCTTCTATACATACTTAAAATTAGTATTGAGCAACAAACATTTTTTGAAGATAATAACAGTGCATTTCCCTTGTATTGGATAGGAGTACAGGACATTATCTGTGCAGATGCTCTTGCTCCTCCTGTTCGTGGCATTTCAACAATGTGCAGGGTTCCTTGTCAAATCTGTTGTAAGTGACCTAATCACAAGCAGCTTTCTGCATGCCCATCCTTTCGTCTGTAAAATCCTGGTTTCCCACTAGCCAATCAGTTTCAATTCTAAATGTATGCTCTATTTCTCTTTTCCTCTCCCTTGTACCTTACTATTCCTGTAGTGCCCTTTTCTAAAGTGTCCTCTTGGACTGCCTGGAAATCCCTTCGCTTTCTGATCTGTAAGAAACCACTTTGTTGACAATGGGCATGCTCAGCCTGTGAAATAGTGCATGATTCCTGCCTCTGAGCATTCTGTGGTCAGAATGTAAAGGTACCGTGTCCTCTGCTAAAACTTTGTTCGTCATGGTGTCTCCTAATTTTCCGTTTAGCTTCCAGACCAGCCAGCCTTGATAGTGGCAGAACATCCACTAGCAATAGCAATAACAATGCTTCACTCCATGAAGTCAAAGGTATGCTGTAGGTGAATTTACATACATGCTTCATTTCCATTATTTTCTTTGTAAAATCGTCCATATAGGTTAAAGAACAACGGAAAAAATTCCCACAACACACCATGGTGTCTTTTTCTTTAACCATCTTAGAGCCTTCATTCCCCAAGTTAGGGGAGGATACAAGTATAAGCAGAACTTATATTTTTAATAAATATTAAAAGGGTGACATGGGTATACAAGTTACAAACTATTTTAAACCAAACCTAACCCAAGTAATGATGTTACAAAATAAGAATTCCCCCAAAATTCCTTTAAAATTGCTTATTTTTAAGCAGAGAAGTTGCTCCATTTTTTTTTCACTCCTTCCATCCTACAACATGTGCACTGCTGCTGTAAAGCTGTCTAGTGTACAGCACAAACTGGACAAAATGGCCTTTGTAATACCATCCAGGGAACTTTTATATTTTGTTTTTAAAAGATTAATAATGTTCCTGGATTTAGCAGTATTCTCTAAATTTCATACATTCCAAGCCTTGATATTTTTTGTTTATAATGGCCATTCTAGTAGGAGACCATTGTACATACAAACTAGAATAATGCCAACTCAGGACTTCATTTAATATTCATGGCTGGCATTTATTAAACAGCATCTCTTTGTTTGCAAATTTAGAGATGGATGCTAGCTTAGATTTTTATTAGTTTATTTTCTGTCTGATTTCTCCCTTCTGTAAAAGATCCTCTGACATAGTCCTTGCCCCAGTTTCTATACAGTATTAGAAATTTCTGCTGTAAACAATTTATCGTTCTTCAAACCTAAGTACATTTCTTAGGAGTAACATGAAGTAGGAAATACTTGATTATTCATCAGTATTTTTTAAGCAATTTGCAATTATTCAAAAATAAAAAGAATTAGTGTTGTGGAATTTATTTTGCATTTAACGCTTCCCTCAGGTCACAGATGTAATAAACTAGAAACAATGGCAGAAACTGTTGGAGAAGCAGCATTCCTAAATAGTTCTTGGTGAAGAGCTATGTTGAAGAAAATATTTTCTCTTCCATTCCATCCTTTGTATTTTGTTTAATGTAGAACTCAGTAGTAGTATATTAGAGTGTGTGCCTCACAGCAATGCTGAACGAGAGTGGCAGCATATCTTCAGCCTCTTGGAATATAGTATTGTATAGATGGAGGCCCAGATTATGAGAGAAAGGTAGTTTTTTGTATTCAAAAGCCATTGTGTCATGTTTAAAGAGCCGTAAGAGGTAAGTCAGGGGAGTGCAATTGTATTAATAATACATTTGGTTTGAGTAAAAAAAGGACAACTGGAATTTTTAGTATTTTAAATAGAACTTTTGTTACCTGAATCTGATAATGTTCCAGATTTGAGTAAGTTTATACTGTTTAACAGCTTTCATATATTTTTCTTACGGTATACTTAATACCATTTACTCCAAAAGCAGGTGCAGTTAACAATCAAAGCAGGCCACAAAGTCACAGCAGTGGAGAATTTAGTCTGCTACATGAACATGAGGCTTGGTCTAGCAGCAGCAGCAGTCCTATTCAGTATTTGAAAGGTCATACAAGGTCTAGTCCTGTGCTCCCGCAAAGAACGACTGAAATGTTGGATGGTCGTGGAAAACAGATCAAAATCGGTTCTCCTGGGAGTGAAGTTGTTACCCTGCAACAGTTTTTAGAAGAAAGCAACAAGAGTACCTCAAGCGAGGTTAGTTTAAAAAATATTTTCACTGCGTATTATGCCATATGTGGGCACAGAATTACTAGAAGATTTACAGTGAGTAGCATTGCTTTAAAACTTTGTGGAGATACCAGTTATGCCTACATTAAGTAGTAGTGTGGATTGTATCCTGATAAATGGTACTTGCTGTATTACACATGAAATGATTGGGAATTCCACAGCTTGACCCTTTCTGGGTTACTGAATTAAGTAAGAAAGTTGATATCTACTGCACAGAATTGTCCGATGTACTGATGCATGATACTACATCTGAACTCCTCAGAGTTCAGATGAAGGCCATAAACTCAAAGTGGGTTTACTTCTCCCAGTTCAGCACTTGTCTTCAGTAAGAGCTGTTGCCAGATTTGTCTTACATCAACAGGAAGGAAGATGCTTTGCTTCATTCCCTGAGGAGAGACTCCTGTCTGCTTCAGTTTTATCTGTTTAACTCTACTGGGCGCAAAAAACCTGACCTTGGAGCTCATTGAAATCTGAGAGGGATGACACAAAGAGAATGTTTCTCTAAACCAGTAGCAGTGTGTTAGAAGCCCAAAATCACCTTGTCTCTGCCAGTATTCCAATTTCTTCATTACTGCTTCTTGAGTAGATCTGTCCAAAACATAGAAGCGCTCTAGGATAAAGCAAGCCAGCTACTGTGACTAGGGCCTATGAAGAGTAAGGATCAGACGCCATCTATTTTTAATGACACAATTGAAATATAAAAATATATATTCACAGCTGAATTGATTGGGGTAGTCTGCGACCTGAGTCTGGGCCAAGTTTCTGGATTTCTTTGCTAGATACTTAAAATGTGACAGGGATTTTTGTTTTAAGCATTAGACAATACTTTCCTGGCAATAGAAATTAAAGAAGCCACCTGAGTCATCAAGTCTAGTCCACTGCTGTTCATGAATCACAGAATCTCTTTCATAGCATCACAGAATCATTCAGGTTGGAAGGGTATTCAGGAGGCCTCTTTCCAGTTTTCTGCCAGAGCGTTTCCTTAATGCTCTTGGCTTAATTCTTTCCAAATGGTCTCTTACCATTTTGAAGAAGACTGCAGTCTTTCTCCACTGAGTCTGTGAATAGAGTTCACCTAAACTTTTTTTTCCTAGCTCTCAAGTCTCTTCTCCAAAAATTAAAAATGGGAAGCTGTCCAGTCCAAATTTAGGCACCAAGGGTGCCTAAAGGTCATGTGCTTTGTATTACTTTCTGAGGTTTTTGTCTTTATTATTTGAGCATATAGAGAAGTTAAGCCTTTAGCTCTTGATGATCAGTATAAGTTAAAATAATAGTCCATGTGCAATTGCTTAGGAAGTATTGATGAGTGACGGTAGAGGGCAAGTGGGTGAGAAGATGAACCTGAAGTTCTGATCATCTGATTTGTTGCATTGATCAGTATTACAGGAACTAATTCCAGATAGTTATGATCCGTCTGACACCTAGCTTTCAATGTACTTGCTTGTAAGCTGTACAGAAAACTCACGTGTACCATAAATGTTTAATACTGCTTTTAGATCTGAGAAATCGGGAAAAAAAAACCCAAACCCTTTTTAGAATTGTTCTTAATTTACATCCACAAAGATTTCTTAAAAGATCAAAATTACAATTTATAAATTTCTAAGATGTTTCATATTTTTGACAGATGAAATCTACAAGTGAAGAGAATCTTTTAGATGAAGTCATGAAAAGCTTATCTGAGTCTACGGAGCTGACTGGAAAGGAAAAGCTAAGAAAACAGCCATCTGCTGGTTGTGGTATTGTGAGATCTTTAAGTGTAAAAAATACAGTTGATTTCTCAGACGGACGATCCATTAAACCAGAACAACTGGTTAGGCCCAGCCTTCGTAAAACTGAAGATACCTACTTTTCTAGCTCTCCAATAAAATTTACATCAGGCGCTCAAGGGAGGGCCAGATCAGTTAAAGAAAAGATACAGACAACTGTATCACAGCGACAATCAAGAGATTGTAATCCTTATGCCACCTTACCTCGTGCAAGCAGTGTGATTTCTACGGCAGAAGGAACTACTCGAAGGACAAGCATTCACGATTTTTTGTCTAAGGACAGTAGGCAGCCTGTATCAGTTGATCCAGCACCATCCACCGCTGACAGAAGTGTTCCATCAACCTCTAGTGAGTACTCAGCACACCAGTTATCCTCTACTTTTTTTCACTGTGTGGCTTACAGATTAGATTGTGTTCCACAAAAAAATGCAATTAATACAGTTAAACCATGTAATTTAGGATGTCACTCTGATATGTCTAAGACTTCAAGGATGGAAAGGTCAAATTTTTGTGAGAGATCTTTGCTAAGCACAAGTGTGTTTAATGATAAAGTCAGTCTATCTGGTAATGACAGCACAGGATCACTTACTGTGGCTCAGCCGTTTTTATCGCTTAACACTGAATTAGTCAGTAATATAAGTGGATTGCCTCAAAGATCTACATCAAAAACAACTGATCAGGCAAATCTGTCAGCATTTAGATCAGTACTGAGAAATCAAGAACAGCCTTCTGCTAATCAGAAATCTGATCCTAGAACTGACTGTAGGTCACTAACTAGTGAATTTGTTCCTACCACCTGTGTAAACACTAGTGAGGCTGAACCCCCACTACTGGTTTCTGAAGATAATAAAACTCTGTGGTATGAGTACGGTTGTGTATGATAATGAAGCTGTATTATTAAATATATACATAGTCTGACATATAGGTGTTCTTCTCAATGTCCACTGGATTTAGAGAAAATTTCACTACAATATAAAAATAATTTCTTGTTAGACCTGTGGGTTGTTGTTTTCTAAGAACAATGGCATAGGGCTCAGTTGTGTACTCTAGCATGTTCAAATGTAAAATTGTAACCTCACCAAAGTTTGCATGAAATATTAATTGCACTGTATATATTTTGCATGCCTTTATAATACAAGCTATATTTTTATTCATCACGCATTGCAAATATTTTGGTTTCTTCCTGTATGTTACTGAATGCATGTTATACCAATCGCATGCTGCATTGCCAAAAATGGCACAGTGAACAACATACTTTCCGATACAAAGAGTTACCTTTCAGTTGTGCTGGTGCTTTCAGATGTGTCAGTAACATATTGATTATGTATTTGGAGTAAAAATACTTTTTTTTTTCTCCCTTCTTTCAAAAATGAGATACTAACAAAAAGAAGCACTTAGATTTCAGTGTCTTACCCTTTGCATTTATGCCACGTCCTGGCATAAATGTACTTTGCACAAGGAACAAGTTGTAGCCCAATAATTGTGTGCCTCTAGCTTGCACAATAAATATGAATTACTGTTCATAATTGTTAAAATTTTTGAGCATTAATAAATACAAAGGCTATTCATAATCCTTAACAGAAATAATTCTGATGGAGAGATAATAAATAGTCACGTGATATACAGCTCTTGTAATGAAAAAGTGACCCTTTCCACCTTTTCCCTTTTGTATGCTTTGTCTTTCCACGTCTGGTGTGCAAATGTGGTGAAGTGTACGGTTTTATTAGGAGTCAAATAGCAGAGTTACACGAGACTCCTTGTGGTGTATGGTAATAAAAACCTGTATTGATTATGGTGGAAATTAATTTTTTTCTCCATTATAGAAGTAACAGTAATACTTTAGAAGACAAGATGTGTAACAAAATAACAGAAAACCTGTTAAATTAACACAGTTAAATAGAAGAAAAAATAACAAAAGTTTGCCTGCAAAATAATAGGAGTATAGCAATGTTTAAGTGAATAACTCATTAAATCCCGGGTGGCCAGCTAAAGAGAAATGTAGAAAAGTAATTACTTAATATGCCACTGTCTCTGCAGTTGCTTGAAACATCTCAATTGTAAATATAAACAGAGTTTAAAATCGTATCATACTTAAACTATAATTATGCGAGGCTTTAGACATTAGCACTATTTTGCAAGAGGAAGTAGTTATTGACAGTTATTTTAGGCCAAAATTACATACGCTATAAAAAAAACTGCATGGAAATATATCTAGGGGAAAAATATTTAAAATTGAAAGTAAATATTGAAAATAATTAATGTCATATTCTGATCTTTACTATTGAATTTATTTTGACAGCAGTTTTGTTGGCAGTCATGGCACTGCTGTGTGGGTTGAACTTCAATTCCTTAGTGTTTAACTAGGGAGGGGTAGAAGTGCTGCAGATGCCCAGTTCCTCAAGGTAAAGCAGAAGACATCCCGTATGTTAGCCTGTAAGGTCTCCATTTCATACAGGAGAACTGTTAATAAAATGCAGAGATAGCCCCTTCTGGAGCTCCAGCTGCGTTTCAAGGTGGGGAAAGGAACGAGGGGAGAAGACTGGATGTTTCAAAGACACTCTGTGGAGGGTAAAGTTATTGTTTCAGAATGTAAAGCAGCCATCTCTTACCATGTCCGCAGGCATCCATTATTATTGGGTTGATCTATTTCTCACTCCTCTTCAATGTTGTTCACAGAGTGCTGTTAGGTTATTGCTGTATCCCTCTAGATTTCTCTCACCATTTTAAAAAAAACCAAACAAATCCATATCTGAAATATTATCTGAATTTCACACACATTTACTCTCGCACAGTGAGATCAGTGTTCTCGTCTTGGGTCGTGTCACTTGATCTCATTTCTATTAATGCAGATCTATAAAATAAACACATCTGTCAATGTGTTTGAATTAGCCTTGAGATGAACAGTGCTGTTGTCTGAAGCAACGTGTGCAGGATGCACGTTGCAAGTTATTTAAGGAATTGTAAAGAAAATCATCTTAGCTCTGATAATACTTCTTATAAACTTACGCTGTGCTGTCAGTATCTGTATTTTTACTAACTGATGGCAAACCCGTGTCTTGCAGTGAGACTGTTGTGATTAGAAGAAGGTTTGTAGCTAGGTGTAGTATCTTCTATTCAGATCAACTGCTATTGTTTGAGCAGTCGATAAGCTTTCAGGCATGCCGTTATCTCCTTTGTCAGCCTTGTCTCCCTTAGGTCCTTAGACTGTCGCAGCTACAAAAAATACCAGTGTTGTCTCCAGATATGTTTATTGCAAACCTGCAAACCCTCCAGCGCGACCGCTGAACCCCAGTTGTAATCATGAGCAAGGCCAAGGCCTAAAGAGAAATTTTAAAGCTTTACCCCTGTGGAGGGAAGTTAAAGCCTGCTATCAAGTCAACAAAATACTTTTTTTTTTTTTTTTTTTTCTCTTTCCCCAGCCACTGTCCATGGGGTGCTTCAGTTTGCCTTGTTTCCTTTCTTGTCGTAGCACTAAGCTTTCACATACAAACCAAATCTGATAGTGACTATTGACGCCTGATATTTAATGCCTTTTTAGCCTATATTTTACCTTACTCCATTGCGGGTAGGCAGCATTAAAACAGCTTCTCTCTTAAACACAAAGGGTTTCCAAATAACTGAGTGTTAATGTCTTTGAACACTAGTGTCTCAGATCCTCTGTGGGAGTTCTAGACTAACCGTGTCCAGCTCAAGCTACTCATTTGCAGGGTTTTATACATCTGTAATGAATTGTATTTTCAGTTCTGAGGATCAAAACTTTTTGTGCTCCTATTTGTGCTCCATTGAGTTCAGCTGCAGCAGCAAAAGTATTCTGCTAGAGATTTTTTAATGTTTCTGAAAAATAAAATAGTTGACATTTGTTTTCTTTTGTACATAATAAACAAATGTTTTCATGCACAGGAGGATGATTTTTCCTCCACTTTTTGGTCTTTATGCTTTACCAGTAGCATCATGGATGTCTCTTTTGGTCTGTCCAAGTAGTGGAAGGATCTGTGAAATTCCTTTCAGACCCAGTTGCTGCTGCTCCTTGGCTGCTCACATGGCTGACTGTAAAGCACATGGTGCACTTGCTCATTCCTTGGTCCCTTCTGCCTTTAAAAATGGTGTTAGAACTTTGCATGGTAATTATAAACACTAAATATGTGGCTGCTGGCAAAAAAAAAGTTTTTGTTGTTCAGGGTCAATAATTTGCTTGCAGTTAAAGGTTTGCTTGATGCTTTGCTCTAAGTGAATAGTAAATTAAGGTACTACATTTTGCACGTTCCAGCTGTTGCATGCAAAGATAATTTTCTGTTGCGCAGAATTGAATGCGAACATTTGTGTCAGAGTGTATAGCAGGTAAAAAATGCAGAGATGAGTTACATTCTCTGCGAGGTGCAGTCAGCCTTGATTACATCTGATTTTTTTCTTTTTTTCCCTTTTCATACAGGCAGAAACTTAGAGTTAGTGTATCTGAAAGTCAAGTATATCTGACTGTGGCTTTGAAAATAATACCTTGTTGTTCTAAATGCTAAGATGAATTTTAACTAGTGTAGCTGAGTAGGCATTTCCAGTGAGTTTCTTCTATCCCTCTCCTCTGTCCTTTCCTCTAAAAAAAAAAAAAGTTTATATATCCTTTTGCTCTACTAATAAGTAGAATGTGTTTTAATGCATGAGGGTTTTTTTCATGTCCTGATAAACACAATGAATAACATGAAATGCTTTTCTCTGCAGATGTGGAAGCTATCCCAGAAAGCAGAAATTCAAAAAGCAGGTCTAGGGAGCAACAAAGCTCCTAATTCTATTACCCACTACATGAGATGTGGGCCAAGTGGTGAGTTTCCTGCCCAAAATGTAAATGAGATTAATTTCATTTACAACAAACTAACAGCATTACATCTAAGAACAAGTGCGCATTGCATTAACCAGATGTACATACTGCTTGCTTAACTGGCTTCTATCTTGCTTATTAGTTAAGCCAGAACAGGTTGGTTTACAGCAGTTGTTTTGCCTGTGTAGGCAGCGAACTTCATCCCATTTAGCCTTTTGCCTGTAAAAATTACATTTATTTTTATTTTTCAATTCTCTTGAAGAAGAAAGTTCAATCACATTAAGAAGTAATACTGAAGTCAGTTCTTAGAAAGGGACAGATAAATCTAAAAGAATAGCTTAACAAAAAATACGAAGTTTTCTCTACTACAAGGAAACTGCCTTTTTATAAAGCTTGTCTTTGGCGTACTGTCCTTCTCTTGACTTCATTAAAATACCTTTGATGCATGCTATTAGTGCTGTTAGTTCTGTTAGTGACTTAACTCTGTATTTTATACTTCTACGCTTTAAGCTTTTTCTTATGTTCTTTTCTCTTTCTGCCTTTCAACTGAACACAGAGAGAAAAGTGTCCTTCAGTATCTCAGTGTGAAGCCTTTATATCTGAAGTAACAAGACAGCGACTGTAGGAATCATTAATAAAAATTAAGGGAATTTTTTACATTCTTCGTGACTAGAGCAGGCAAGAAATAAAAACCTACCTACCTACCTTCCTTCCTTCCTTCCTTGAATCAAGGAGCTCTACTGGAGTCTACTGCCGCAAATATGTAGATGGTCTTAGGAATTATTGCACATTGCACTGTTAAGATCTACTGAATAAAGGACAGTTCTCATCTCCCTAAGGACCAAGAATTTTAAGGTCTCAAGAATTACTCCAGAAAAAAAATTACTGCTTTCATGTTCTGTTTATGAAATTAGCCACTGATTTGCTTAAGCTTCTGCTAACAATTAGCCAAAAAACCCCATAACTAGCAGTTTTTATTGACTTCTGTAAATGTAAAATAAACGCTGTAGTATTTTGTTGAAATTGACTGTATATACAGATACAAAAACCTCACAGCTTACTGGCACTTCACTGCCTTTTTTGGTTAGCATAATCTGCATGAAATTGCTCCTAAAACAGTTTATGCTGGTTTTTGTTGCGTACTGCGAGAGAAGAATTCGTTTACATACATGAAAAAGTTCAATAACTAACAAAAGTGGGAGTCATGGGATAATGGTATTACATAGAAATTGTGTCATCTGTGTTTTTTCACATTCCCAAGTTATTCTGCATATATATATGTCCAGATGTTTCTGATAGGAAATTGTCAGGTATGACTTTTCTAAAACTTTTAATATAAGGCTGTTTTTCAACAAATGGCATTTCCAGGATAAGATTATCTTACGATGTTTGTGTATTGACTTTTTTTTAATTGTTTGTCTTTTGACATGAGCTGACTGTGGCTTAGGAGGTTTACTGATGGCAAAAAGAAACGTAAATAATGTCAGGCATTTTACAATCAGTTTCCCTTGAGGTCGTCTTCTATTAGCAAGACACATTCTGTTCATTACTGATTTATATTAAACTCAAGAAATGTTACTGGCACATTCGGTGGTTGCATACATTTGTTGTCTTGTAAACAATCACACTGAGCTCAAAGGTGGTGTACATGAATTTATAAGCAGATCCAAAATGAGTTACCATAATTCTATTTTACTACAAACCAGTAAGCACATTCATATTCCTGTTCTGAAGGGTTAACTGTGTAACCAACCAGTGTCCCATCTCCCAGCAGGCACGTACATAACTCTCACCTACAGCTATCTCCATTCACCTAAGTAAAGGTAAGCGTGACACAGTTGCAGAATGAGGGTTGCAGACCACTGGAAGCTGATCACGCTGCTGCTCAGGCTGTGCGGTTGAGATGCTACAACTTCAGCTTAACAACAGCTTGTTTCTTCAGCCTTGCAGGTTTTATCATTTATAAAGTCTCAAGCTGTCAGGGAGAGTTAGAATAATTTTTCACTGGAGAGAGAAAGCAGTTCAGCAGATGCAAAGGCATACTGGCAAGTCATTTTTAAAATTTTACTAAATTTTTGTCAAAAGGGGGAAAAAGAGGACAGTTCAGTAAGCTTTAGACAGGGGAATTTTCTTGTTTTTTTCACTTAAAGTGACTTCCTTCTGAAAGACGTTTTATGCTGAAAGACGTTTTATGCTAAAACGTGCTAAAAGTTCTAGATCTAAACAGAATATTTTGGTTTTACAACACAAATACTTGGTTCAGCCTAGGATTGTTTTCACAGAGAATTTAAACTTTTTTTTTCCCTTAAGCAATAACAGGACCAATCTTGCAGCTCTCCACCATACAGAATATCCATTTTTCATCTGAAGATATTTCTGGTATTACATTAAAATCGTTGGTTGATTTTAATTACCAACTCGCACTAGCATCCCTTTCTGGTCCCTTATTCTCAGTGTCAAGATTTCCACTGATTTCTGTGGAAGCATGGTGATTTTCACAGGGTATTAACAGAGATCAGCAATGCCAGGAGCAATCTGAAGCCCAGCGCCCTCCTGAAATCCAGCTCCACAATGGTTTTGTAGGCAGCCTGAGCTCAGTTGCATTTGGAATAATTTCCTGTGTTGTAACTGAGGTAATACAACATTTTTGAGAAGGATTCGGGCCGTTCCAAGCCATGCAGTGGCAGCTATGAGATGTCACCAGGGGGGCGGGTGGGATGTCAAAGCTCAGGGCACAGCTGAGTTTCTCCCCCAATACCAAGTGAGAGACATAGAGCCCAGACATGCTTTAGGAGAAAAGTACTCTTAAGCAATAAGAATCTGGCATCAGGCCTAGTTTCTGTACCACTCCTGTACTGCAATATAGGCAGAGCCACAGAGACTGAGGGAAAAGTTGCCTTTACAGAACTTCATAGGCAAAGACAGGGAATCTGGAATGCTCATAGCCCTTACTAAAGGCATAGCTGTTACGAAAGATAACTGAAGTGCCATAAATATTAGGAAAACCTCTCTGATTCTAAATTACGGTATTTTCAAGCCCTGTTCAGGGTCTGAGTGTGGCTGGGTTCTCCTAGCTCTGACTGATGCATTTCAAACTATTAAACCCTAACCATTTAGTAGTGTCACTATTTTTAGAAGAACATGCGTGTCTTGAATGAACAGATTCAAACCATAGTGCCAAATGCTGTTTGTATTCACAGAATCTGAGCAGTTGTGTGTGTTTAGATTCTCCAAGACCCTGGGAATTAGGCAAGAGCAGTGTATTGCTGTGACTGTTGGCACGGCACGCGCGTCTCTGAAGGACATTGCTGGGCACACATAACCTGCCCTCCCTGCAGGTGGCTGTGTTGTTTTTGTCACACGGGCACCTCCTGACATTTCATTTATTAGCTCTTTTCTGTATTCACTAAGTTGTCCAAGGCTACTCGTCACAACTTCTATGCTTGCTTTTTGTATATTATTACACCTTCTTCAAGCAGCCGAGCGATCACAGCCAGGGTGTAGTCACAAACCTTAACAATTGCTTGTTAACTGATAACGTGTATTAGAAATGAACCCCCCTGATCCAAAAACCTAAACAAAGTTTCCTTGTATGAGAGAATCAGCGGGAGTGTGGGGGTAGAATTCATCCTGCTAGGGTTGTGTCCAGTGCAGGTCAGATTCGTGTGCCAGAGTCCTGGCTAGTGCCCGTTGATGCCATGGTAAGCAGGTTTTGGCTCACTTAACCTGCACCGGAACACAGGCCAGAGTGGGATTTTGGGTTGTATTTGCTAAATTAGCCAAAAGCAGCACCAGGGATAGTCTTGCATTTAAGAGATCAGAATCTGCTTCTCCCAGCACCTTCTTTTGTGATGAAATTTCAGAGCAGAAGAGCAGTCAGGAGGCTACCTGTGCTCCGATGACTTCTAAATTATATTATTTTTCCTTTCTTAATTTTAATCTTCCCAGGCTGTGCCCTTAAAATAAAATAAAAACGTAAATTTCATTTGGGAGCAGCTTCACATTTTCTGAAACAAAAACTCGCAGGGGAAGAGCGCGGCAGCTGTTGGACTGCCTACAACAAGGGCACACACACGGCTTGAGTTGCCAAATGTGTCTCTGCTAGTTCAAGATTACGAAAGAAGTTGTAGTACTATACAATGTGTCATTTTCATTTACTTCTCTGGTAGTCTGCTGAGGATTTAGTGACATTCCCAGCATGTATTATTTCTAAACTCTTTCCAAGATGTGATGCAGCTTCATAAAAGAACTCATGTATGATTTTTAGAGGTAGATGATAATGTATATGTAAATAATGCTTTGATATTAATAAAACTGCCTTAAAGGAATGTACCTAGGTATGAAACAAAACTTAAAAAGCTCTTATTTAAATCTGTAATTTCCTTATTGATTTTTTTTAATGTTTGCCATTGTATACATTTATTAATGATGTTATTAAAATTCCAAACCAAATAATTTTTAATCTTATTTTGTGTGTACATTTATACACACTTTTTCTGGAACCTGATGTTACTGGAAGGATATTGGTGTTACGTAATGGTGATGTGGTCAGTGAGTATTTCTTCCTGGAAAGAAACTGATAAAACTGGAGCAGAATTTTTCTGGACAGTGTGTAGTTTGTTTCGTGTTGTTTATTTGTGTAGACCTGTGTAGCTTTTATCTATACATTATTTTGATGTTATTTAAAAAAAAAAAAAAGAGACTAATTTCATAAGTAATACAATAAGAAATTACTATAGATTTGCCAAATGTAGTATTTGAAACTTTGATTTTGTTTGACTATTATTTTTGCAGAGAGAAGCCTCAGAATCTCTTCTGAGGACAAAGGTAGTTAAATTTTAGGTAGTACGGATTTTAAGATTCGTGAAGCATAGTAAACCGCTGTTGTGCACATGTCTTTAAAACAATTTTTCACATCTAGAGCTTTCTGGATTTAAAAACCTGACAAGTCAAGTTTAGTTTGTTGGGGTTGTTTTTTTTTTAAGAAATAAAGGATTTTGGGGTACTATAAAGAAGAAATCTTACAGGGGAAGGGAGAGTGAGTGGCAGTCAGAGGGTAAGATAAATTTTACTTTCAAAGACACCTAAGACCGTATCTTAATATTTAGCTAAACTGGTAATGTATTTGTATATCCAGAGTTCATTAATTAACCCAATATTTCCAAATACAAGATGTTCCTTTCAGCCTCTTATTCACAACAAATACAAAATCACATGTATCTGGACCTCTTTCTAGTGACTCTTCCTATAGTTTCAACATTTTTGGGTCACTTCTTTTCCATTTGAGATGACTACTGTGATAGCTGGGGTTGGTTTGTGTCTTCTGAAGGTGGAGGGGAGGATTTAAATGGCAGTATCATGAAGTACTCAGTCATTAAGTTTGCACCTTTGAGAACAGGTTTCAAATCCTTCAGAAATGAAGGAGACTGGGGTAAGGATCTTTGAAGTAACTTGCTTTGCCCTGGAAGATGCTGCTTCTTACTCAGTTGGTGGCAGTTGTTTGTTCTGTAGAATTAAAGATTTCACTTTGTTACAGGGGAAAGAGAAAACCAATCCAGCATACAAATGTTTGATGTTCTCGGCTCCTAGAACTGTCTTGGCCATCTAGAGTGAAACTGATTCCAGTTGGCCGAGTTTTGCCATGTTTCTTTTGAAGCGTTTCCCTTTACCAGCATTAGCATTGCATCCTTCAGCATGAGGCAGCAGGAAATAGTCATCCGAGACCACAAGTCCTTTTTTGTGTTTTTCCTTCATGCTTCTGTAGCCTTTACTTCCATTCTGTCCCAACCTGAGTTGGCGCTATTGCTTTCCTTTAGGCGTAGTTTGTACATGACACTTTCCTCAGGCTGTGTTCACAAGCCCTCTTCCCCCGTCATCTTCTGATTTTGTCCCTCACTTCCACTACTTCCCTTTCCTTGGGTTTTGGGTGGACACTCATTGCCGCAGTACGTTTACTGGACTTTAAGGAGTTTCTGCTGCTTCTCTCTTCAACACAAAGACTGCTCAAAGAGGGTTTTGTTCCTTTTGTCAAGAGAGAGGAGGAGAAAGAATTAGAAATTTAATGTTGAGAATGTACCGGTCTGGTTCTGCTGATAGATACTTTTCTGTACTAAATGTATGTCATCTATTGAAAGCCAAGTCAGCCTCCCCTACACCTCTTAAGCCCATGGATGTTTGCATGTGTAGTCTCCTTCTCCCGAAGGGAGAAGCTTAAGTACAGCTAGCTACTCCTTGGACCATTCCTTCCATTCCTATAGGTGCTGGTTCAGGTACAGCGGACCAGAGGAGATGCATGTCCTCCATGGGTTCATCAGCTTGTAGAAATTATGCAGAGGAGTTAATACCATGGCAGGTTGTGTTAACATCCCTCCTGGGAGTAACATCTGGGGGCGGTCTAGGCAGGGGGGAGGCACGGGACTGTGAGTAGCTGTGTCATCTGGGAAGTGCCAGAGGACTTGGTATTTCCCAAGGGGAGGATCGTGTGAAAGGGAAAAAGTGACTAAAACCGTAGACAATCAAATGCCTTTTCGGTAGTGTAGCTAAGTTGGTTTTTTCTAGGTAAAAATAATAAAGCAACATGTGGCAGGGGATAAATGGGTACAGGTACAGTTTAGGCATCTCTGTCCTCTGTGTATTGACAATTATTTTAGAGCTTCTAATTTGTTATTTCCTAATGATGTGAAGTTTAAACCTTCAAGGCCAGTACCAGGGTCCACAGAAATATTTCCAGCTTTATTAATAAAAATGGATAAACAGGGTAACATTACTTCAGTAACACCATCTCCACTTACTGGTTACATAGCAGTAGATTGCAAACATGTCTTTTTAAGAATATTCTGTTAAACTTTCAATAACCCGAAGATGGTATTTTTTCTCACCAGATTATATAATATAAACTTACACAACTGAAAAAAAATAAAGGAGGAGTAAGCCTGGTGGTTTTTGGTTTTTTGCTCTACAAAGTCTATGCCTTCATCTACTTGATGTCTTCATCAAAGTGTACGATGATGGGATCGTGGCCTGTTGACCTCACAAACTTCAAAAAGTCATCAGGGCTTAAGCCCATGGTTGCAGAATTTGTCATTGGGTGAAAATACACCTTTTCGTGACCACCTTCCAGAAAGCTGGCATCCAGTACAAACCTCACGTCTCCCTGGTCACAGAAGAGGGCTAGCGGTGTCACACAGCCCTGGCCTACTTTTAGCTTTTCCAGCATAGCATTTTCATCGGCAAATCTTAGGTTTCCACTTCCAACACCCAGTTTTTTAGCAAGATCATTTAAATTGATTTGCCTGTTGTGCAGAACAGTCACCAGCCAGAACCCTTTCTTCTTTTTGTCTTTAAGAAAAAGGTTTTTACTGTGACCTCCTTTCATGTGTTGAACATGGGGCATCATTTCTTCAACAGTGAACACCTGGAAAATACCAACAGCATAGTGTGAGACTAGGTCCCATTAGACTCCCAGTTGCCTACTGGCAGGTACCTTTTGTTAAATACTTAGAAAATACTGAATGTTATACTCTGCCTAAAAAACTGTACCCTTTTATGAAGAAATTTTAAAAGAACACAAATAAAATGTGACATGCTGCTCCTGTGCGTTTTCTGAATCATTTGTCTCACGTATACAGCAAGAATATTGCACTTCAAAAACGCAAAAAGGCAGCCCCTATAGCACTCCTTTGTGCGGCTCCACCGCACAGAGATCGGAATGATGTGGGGTGTGTGCTTGTAACTGGGAGTGAGAAAAAGTCTGGAAAGCATCTTGGATGGTGCGGACTTCATGGTGAAGAAGTGGATAGGCTGTAGCTCCTGAAACTGCCGGGGAACTGGAGGGGAAGGGGGGCCTGAAAGGCAGAAATGGGGGGGGGGGGATGATGCTCAAATTAGCCCCCAAAACCCCCAAAATTGCCTGCCTGGCCCGGCACCTGTAGGCCCATTTAGCAAGAAATGCAAAGTGATGCTTTCCACCCTGATATTTGATTATACTAAAAAAATTACATACAAGGCCTAAAACTGCCCCGTAGCCTGTTCTGTGCTGCTCGTACATTGTGTTTTGTTTCCGGATTTAAAAAATCTCCGGCGGACGCCAAGGCCCGCGGGGAGAGGCGGCCCCTACCTGGGGGTGCTCAGCGGTGACCGTGGCGATGCCCAAGTCCCGCAGCCGCTGCGCCAGTGCTTGCTGCAGCTCCGGTGCTGCCGCCATCGCCCTCCTGCTCCACCGGGGCCGGGCAGAGGGGCGGGCAGCACCGCCGCCACGGCCACCCCTTCCGTTAGGCAGCTTCCGTAGCGTTAACGTGGCACCCAGCCCCTCGGCCTGCACCCCTTTCGGGGGGATCCTCTGGCCGGGCTGAGGTCCCCGCAGCTCGAATCTTCCTGGGGGAGAGCGCAGGGCTGGAGCCGCCGCTGAATGAGCAGCTTCTGAGCATGAAGCGAGCTGTAAATAAAACACATTTGCAGTAAGGTTTGATAAGGAAAAAAACCCTAAGCTTCAGGCCTGGTTATAATGGCTGAGTGCATTATTGCTGTAGAACTTCCAATCTGGGAGCAGGGCAATTTGGATCTGGCTGCTGAAGCCCTTCCCTTAAACCCAGTCACAGGAACAGGCTGCCCAGAGATGCTGTGCAGTCTCCATCCCTGGAGATACTCAAAACCCGACAGGACACAATCCCAGGCAGCCTGCTCCCTCAGACCCTGCTTGAGCCAGGACATGAGTCGGTCTCCAGAGGCACCTTCCCAACAGAGCAGAGCTTGCTGTCTACTTGGGAGCAGAAAAGCTTGGTTGTCCCTCCTGTCTTAGAGCTCCCCGGGCCTGCTGCCTTCCTCCTTCAGCTTCACCTAGCAAAGTTTTCCATCCGAAACGCATCTCCACGTGTCTCCTTGTACCTCCCCTCCCACACAGTTCAGTATATTTCATGTTCCTTAAAACAAGCTGTCTCTTTCCTTGTCAAATACCGACATTAAAAGAATATATTGCTTTGATACACACCAGGTTTTCACATCCAGTGTGAACTGTATTTGGTTGAAATACTGGTTTCAAAACAGGTATTTGCCTCAAATATGTACCAAAATTATTCATCTGTGTGCTCACTGTAATTTCACATGCTAGCTTGTCACTTATGCATAGTTTTGCTGAAAACGTGGCTAAAGAAGGAAGTTAAGAAAAATTCAAATCTAGAAAAATCGAAAGAAGGTAAACTGTTTAGTTAATTATGCACCCTAAAAATGAGAACTGCATAATCAAATGGGTTTTTTTAAAGGCAACCAATAATAATAAAAAAGAATTGCAACTAAGGGACAAATCTAAGCATTAACGCCACATAAGTTAAGCGGAAAATATTTCTACAACCCAAACCATTGTCCTGACCTATGACATCAGAAATTATTTGTTTTCAGTTTCAGAAAGACAGGCAACCTATAACAAAGCTTTAAATGAAAACAGTATGAATCTGTGGTTAAGCGACATGGATGAAACACAACCCCACGCTAATTCCCAGAGCCTTACAGCAGCACACAGAAAGATTTCCAGGCAGCATCCAACGGAAGATCAACTCAAAAAGCAGATTTGCAGTAAACTCCGGTGGCAGCAAAAGACGTACATACCACCAATTGCAAGCGTGCGGAAAGCCACCTGTGTGAACTACCCTAAGTCCTGCATTATGGGCAAAGCGTGTAAAATACACAGGTCCAGCCTAAGTAGAGGAAATTATGGTTATTACTCGTAACACACGATTTGCAGCTGCCTGACAGAGATGGCTGTAGAAGCAGCATTGTCCCAAGCAGACCCCAAGGGTAAAGGATGTCATAGGATGTAATTTAGGATTATCTCTGCGTTTTACAGAGAGTATTAATGAGGGAACATGAAGGATTTTTCAAAAACCAGTTACAGAGCTTCCTCTTACTTATTTTTTTCCTTAGTCTAAGGAAAAAAAAGTTATATTATTTGAGAGATGCCAAATTAGAGAGAGCTTTAAAAAAATCAGCCGTGTTAAAGCTTTAGAGTGGAGGTGGGTGGGAGGACAGTGCAAAGAAAAGCTGTTACCTCATGGACGCGCTATCTCCAGGAGAACCCTAAATTTAAGTGTGTGTATATATGTGTAAATACACGCTTAAAAACACCCGAAGCCCTAGGAGGAGTATAAGGAAGCTCAAAAGCAGCCATTTATCGGTAGCGCAGCCAGCGTCGGCCGCTCTCTCAGGGAATTTCCCGCTTTCTGGGAGGGGAGGGGAGGGGAGGGGAGGGGAGGCTCAAGCTCTGCTCCCGCCCCATCCCGCCCAGGGAGCCGGCCCTTGCGGCGAGCGCCACCGCCCCGCGCCTGCGCAATGAGGGGCTCGGCCGGCGCCAGGCGCGGTAGGGCGGGAGGGAGGTAGGGCCGCCGGCCTCCCGCAGCGGGTCTGTCAGGGGCAGCGGAGGGACCGGACCGGGCAGCGGCCGTCCCGGGGCGGGGAGCGGGTATTGAGAGGCTGCGGCCGCGGGGGGGGCTGCGGCTGGGAGGTTTCGGGAGCTTGGCGGCCTCGCGGTGCGCGTTGTTGCCGGGTGGACCCGCTCGCAGCGAGAGTGAGGGTGTTCCTGAGGTAACTTGTTCGCCTTCGTGCCCCGCGCGAGTGAAGGCGGTTTGTCAGGCGAAAGGCTTCTGGAGGCTGATGGCTTCTCTGCAGTACCAGCCTAAACGATGAGCATAAGGAGGTGGAGGAGTGCGCCTGTCCCGGCCGCCGGTGACCCCCGGGCCGAGAGCCAGGGAGGGGTTTCCTTGCGGTTAGCAACCTCGCCTGGATTTCTCCTCTGTCAGCTTGTCCAGTCTCGCGTTGACCTTATGTTAGCTTCTGGTGTATGCAGCGTCTTGTGGCAGCTCCCTCGGTTTTACCGAATCTGTCCCTTTAAATTTCTTTTTAGGGTGGGGGAAAAAGTAGTTTTTGGTTGGTTAGTTTGTCTCCCGCTCACTTCCTGCAGGCATCCGGATACAAGGGAGTTTTTAAAGGGACCGCGGTCATTCTGAGAGGAATTGAGAGTATTTCCTTTATTTGGAGCTTCTCGGAGGATGGTACAAAGCCACCTTTGAGAGGAGACGTAGAATGTATAGAGAATGGCATCACTGCGCGGAAGGACAAAATAGACAACCGTGACCAGGAGATTTGTATGAGATAATAAGCAAAGTGACTCAAGCCAAAGTTAAGAGGGTTAAAACAAGATGTGGGATGATCTGATAGAAGCATGTAGGAAAGCTTAATTGCTAAGCCAGGACTTGGCCTCAAAGGACATCGCTGTCCATGTGACAGCACTGGTATTGCTACAGTGCAACAGTCTTTTAGTGGTGGTATGTGCTCATTTAAACAGCATTTTGCAAATCAGTTTTACTGGCTTAGAGAGCTAGGTTGCACCTGGGTAGCTCTTATCAGTATAGGACGAGGAATGCAAGCATTTCTTTTTCCTGGGTAGTGTCAGGGAACCTGAAATGGTGATTTTAGTAGTTCATATTAAAGATCAGTGGAGATAGGCAAAAGACTTGTAAGCTGGGGCGATATTAGTAGATCTGTGTGTCTGCAGTGGGATAGTGGAGAAAGGGGAGGCACTTAAGGAAACTGAGAAACTGGAACAGTTACTAAATAATGTAACTTTTTCAGCATTAAAAAGCCTGTTTTGAAACACAACATTTGTTCCTTGTGTTCCTGTCCGTATTATCATAGGAAAGCATATCTTTCAGCTTTGAGACTGATTTCAATGCATCCTTTGTATTTTCAGTGAGGAAATGAATCGAGGGTTGATACTGAAGTTTGAAAATCTGGTCCAGTTACGTGGCGCTTGCCGGCAGCTGCGTACTCTATCCTACAGAAAAG
The DNA here is from genome assembly GCF_949628215.1 of Phalacrocorax aristotelis. NCBI lineage: Eukaryota > Metazoa > Chordata > Aves > Suliformes > Phalacrocoracidae > Phalacrocorax > Phalacrocorax aristotelis. Next base: position 79,166,567 of record NC_134278.1, on the reverse strand, counting down.
TTCACCGAGCACAATGGAAGCCTGTGCAGTCATCTGCACATCCTGTGTGGTCCGTTCTTCTGTATCCTCAGTTCTGGCAAAAAGACAAATTAATCAGTATTGCCTTATTGCAACGCAGGCATCTAGCCACAAAGGAGGTAATTAACAAAATCCAGTAGCCTCTGCTTTTGTGTGAAATTTGAAAGTACAAGAGCTCAGCCTGAGCATTTTAATTACAGGAGGAAAGAGCTTTATTAATGAGTATAGATAAGTTCTTACAAATTTATAAGACAAAATGTACTCAGTGTATGACTGTATTGGGAATCCCTCTCAAATATTGACTTAAAGTGCTTATACCAGCAGCATCATGAATTGTGCAGAGGCAGGAGGAAACTATTACAACCACAAATGAAAATTCTTCTGTGGATTTTTTCTGTATTGAAAAATTAAAACCAAAAAAAGTTTGTGTAATACGCTATGCACTTTAAATATTCAGTATGATGTGTTAAGTCATTTATTGTAATTCATTAGTATTGTAGTAAAAAAGATGTGTTAGCATCATATGGCTTGAGACCATTTTCTTTTTATATTGTTTTTATTATTTCTTAGTTTATGCCAGCTATATGTTACTATATATGTGTCTAATTCCATGTAGGAGACAAAGAAGAAAAAGAAGATGCCACTGACAAAAGGTGAGGTGGAGATAAAGCAGAAGATGACTCTTGAGGAACTTGCAGGAGCGATGGGTAAAGGCATAGGTGAGAGCCTGCTCTGTTGTTTGATGTTGTAGATTTTAACTGTTGTGTTTCATTCGGTTGTGTCACTCCCATGAGCGGTAAAGGCAAAGGTATTTACGACTGCATTAGTTAGTGGTTGCTGATCCCTCCCTTAGCAAGGCAGAGTGTCCCCATACCAAAGAAAATGTTGGTAGGCACAGTGACAGACTAAAGAGAAAAAAAGATGGGCTATCCAAATTACCAGGCAAGACGCTTTAATGTGAAGAACCCTGGGCTCTCTTCTGTCCCCAGCAGGAAGGCTTAAGACCCATGTAGGCTGCTCTTTGTGTTTCCTAAGTGCTAAATCATTCTGGAAGGAAAAACATTGCACCTGGTTTGTCGAAGCCTGGCCCCTGTGAGTAAAGTATTCATGGCTAAAAGGAGAAGGCGCAAAAGAGCTTCAGCCTGTAATCCAAGCCTGGGAGCAGGATTCAGGAGCAATATGTATTTCATTTAAAAAGTCATTTGATTAACAGGGAGCAGGCAGGACTTGTTTGGAAACACTCCCCTCCTTAGGTGCCTGCCCTGACAACTGGGTTACAGAAGCAGGCTTGTGCTTTTAACCCCATGAACCATTTCTGGTTGCACGTGGCTCAGCTTGACCAGTTTTCAGTGTTTTCGGGCAGTTATTCGCATGTTTTGACTGTTGACATTTGAAATAATTCCATACCTGTATAATATCCATCTCCAATTTCTTTTTATCCAGATGAGTACTTTTTTTCTGGCAGACTTCCTCTCAGCAATCAATGAGGAGAGAAGCAGAAAAATCTGTTGTGTCTTGCTGTACGTTTATGAGCTAGATTTGTAATGGTACTTAGGTCAGCATGTAACAATGTTTGACTACTGCAATACTTTCTATATTTCTGCTACCAATAAAAGTGGCATATGAACAGATTTATCATCATTCTTTCCTCCTTAAGTCACTTGTTTGCTATTTGGTTTAGATGAGTTTCAGGTTTTTTTCTTCTTAGGGGTTAATGGAAAAGTAAGCTGTGAAAATCTGAGTGAAAAAGATGATAGCATCTAATGAGGCAGTCATTTTCAGGAAATCTTGCTGAATTAAATTCTCTGCAAGTACATAGCGTAATAGAAACTTTTAGATAAGTTTAACTAAAGGGAAAATGCTTTGTGAATGAAACTTATTAGCATGATATAAACTACTAATTAAGAAGTAATAAACTGTATGAAGTAGGGTTTTTTATCCCACATGTTTTTGTGGATGTAATTAAATGTCTTTATCTTTTCTACAGATCATATTTACGAAGTGCTGCTACACACAGACATTGACCTGGATTCACTAGAACCGGATTCTGTCTTATATGAAGACCATATCAAGCTAATTGTTAAAAAATCAGGAATGAAGTATAAATCGGCAAAACTGAAAGAGGAAAAAGAACGAGAAAACACAGATGCCGTGAAAAGGTGAGTTGTGAACTGTTCTTTTTGGCTCTTTTTATCCAGTTTCTGCAAGAGTTTTTCATATACCATGTTTTCTTTGTTCTGATGGTAAGTTGATAATACCTGGTATAGTCACAATCTGACAATATTTAAAAGGTAAAGTTCACTATTTTGATTTCTTTGGCCATAAAACTGATACTTGGATTCGGTCTGGTTTAGGTGAGCTTTCTCTATGCCGTTTTCCGGAGAAAAGCCAATTCTTTGATACCCTGAATTGCTTCATTAATTGATGCAGCAGTAAGAGGGCTAGCTGTGTGGCATACTAGGATTTGTGATGGCAGCGGGGAGAAGCTAGGCTCACCTCATCCTGAGTCCTGGTGAATGGCTCTTTGTTAGCCATAGTGGGCGTGTGTGTCGCTCAGTGAACTGTTTTGGTATTTATGAAACATGTTTTTATTTTAATTGTAGGCCTCCTGCCGACCCAGCAGTACTAACCCCGCGGCCCCCAGTTGTCACTATACTGGGTCACGTTGATCATGGGAAAACAACCTTACTTGACAGTCTACGAAAAACTCAGGTGGCATCAATGGAAGCAGGAGGCATTACACAACACATCGGGGCTTTTCTTGGTATGACTCAAGTGTACATGGGTGTGCATAAAATAGTTTATTCTCCATCCGATATAATGGGGTGACTTGCTGCCAGTTCAGTGGGGAAAAATATCGCAGTGTAAACAGTTTATACATATGCAATGAAAAAGGAAATCGTAACTTGTGCTAACTGTTATAAGTATGTGGCTGGTCCTTTGAAGCGGATTGTCTGTGCAGTTGAAATTACATTTAGACTCCTTTGGATTATGAAAGATCCCAGGACACTTTTTATTTCCTGAGGAATTAAAAGCACCTTTGACCTCCATGCCAACAGTTAACTGTCTGCCTAAAATATGTCATCATTATTAAAAAAATTCTCAAAGGAGTGACGCTTGATTTACAACAGGTCAAATAAATCTGTGTGAAATGCTGATTTTAAAATGTACCGTATATGTTTGTTCACAGTGCATTTGCCGTCTGGGGAAAAGATAACTTTTCTTGATACTCCTGGACATGCAGCTTTCTCAGCCATGCGAGCAAGAGGTACCCACGTTACTGACATTGTCATACTGGTTGTAGCAGCCGAAGATGGAGTGATGCAACAAACCATAGAATCCATTCAACATGCTAAAAATGCAGGAGGTACAGTGTTTAACTTGTTAATAGCATATTTTGAAGTAAGTGGCGAGCCCAGTACACGAAGTTAATGTACAAGACAACGTGCGTTATTATGCCACGCAAATAGTGAGTGTTTTGCAAACGTTTATTCTCTCAAAAGAAACTCCTTGAACTGGAATCCACAGAACTTGGTAAGTAACTGTTGTAGTCCCATTCGTTCTCTCCTGGGAAGGTATTTGAAAATATATTTTATGTTGCAGTAATAAAGATATTAAAATACTAGTGTTTTTGCAGGACTTGTAGGTGTGCAAGAAAAGCACTCATTGGGTGGGTGGGGGGTCTAATGTTAGTTTGGTGTTTTCCCTTCCCTACTAGGATAACTCCTCCAGCTTACTCATGGTAGCTCAGATCTCAGTGTCTGTTCAGGGAATAGGTGCCAAGTGAGATGATTTGTTTGAAGTGGTCAAAACCCACTCTAACCTTTTACTGCAGTTATGCTAGGAGCAGCAAGTTGTATCAGGAATAGTGTGGCCAGCAGGAGCAGAGCAGTGATCGTGCCCCTGTACTCAGCACTGGTGAGGCAGCACCTCAAATCCTGTGTTCAGTTTTGGGCCCCTTAGTACAAGAGGGACATCGAGGTGCTGGAGCGTGTCCAAAGAAGGGCAACGAAGCTGATGAAGGGTCTGGAGAACAGGTCTGATGAGGAGCAGCTGAGGGAGCTGGGGGTGTTTAGCCTGGAGAAGAGGAGGCTGAGGGGAGACCTTATCGCTCTCTACAACTACCTGAAAGGAGGTTGTAGCAAGGTAGGGGTCAGACTCTTCTCCCAAGTTACTAATGATAGAATGAGAGGAAACAGCTTCAAGCTGCATCAGGGGAGGTTTAGATTGGATATTAGGAAAAACTTCTTCACTGCAGGAGTGGTCAGGCATTGGAATAGGCTGCCCAGAGAGGTGGTATGGTCGCCATCCCTGGAGGTATTCAGAAAACTTGTAGATCTGGCACTTGGGTGTCACGTGGCCTGGGAGTGTTGGGTTGATGGTTGGACTTGATGATCCTAGAGATCTTTTCAAACCTTAATGAATCTATGATTCTAAGTTTTTGTTAGGTTGGTAATAAGTTTTTAGTTTTTTCTCTTTTTAGTTCCTCTTATCCTTGCCATTAATAAATGTGACAAACCTGAAGCTGATCCTGAAAGAGTAAAGAAGGAATTGCTGGCTCACGATGTGGTCTGTGAAGAGTTTGGAGGTGATGTTCAAGCTGTAAATATTTCTGCACTCAAGGTAGAGTTTTGGTGGAAAAAATTATGGTGTTCATGGCGTCTAATGCATACAGCTGCATTTTTATCTGGCAACTGGAAAACAAGTTCTTATCTTCCTGGTATTTGACACCTTACCATGAGCTAAGTGCTGCTGGCTCTCCCCAGAATTATTTGAAACATACTTCTATCATAGTTTGAGGCTCAGACCTTCAGTAAGCAATTATATCTCATCTTTCTACTCAAAAATTAGTGTGTATTTTTCAGGTTCATCCTAATTGCTTTTCCTCATATATTTGCTTGTTGTATGAAATGAGTGCAAAGCCAAGGTTGGTGATAATGCTGTGCCTGAAGGGAGAAGTTCAAACGAGGGTAAATAAAGTTTTTGTAACATGAGCTGAATCACAGGAACATAGTTTTGTAGTGATCTTACAAGATTTACTGTCTTATCCTTGCAAACAACTGATAGCTAAAAACTGAACTAAAATCTGAACTTTTGTCTTGTGGCAGTCAAAGCAGCTTTGTCGAAACTGATTCAGCAGTATCTTAGGTGTATTGCTGTTTCTCTAAATGCATCCCAAGTAGTTTTCTAAAATTTCAGGCAAGTTCAAGACCTTCTGAAGTCACACACTTAGACTTAAAAACAGACATACATAAAAATGACTTCTCCATTCACCTCTGTAGCACATGTTGTTGCGCTAATCCTGTAGATCTGGATCTGCTGACTGATGGCTAGCTGGTGTATCTGTTCTCAAAAATAAAATGTAATTAGAATAAAGGAGGGGGAAAAAAAAAAAGAAAACAGACCAGCAGTTTTGTGTCTCTGATGTCCTGGAGTCTTGACTGTGTGGTAGATGTCATCAAGTTTCAATTTGGCTGTTTAGGTGTTTAGTTTGGGGGGGGGAGTTGGTTGTTTGTTTTTAAAATTTGCATTCCTAATATACTTGTAGCAGAATATTGCAAGGTCTTTTTCTGCATTTATAGCCCAGATGCTATGACCAGGGAAGCAAGGAAACTGTCCTTCCTAATGTTTGGTGCCTTCTGGACCGGCAGTACAGCGGTCTTAATAGCTCATTACTTCAGTGCCATCTTGCCTTGAAGGCAAAGGGATCTGTGCTGTTACTGCATTGTTAGAAGTTCTCAATTAAACGGGGGAATTTGGCACTAAGATCTTGCTTTAACTGGGCACTTGATGCTTCCTTTATTTTTCTTTATCTGTGTATGGTTTTATATAGGGTGAAAACCTCATGGTTTTAGCAGAAGCAACTGTTGCATTAGCAGAGATGTTAGAACTGAAGGCGGATTCCACAGGTCTGGTGGAGGGGACCATAATTGAGTCTCGCAAAGACAAAGGGAAAGGGTAAGTAATCCACTGCCTTTACAACTTTAATGAAGCAATATTTAACAATGCAGAGATATTGTTCAGGTGGTTTGTACCTCAATATTAATGTTTAACATTGAACTTTTTGTGTTGTTGTTAGATAAAACTGTAACAGGTTTTTTCCAGTGTTTTTAACTAAAGCATTGAAATGCTATTCTATGGCATGAGAGCCAGAAGAAGAAGTTGCAGACTGATAGAGCAAAATTCATCACGTGACTGAAGTGAAATCCTGTAAGCATAGGAAAATAGTTTAAAATGCTAGAACAGATGTATCTTTTAAGACGTCATTAAAAAGTAGGAATGATTATGTTAATAGTCATAATATACATCTACAATTTTTGGCCAATTGTGTGTAACATGACACTTTACTCATGTAAATATTGTAGTGCTTTTGCAGGTTCTCCGTAAACACAGTGTGTTCTGACCTTTTTAAAAATGAATTGTATTCTAGAAAGTTGTTGGGGTTTGGGTTGGGTGTTGTTTGGTTTTTTTTTTTTTGATGGGGCGTCCCTTAATGTGTGAAATCAAGCTGTTGCCAATTTTACAAATGCCAAATTGATCTGCAGAAATGAAGAGTACAGTGCAGGTTTGGGGCTTTTTGCAAGTCACTTTAAAATTTTATTAGTGCTCTGACAAAATGTGTCACAAGAATATTCTTCCTGTGATTGACTACAGGTTTGCTCTGTTCTGTGTTTTCTCCCCATTTTCACGGTTATTGTAGGTAAGCAGAGTCACTTTAATTTTGTCAGTTATTTTTTCTCGTCTGCTCTTCACTAGTCCCGTTACCACAGCCATCATCCAAAGAGGAACTCTGAGAAAAGGCTGTGTTCTGGTTGCAGGGAAGACCTGGGCAAAAGTGCGTTTCATGTTTGATGAGAATGGCAAAGCTATAGAGGCAGCCTCCCCAGGCATCCCAGTGGAAATCATGGGCTGGAAGGAGGTCCCTTCAGCAGGAGAGGAAATCCTGGAACTAGAATCTGAGGTACAGAAAGAACTGTTTAACGGAAAACTTATGCTGCAGTAAGGTGGTTGGGAAGGAGCTGGGTAAAAACAAAGTGATAGTTTTTATTCTAAATAACCTAGGTAATCTGATGAAAGACAAAGGCTGAGCATCGGTATTAAGAGGCCTGAGCTAGGAGTTCTGTAATGGGAATGAGCGTTTGTGTATTGTGGTTTCTTTTCCACTGCCCCTGCCTCTCCCCTGCCAGACCATCCTCTCCTGATCTCTGTGCATCCAGATTAACCTGCCTTACAATCACATGAAGAAAGCAGGCTGCCCCTGGAATTAAATATGAGTCGCCTTCAGTTCATGCTTTTGCTTCTCATGGTCATCCTGCCTTCCTCCATGCTTTGTTTGCAGCGACCACAGTCCTGCATAGCTTCTGCTGGGGTGATCTGGGATATGTTCTAACGTGGTCCTTTTCTAAAGGCACAGAAGACTTTTCTCTTTTTATGTGATCACACTGTTGTCCTACCTGGAGAACTGTCCAACACTTAATGGTATCAGTGTTTTAATTTTAGGACAAGAGAACTAGTTTCTGACAAAAGATTATGCACTGAATATAGCTTGAAATAGGTGTTGTGAGAGCTAGACAAATACTACATGAAAGAATGAACAATCATTCTCTTCTGCAGTGCAGAAATACCATAAAAGTAGGCTTTGAGTCCTGTTGTAGCCCAGGGAGGAAGCTATTGCGTTCCTTTGCTGCCATCCTGGCAGCAAAATCTATTTTTAAATGTGAAAGAAAATGCGTGAGCCTGTAGAGAAGATGCAAAAGGATGAAACTGCGTTAATGTGGAGTTTTCTGCTGCAGCACTTTGAAAGGTAATGTTTCTGTCTCTTCCTGCCCAGCAAAGGGCGCATGAAGTTGTGGCGTGGAGAACCTATGTTGAACAACAAGAGAGGATGAAAAGGGATGTGGAAGTTATTGAAGCAAAGCAAAAGGAACACAGGATGGAGTATGAGAAGAAGCAACAGAAGCTAGCCCATCTGACCTGGAGACAGAAGAAGGCGGTGCTGTATAAGGCCAATAAGCATCTAATGTTTTCAAAGCCTAAAGAGAGAACAGAGATGGACAAAAATGTGCTATCGGTAATTGTTAAAGGTGCTGTCCTCTTCTGTTTACTGCTTCCTTGGCTTTGTTCTCTGAGCATTCTCAAATGCTCAGTCTGAAGCGTAGCCCTAAACTATTATCAAAATTTCTGTTACTGGAAGTTAGATCAGTTTAAAACAACAAATTACTGAACTTCTCTCAGTAAGCGGAGAGGCATCAGGAAGCATCCAGTGGTCAGAAGGACGCACTTCCAGCAGGGCCAGAGCAACAGGAAAATTAATGAGCCCAGCCCCTTTACCCAGGAACTCCCAAGTAAAACCCATACAAGTGCCTATATATATACACATTTAAAAAAATATATTAAAAAAAATACAAGCTATATGAGGATCAGCAAAATGGAGGACAAGAATAATTATTAGTTAAACTGGGATAGGAGGAACTTGGTTGGACCTCTTATTTAGTGATATATGAGCAGTGACAGTAGTAGCTGAAAAACTATACAACTTGACCTGAAAATGACAGCAGATGTGGAACCTCTGATCCTGTTGTATTTATGCAGTTCATTTTTTGGAATTAGTAGACAACATAGATGTGTTTTAACATACTACTGACAATATAGTAAGAATGAAAGATGTCAGAAGACCTTATGTTGCATAGTGTGGAGTTGTCATTCCCTCAGTTCTACTTCAGTGTCTCTTTGACATACACAAAGTCAGCAGCACTTCTGTTTATACATGCAGGGGACGTGGATGGATCTGTTGAAGCTATTCTGAACATTCTGGACAGCTATGATGCTCACAGTGAATGTAAACTGGAGATCATTCATTTTGGAATGGGAGATATCAGTGAAACTGATATCAGTCTTGCTGAAGCATTTAATGGTGAGTGTTTGTGTAAAAATCAATTTACAATTAATACAAAATCTTTATTGAAACGGGTAGGTCTCTGGTTTTGTTTTCTCAATAATAATTAGCAGCATCAATAAGGTAAACTTACATGTATCTTAAAAATGTTTCTTTTAACATCAAACAGCAGTGCAGTTGAGGAAGGCTAGAAATCCTGTGAAAATGGGATGGTCTTGACAAACTGTTGCCAGCAGTTGAATTGTTAAGGTTAAACTCTTGACTCTTCACTCAGGTTGCTCAAGCAGGGCAAAGCTCTGGGAGGCAATTGGAAAGACTGTCAACGGTTGTTCCTCTTTGTACCCCATAATTCTCACCTGCTGTAGAGGGTGTGTAGCCACTGGACCTGCCATAGCCCACAGGTGGATGAGAATTATTTAGAGTTCACTTCCAGCTTAATTTGGACAACCAAGCTGTTTTTCGAGCCCAAAAACAGGAGGTGCTTGTCCCTTTATGGAAGCTCTGGTAGGCTGTGTGTAAGCATTAGTTTCCACTTGGATACCTCCAGTTCTGTCATCAGGGAACTTTCTGTGAGGGCTTTTTTGAGCCATTTGTTTTGACACGAGGTCAGTAGCAGTTGACGTGCAGTGGTGGGAGAAGTAAATGGTCCCTCCTTGAAAGGGAACTGGCAGTAAAATGCTGTTTCTTGTTGGCCGACTGCTAGTTCTAACCTGGGCTGCAGGTTAAGCATTACAGAATAGACACAGCAGACGCTTTCACTTATTGTTTAAAGACTGATCCCTTGTAGTTATCCCTTGCTGATTGTTTTATCAGGTGTTGTGTTTGGATTCAGTGTGAAAGCCAATGCAAGTATTAAGCAGCTGGCTGCTAAAAAGGGAGTAAAAATTAAACTTCACAATATCATCTACAAACTTATTGAAGACTTGAAAGATGAGCTGAGTAGCAGACTGCCCCCATCTGTGGTGGAGAATACGATAGGTGAGTTCTCATTGACTGGTGAAGTGTTCCTATTGTACCAACTATTTTATATTCCTCTGTAGCTGCTCTTCTGATTTGTTATAACGCTTGGTAAGTGGAAGAGTGTAGGTTGCTTCTTTTTATTGCCAGTTTGTTATTCTTGTGTACTTCATACAAGTTTGTATTTTTTTATTTTAGGGGAAGCTTCTGTTCTCGACACCTTCTCTGTAACAGTAGGAAAAAACAAAATTCCAGTGGCTGGATGTAGAGTACAGAAGGGGTTGCTAGACAAAAAAATGAAATTTAAGTTAATCCGTAACGGGGATGCTATTTGGAAAGGTGAGTGTAATTGCTACAAACCATGTCTTGCCACTCAGTATTGGACAGTGCTGGTTCCCTGTGTGGTGCAAAATGTACACATCTGCTCGCAGGGCAATCCCATACACTACTTAGGATGAGTTGCTCCAGCTAGAGAAAAGCTGCAAAATGAGACTATACTGTTACCCAGACCTTTTCCTAACCATCACTTCTGACAGGAAAGCATCATCATCACATGATTTAGCTGCTGAAAAGGACCAATGTCTGACTTGAATGAGCTGCAAGTGTGCAAAATCCCTACCTTTTCTTGCTTTTGTTTTGTAGCTACAAGGCAAAACATTAATTGTGTAAGATGGGCAAACCAAAACACTTCTGTGCTCTGATGATAGCAGGCTTGCTCTCTTCAATGCACTTTCTCTTTGCAGGATCTTTGTTGTCACTGAAGCATCATAAAGATGATGTCCAGGTAATAAAAACAGGTATGGATTGTGGATTGAGTTTGGACAAGTACATAGAATTCAGTATTGGAGATAAAGTTATCTGCTATGAAGAAAAAGAAGTTCTACAGACAACTTCCTGGGATCCCGGATTTTAAAATATATTTGAATATCTTAACACTAAAGGACATGTATTATTCCTAGCTGGCCTTCAACTCTTGACATTAAATGAACTTTCAGAGATGCACATGAGCTTCTTTCTATCTGATGTTTATACAACAATGTTCTGCTTTTAACAAGAAACCAGCTTACCTCACCAGGACGTGGGATAACCTGCAACAATTAACTGGGAGCACTTCAAGTGTGTAAAACCATTACAGTATAAATATGTCTGATCACTCTCTTATTGGTTCCAAAATAGCTGAGACATATTCTTTCTCCTCCTCAGTGCTGCTATACATCCTTTCAGTATCTAGTCTGCATTTTGCTAGCAGGACTCCGCTACCCTTTTCTCTAGCGCTGACCCACTTGTAGACATGACTTTGGACCTCTTGATCTCCTGTTTTTCTGGATTAGAACTACTACTGTACTCTCTAAATATGAGAGGGGTAGAGAGCCCACTTCTAAGGTTAGCTGGAGTGTTGGGTTTTTTTTCCCCCTGCCATTGCTACCCATTATCTCCTTTGAAGGAGACTTAACTAACCAAAGCCACTCTTCAGAAGAAGTTGCTGCTTCGGTTCTAGATTCAAAGTATTTCATCCTAGTTGGTAGTCAGCACCCAAAGTTTCACAGATTTTTCTCCCTTATCAGCAGGGAGGAAATACAGTGCCACAAGAAGCAGAAATAAATCCTTAAACCGTACAGAATTTCAGATTTTTATTGTCTAGTACATTTACTTGTCTTCTGGCTTATTGAAGCAGTATGTCAGACAGCACTTGCCACAATAGTGCCTGTCAAAGTGACTAGCCATGAAGACTCCAGCTCCACACTCCTCAGAGGGGCACTCCCGACGCAGACGACTGATCTTGCCGTTCTCATCCACCTGGGAAGGGCAAAGAGACAAGATCTCATATATATATGCTCACCACCTTTTAGCATCAATGGTAATTCTGAGAATTTTTCCCTGGCAAAGTAGTTTTTGTGATAGATGCTACATAGAACTTCTTGAAGTTCAGAAGTGCCCTATTGCAACAGTTTCTCTTCTATTTAACTGGTGGGATATTTGCAAACGGAAGGACTTCAAATACGCCAGGCTATGTGCAGACTAGTTACAGGCTTCATGTCCTTCCTGGTGAGAGCTAAGTTTTCATCAAGTTTCTCCTTTAGTTCTACATACCTTGTAGTACTTAAGCACTGCCAGCTTAACCTTCTTTCTCTTATGCTTGTTCTTCTTGGGAGTAGTGTAAGACTTCTTCTTTCTTTTCTTGGCACCACCACGAAGTCTCAGCACAAGGTGAAGAGTTGATTCCTATTTGTAAAGCATGTGAAACAGACTCAAAATGCTTTCTCAAGACAAGAGTAGTGTTCAAGCAGGCTTTTTCTTTTATCTACAGAAAGATTTCAACTGCCAGGCTGTTAGGAAAGCTCTGAAAGGATTGTTCACTAGTAAGTCTGTAAATGAACATGTTCCAGACAACAGTGGGGTGCTGCATCCCAAACCCCAGAGGGTTCAATTACTGTAAAATCTGTTGTGAGTATATTCCTCAGTTCTAACTGCACTTGCAGAATACTTTCATGATGTAACTAAGCCAAATTGTCAGAACTCCTTGCTCCTCCTTTCTAGTCGTGCTCACTGGCCTCACTGTAAGGTTAATCTGGCAGCAGAATTGAGCTGGACTTTTCACAAGCCCCCTAAATAAGCTCTCCACAGGGGGACAGGGCTGACAGAAGGGAAGCACTGGAAGCAGAAGCTGTTAGAAATATTTTTCTTCTAACCTAAAACTATAGACTGGGCTGCAGTAACTGTCCATTCTAGTCCCAGCATCAGTGCTTCCCCAGTCAGAAGAGCTACCTGCCCCTAAATCAACTGATTTCATTGAAGCCATCTGAAGCATTTCTTAGGCTCAACAGCAAAGGTCAATCTGCTCTGCCAGTGCCAGCTACAACACTCTGATCGGACTTTCCTACTCACTTTTTGAATATTGTAGTCGGACAGTGTGCGTCCATCTTCTAGCTGCTTACCAGCAAAAATAAGTCGCTGCTGATCAGGAGGAATGCCTAATGGTGACATAGATCAAAATTAAATGAGAAATGGGAACTTTGAAATTTTAAAATAATAGGCAGCTGCAAACAATCACATCTGCATACGGCACGCATCAGTCCGACAGGGAAGAGAATAAGTGCATCGTGAACTTACCTTCCTTATCCTGGATCTTAGCTTTTACATTTTCTATCGTATCAGAAGGCTCAACCTATTATGAGAGAAAATACCTGAGTCAAAACGCTCTTGGCCTCTTATTTTAGCCAGAAAAGTAGCAGAAACAGGAGCCCCAGACACAGCGGCCATGCTGCGAGGGCCCTATGGGCCCCACGCCCGGCAGCCGGCTTCGGGCGGTGGCAGGGCCCCACCGTGCACTCGGGCCTTTCGGTGCTCCGGAGGGCGCCGGCCGGCCGCTTCGGGTAGATGGGGCAGTCCGGAGAGGCCGGGGGCGGGGGGCCGGGATGGGGCCAGGCCTCGCCAGTCTGCGCCACGCCGCAGGGCGAACCCTCCCCGGACATCGCTCCCGCCTCACCTCGAGGGTGATGGTTTTCCCCGTGAGGGTCTTCACGAAGATCTGCATGGCGAGGCCGGCACCCGCAGGGCGGGGGGGGGGGAGGGAAAGGCGGGAACGCAGCCGCTGAGCGACCTGCTCGCCTAATGGCGGCTCGCCGAGAGAGCGCGGCGCCGGCCCGCACGGGGTTTCACCCACGCCGGAGGAGGGGCGGGCGGGGCGGTGGGACTACGGCTCCCGTCGCTCCCCGCCACCGCCCACCGCGCTGGGGCCTGCCGGGAGCTGTAGTTCCGGCCCAGGGGCGCGGCGGCGGCAGGGAGGGTGAACTGCGACTCCCGCCGTGCACCGCGGTGCGGCTCCGCGCAGCTGAGGGCACCGCCCGCCCTGAGGGGAGGAGCCGGCGGGCCCCTCAGCCCGCCCTGAGGGCGTTCCTTAGCCCGCCTCACGGCTCAGGCGCCAGGCGGCGCTCAGCCAGGCTGGGCTTGGCGGGGAAGTCGTATCCGCTTCTGGCGGGGGCGGGGGCGGGGGCGGGGGCGGGGGCGGGGGCGGGGGCGGGGGCGGTTTGGGCACCGCCGCTTTGCTGGATGGCTGCGCGTCTGCGCTGCAGCACGAAATCCCAGAAATCGGTGCCCTTCGCCTCGGTCCATCCCTGTGGAAGCAGTTTAAAAACATTCTACAGCAGCCTTGCTACCTGCGGGTTCCCCAAGATCAGTGCTGGATTTATCTGGGTTTGTAGGGAAAATATTTTTAAAATTAGAGAAACCGTAGATAAGTTAGGAAGAGTGGAGCACTAGGTACATATAGTGACAACAGAGAGTCACAGTAATTTGGAAATTGTTAGGTGGTTTTATGCTTATGATTTTAATATGGGAAGGGTTAAAGCGGAATGAAGACTTGCTTGAATGCATGAGTATCAGCTGATGCTATTTTAACAATTTCAACTCTTCCAGGTTTTCACCTGAGGCAGTTGTTGAACAAAGGAGGAAAGAGGCTTAGACTTCGTGTGAGAAAGGTGCTAGGTTGCTATGCCAAGCCATTGCATGGGAGCAGAGAAACATTCTGTCTTCCCTCACACCCTTTTTGAAAAGGACCAGAGACCTCTGGAGAGTGTACGAGCGTGTACATTGACAGAAACTGAGCAAGCGTGATGCGCTGAGCAAGGACCGTATGAGGAGCGTTATGTTATAGACAGTAATGTGTTTGACAAGGTAAATGTTCTTTAGGTAAATGAGGTAAATAATTTCAGGTAAAATAACAAGTAAGAAGTGGTTTGCTGCTTCTTTGTCTTCTGGAGAAAAAGGGGTGTAAGCAGACTAATGGTGACCTATTGGTGTAGTTACAGAAACGAAGGATTGGTATATTCCCAGCTGGTTTTTGTGCAGTCGAATAGAAGCCACTATGATGAATTCATACTACCAGAAGTTATAGTTGGGTTCACACTTGATAACCACTTTTCTTAATTTTCTGGCAGTTTTGGAATGTTAAGGCATTAAAAATCTGTCCTAAACCAGGAGAAAATCTATGTAACTAAAAAGACCCATGACATATATCCTGTATGTCCTATAACAGTGTTAATGGCTCTTCAGTTCAGCTGAAAGGTTGTTGCTGAAGTTCCTGAAGGACTCCTGCCTGCCTGATTGTGTCTGCTTTTTTCAGACACTGACTGAGACGGGAGGTGCCAAGAATGATAAAGATTCTTAGTTTTTGAGGTGGATAGGAGTAATGGTTACTGGGTTTGTTTTTAAATCTTTAGCTGGAGTGCTACTTTAAGACATTAAAATGTACAGTCCCTGCTCCTTTGATTTTCCACACCTGTGAGTACTAAGGACATTTAGTGCCCACCTAGAGAAAATATCTTCTATTACATGGAAATGGATGCTGCAGCTGTCCAGATAAGTGCTGATTGCCTTAGTTTTTAATAACATTTGTGATTATGGAATCTGAGGTCAGTTTAGAGGCTGTCTTTCACAATGTGAAGTTCTTCTGTATTTTCCTCATCTTGAACAATGTTACTTGCTTTCAGGGCTGTTTTTTTATTTTGTTAGAGCAGTGCTATGGAGCTTGCTCTGAGGAGTATTATTTAATCTATTAATTTTATTTTAAACCTGTCACGCTTATTAGAAAGTTCCAGAAAGTTGTTTTTCTGTTCGTTCTCTCCAGGTAAATATCGTGCCCAAAAATACTTTCACAGATAATAGAGTATGTTACAGCATAGAAGAATATCCTGACTTTAATCAAACAGGAATATGAGGCATTTATTGCCAGAATCAGGAATGGCTGAAGGAATGCATCTTTTCTTCACGGGAGATTAAAAGCTCTGGAATCTGAGTCCATGAAGCTATTATACTACAAGAAAAGAGCAATGTTACTTGAAGACAAGTAAGTTAACTCTAATAACGTTTAGACCAAAATATATTGGTTTAATTAGGACATAATTTAGTTGTAGCTGGCTTCTCTCATTTATATTTTTTAAATATTTCAATTCTCATTTTATTTTTATATGAAAGCTGCCAGTGATTGTGTAAAGCCTTGCTAACGTGCTGTTAGATTTCTGCTCTTCACATCCTGGTGCTGATCCTTGTGCAGTCAAACCTGAGGTGTAATTAGCAAAGGCTTTGCTTGCAGAAAACCTGGAAGTCAGGCCTGGAAGTTAAACACACACAGATTCTCTCCACCTGTAAAACCTATAAAGCCTCAAAGTGAGCCTACTGCATCGCTAAGATGCACCGCCTGCAGTTAAGAAATACGGGAAAGTGAGTGAGTTGTGAACTTTTTCTCATTTATTGTCTTATATTGATGAAATATTGTAAAGTAGCTGCACGTACCTAGTAGGATTCTGAAGAGAGCCACTTATCTTGCCATACGCAGTCTGAAGTAGAATAACATGGCAAACTGGGGGGATGGGTGTTACTGAGGGCAGCAGAACAGTATGACAGCAAACTGAGTTCAACAATTTTTTCTAAAGGTTCTGAAATTGAAGAGACCAGCGGTTCTGTTTGTTGTGAAAACTGACAAGCTAATCTTAAATATATTTCTGCAAGTACAGATGAAAATGTACAACTGGAGGGTTTTTCAAAAGCATTCAGATGCCTGGAGGAAATTGGACATCAGATGCTTTTGAAAACCCCAGTAATCCAGCTGTCTACTTCTGGGTGCCTGGATCTCATTGCTAATATAATCCTTTGAGATTAAAAATAGGAATTAGTTCATCAACTCATCTCATACGGCCTGCTGTGTAATTGTTACACAGATATAACTCTCTCCTGTTCCTGGCCATCGATTAATAAGATTAGTCCTTCCCAAATCAGTGTTTTACAAGACATATGTTAAAATATAGTTCATTTCTTTTTCCAGTTGCCCAGAGATAAAACTCCCCCCCAGGTTCCTCAAAGTTTTCAGTATGGATGCTGTCAGAAGCACTAGGTCGTGAGGCAGAAGAGATGTAACTGGATGCGTGGAAACAAAATTGCTGCTTCATACTGGAAAATGGTGTGATGAAGATACATTAAGTTTAAATACGTATATTTTAAAGCTGTGTATTCTGTGTGTTAGGGCTTCTTGACTAGATTGCTATACCATCAGCCACCCATTTTACATATGTATATGTGTATTTATTTAAAGTTTGTATAACATACCATGTTCTGTATTTTTTTTTCTTCCTCTTTCCTAGTTTCAGTGAATTACTTTCCAATGGTCAGTATGATGCTGTGGCAAATTGCACAGTAAAGTCTCCTTGGGGAATTCTCTATAATGAAGAAGCTCTGAAGTGTCTTAAATGTAGGAACTTGATAACTGGGGCCATTCTTACAGGGTCTTTGTTGATGTCAGTTCTTAGGAATTTGGGATTTATCAAACGAGAATCGTTTGTGTGGGTTTAAACCTTATGTTTAATATTCCAAACGGAAAATCAGAAAGGCTGTAAGGCTTCCCTCCCTTTGTTGTATGTTAAGGATGTGCCCTAAGGGGCAGAGAGGGAGAACTCACAGCCACCGCTTTTCTTCTGGTTGGTGAGGAGTTGGGTTCAGTAGTTATCTGAAGGTCCAGTATAAATCTGTTCCTAACACAGTGCTGAAACCTTTTGATTTCTACTGACAAATTATGTGCAGTAGCCAAGATCAAAGGCTTACCCACTAGTTTGAAAGTCCAGTCCTTACTGTTATGTGTGTCAATTACTCTTTTGAGTCTTTTGAGTCATAAAGCAATATTCTAGTTAGATTCATTAAAATTAGTTTCTGTAATCTAAGGTATATAAAAACTACTGATTATTTTCAGTATTCCAGATAAATGCAAAATAGTCTTCATAATTTCATCGTCCGCTCAGTGTTTTTGTTTGCAACTGGAAACACAAAATTCAATGATACTGATGATGTCAGAGAATGAAGCAGTGGAGTATTTTGTCCTTCCTTTGGAAGGAGCCATGGGGACATTGCTAAGCTGTACAAGATCAGTTGGTTGTTATTTTTTTCCCTTTGCGCAATTTACTGGCTTTTGTTCAAGTTTGAAAGGCAATAACTGAGAGAAAAACTGTGATAAGCTAGTATACAGGATCTGAATTACAAAGTTACAAAATTTGTAGTCTTACCAGCAGATGTCATGTTTTCTGTATTCTCACTTGAAGAACTATGTTTTAAAGACCCCACGACTCTGTAAACCTCCCTGAGATTTACCCGTTGCCTCTCAATGGTAAAATACTGCCATGAACCCTCTGCCTTCAGTTTTGTGCAACCTTCATTTGCAGTAATTAACAAAGCATCTGATAAGACTCAATCTCATAAAAGATTTAGTAAGAATTTTGTCAGAGGCATTTGGTGGGTATCAGCAAACAAAGTCTAAAACTTAAGAAGTCTTAAATAGTGAGAGATACTTTTCTGGGTGCTCAAGCCAATGACTTCTGTTTTCATCTCCTTAGCTATTAGCTGCCTGAAAGGAAGAAAACTCCTTTGCTGAAACATTTTGACACTCTGATAAACTAAAGTACTGTAGCTGGATACGCTCCAATTCAGCCATAACTCTGGGAGCAGTCAAATGTGCATCGTCTGAAAAGCAATGACATCTAGTAGCGCATTGGGTTAAACAGCAAAGGTACATGGTTCTTCTGCACTGAGATTCACAGCAGGATATGCCATTCTTTGTCACGAGGCTTTGCCTTTTCTTCAGGGTAAATCCTTTCAAACAAAACACAACTAAAAATACATTAATGGATGTATTTTTGTATTGTTATTTTGTTAAATCCTAAATTCAATATAAGCAAATAACCAAACAAGTAATATCAACAGCTCCTTCTGAAGGACACATTTTGTTTTGGTGGCTGTCAGCCTTTGTTACAGCATTGTAGACTCCAGCTTTGTTTGAAACACTTTTCTCTTACACTGTAGTTAAAAAATTATGCAGATATAAGATTTTCAAAGCCTTCTGTGGATTAAAAAAACTGTAATTACTAGGATATTAATTTCTTTCATTTTATTGCTCATATCAGTACCAGATCCACAGTTTCAAACACTAAAAACATTTTTAAACTGTAAACCCTCTACCTGCACTTGACCTCTGTGTTTCTACGTATGGGGATAGGATAACATCATATTTGAATTCCTAGAAATGTGTCTCTTTCTGCATTTTTGATTTGGAAAATACTTTAAACTATCTGAGAAATCTAATCTAATCCAGCGTAGATTTGTTTGAAATGGTGAAAATCCTACTAGAACAGTCTGGTATTCAATTAACTGTAATGGGTGCCTCTCTGCTGAAAGACTCCTGTGAAGAGCAACAACATTCTTTAATGCTAGGCCATATTTTAGTTTTAAATTGAGATTCTAAACCCTCTCGTGTCAGGATCAAAATACCACCACTTTGTTTCAGTCCTAACCCATAACCTATCCTCCTAATGCAAAAAAACCACTTACAGCCTGCTCTTTTGACATGCTGAAGTCATCATTGTTCTTACAGTAATAAGACCTGGCTAGTTACATCATCACACTGAACAGCCGTTTCTCAAGCCATGCTTTATGACCACCTCGGGAATCATAAAATATTACTAAATGCAGTGTTAGTAGGTAACAGCTTAGTTCCTTTAGCGTGGAAGAGTGAAAAGCAGCTGTAAGTTCTAGTTTCACGTATTACAGCTATTTATAGTAGTGAGGGATCTGCAAATTGCTTTTGTTTGCTGGAGAAGCCAGTTGAAAAATATGCTGTAACTGGAACATAACAATGCCTTGTTTGTATAGGTAAATAGGAGCTTTACCTCCTATTTGAAAACTATAAAGTTCTGTACTGATTTTAAAAGCCTTTTACAATAGTAAAAATAAATAGATCCTAAACCACTTAGATTGCAGGCAAAACTGGTAACACCACCTGTAGCAGACAGGTTGCATAACACTTGACAGCATAAATCCCTGTAATTGCTGCACTATTTTGCTGTGCTACGTTAGGTAATAATTGCCACACTCTTGCGCGCTGTAAACCTGGCAAAATTTTACCTATTGCCCATTCCTGTGTCGTCAGGTAGAATTTCTTAGGGAAGTGTTAAAGCCAGCTGAGCTACTTCTGAATGTCATACTACAAAATAGCTTGCTTTTGTTAATATGACAAAATTTCCTCTGCTTGTTCTTTGAATCTTCGTTGTGCTTTGGAGGAAGCATGAAGTTGGATAGCAAGCTATATGGCTCAGCCATTTTCTGTTCTTCTAATAGTCCCTGGAAATCTGACTAGGCTTCTAAAACTCACCTTTTTTTGACGTGTTCCTCTGAGTTTATTGTGAGTTATTGTGAGACTGACAACCCAAATTGTAAATACCGGCAGTACTGAGTAGAGCTGCTTTCACCAGTGGACCGCATGGCAACGGCCACTCTGCTCCATCATAACTTGGAACAGCGCAACCATTTCCTTATTCCTGAAACCAGCCTTGAACCTCCCACATCCAGGAACACTGTAAGGTTGCAGTTGTTCCTCCCAACTGCAGGGACTGGAGTTGCAGTAATCCCTGAAAGAATTCTCCTGTTGCTTTCAGTGCTCTTAAGGGCCCTCTCTGCTGCGATTGGGAGATTAAAGAAAAGAAGTAAGAGGTTACTTTCTCAATATAGGGTATTAAGGCTGCAAGAGGAGAAAAAGAGATGAAAGGGGTATAGTTTAATACTTACACCAGCAGAAATATGCCCATCTACACAATCCACTTGTTGTAGCTTCTTTTGAAATATTCCAAAGTTACGGGACACATTAGTAACACTGTTCTGTTACATTACCTTGTTTTCTTCAGGTTATCCTTTCCTGAGGCAGTAGGAGATACTATTTATGATTGTGGGAAAGTGGAACCAAGCAAGGAGTCAAAATACCTGGCTTTGGCTCAGGTTGCGTTTGGTCAGTTTGGCGCGCACAAAAAAGTTGCTCTGTGCATATGTAAAGGGGGTGAATTTCTGGAGCAATGGATTCAGCAACTGGAGCATTTTTCTTTAGGTAAATAATAACGCTCTTGTATTGTCTTTAAACATTGTTCTACAATATATTTATTTCAGGTTTAACGGCGATGTTTTGCACCACATTTGTACAGAAAGCATTTGAAGTGAATACAAATATCCAAACTTTTGTCATTGTGTTTGCCAAGATGTGAAGGGCTCTGTTAAAACACCGCTAGGTATTTTATCATAACATCAATCTGTGTGTGCTCTGATGAAGTAAGGAATTACTTTTTGTACACCCACTAGAAAATCTCCACACCCTCTTGGCAAGGTCCCCAGTAGGAGGCTGTGGGGGTTCTCAGAGCCTACAGTTTTAAAACCAAGGTTGTTCCTCTCTAGCGGATCGTGAGTTCATTAATCGAATGCTGAAAGGAAAGAAGGGTGCCCTGTGTTCTTTCTTAGGTTCATTTCTACTTAGCTGCCTTCTGGTGGTGTCCTTTTTTCCTTCTGTATGTATTCTTGCTTCGACTGTTGTTGCTCAGTGAAGTTATAGGTTTTCATTGTTATTTCCTGGCCATATTTCAGATAAGGGAAGATTTTCAGGTTATCATCTCATCTAGAGCTTGTTGAGGAATTACAGGAAAAAGAAATATTCTTTTTTTTTTTTTTTTTTTTTTCAAGTAAAAGAAGGTTAGATTTTAATGTCACTACTAGCTTTTCCACAGTGTTCAGGGAAATCAGTCAAGGTCATTGTGGGTTTTTATGGTGAGGAAAGGGAGATGTAACCATATGCAAATATGTAATAATCTTGGTATTTGTTTATTTTTTTCAGATGATTACTTCTTTCTGTTAGAAAACTGTCCTAACGCTGCATTAATTTACTGTCTCAATCAACAGTGGATTAGAAAACCACCCTTTTCATCTGTGGGAGCTACAATCCTGTCTTTTGTCTGAGCTGGTCACAGAAAGGACAGTTTTGAGCTATTGGAGGAAATGAGCAAGAACAGTCAGTAGAGCAAAATTGTAATAAACTTTCAAACTTGAAATTGTAATTTAACTCCCATTTCAGCCTATAAATTACTTTGGATTCATTGCTGCTAGTTTATAACGTGATCTGAATAGAAGCTTTTCTTTCACAGTGAGGTGAACTGTGCATTCTTGCATCTGCCGGAGCTCCCACAGGGCTGAGGGTCACCGTATCAGCTTTGAGGGCCCATCCTGCTTGCACTCACACACAGGTTCAGTCTGTGCTGTTGCACAGAGCACCCGTCGGGGCAGCCCTGATACTGGAATAACTGCAGACACTTTGCTCACCTCTAGCAGAGCCTCTTATAGGCTGGCTCTTGGGCATCCTGCAACTTCAGCACTTACTGCTTAGGACACACACAAAAAAAAATACACAAAGTCCTACTTCTTTGTAAGGTTTGTAAGTTTTCAGATGGACTTTTTTTTTTTACACTGCCGGACACGGCTGCAGAAGCTCTTCAGGCAGCATGAACTCAAGCCAAGGGCAGGCAGCTGCAACAAACCGCCTGGGCAGCAAGTGCCAGGTCCTGGAACTACTCTGCAAACAAACTCATACTTATCTGCCTGGACTTAGTCAGGAAAAGTGCTTAAGTTTAAAGATAATATTTCTGGAGATTAGGTTTTTTCTGCAGCCGGGGGTGGGTATTTGCATCTATTGTGCTTATTGTGTCTTGCTCCAATAAACTGCCCTTAACTTCAGTACCTGCGGCTCCACCGTTGTTCTATTGCTCTTACAGGTTTCAGAAGGCATTTTGAGAGCAATCAGGGGTTTGGCCTTTTAAGCTTTTCCATTTAAAACAAACACTGTTTTTCTTAAGGGTCTTTAATTTGATCAGCTTTTTTTCTTTTTAACTCACTCTTAGGATTTATAATGCATCTATAAAACCGTTTGTGCAGTATGCTTAATATGAATTGTACAAAGCTTATTAGGGCAAATGCAGGATCTGTAAATGTGGTTGGGTTTGTTTGTTTTTTTTTCTTTTTAGATGCGTTAAAACAGGTTCTGAATGATGCTGCCTGTACTTTTAAAGACTGGAATAAGATAGCAGTTGCTTGTTCAGAAAATAAGCATGAAAAATTATCTCAGAAAATTGTGTCGATTCTCACCTCGCAGGATGGAGTGTTTGAAAATTCGCTACTTGAAGATAAAGATGGAAGGATAATGGAACGTGTTTTCTGGGAGTTGTTCTGCGCAACAACAGAGGGAGCTCTTACAGCAGTCAAGTAAAGAAGTCTCCTAGCTCTTTGTATGAACCATAGTAAACACTAAGCATGTGGAAACAATGCATGCAATTATTTACCATCAAATTTCAGGGTTTTGTCCCTTTTAATGTCTCAGAATGAGTGCATGTTTGTATTTCGTTTAACTGGCAATGTATTCTCAGTGTAGAAGGAAGTGGGTGTGTTGTACTCTGGAATGGTGTGGTAGGGTGATGGTATGCACGTGCTTTCCATCCTGTTCTCCGCTTCAGTACATCGTGTCTGTCCTTCATTGCTGGAGGGAGATACTGCCAGGCGTTTAGAATCAGCGTGGGTAAGGGAAGCTCCTCCGAGTGTATCACCGTTCTGAGGGAGCTGAACAAAGGGCATTGTGCATTGCAGACGTACCCCCATGCCTTGGTCTTTTGGTTTTTTTTCTGATAGGCCAGAAGGCTTGCATCACCAGAGTCGTAGTACAAGCCAAAATATATCAAATGTCTACTTTGAACAAATTCAGGCTTCAGTTACATGCACCCACCTGCTCCCTGGATTGCTGTGGGCATTGTGGGATTTGAGGACCACATTACACCATAAGAGCCAGTACTGGAGCTTAGCTTAGACTGATTATTAAGAGATGGGTAGTTCAGTCTTAGGGAGAGGAAGGTGTCCAACTGCAGTCCTGCGCCAGCAGATTCACTGCGTGCATGTTGGCAGAACCTCTTTTTAGCTCTCAGCCCACAACCAGTATAAGCAGGAAGCATGGCAAATGTCATTTGCTGTTGTCATTGTGCTGCATGTTCCCAAGTAACAGACGCCTCTATAATTAAGCTAGATATAACTACTGCTGTCTTGTTTCAGTTTTAATATATTTTGGCACTTTTTAAAAGCTGCTGGGCCATATTTATTATATGGATAAATCTGCAGATTTAGGATTCACATGAGAACTTTCTTTAAAAGAGAAGAATTACAAGTTACAGATAATTGCAAGTACTGTGTGGATGAGGAAGAGAGAAAGGTAAGCAAGTTCAGTTTTCAACATGTAGAATAATGTGTCCTGTAAAGATATCCCTTAAGTTAAATATCTAAACATAGAGAAATTTTCTGAAATAAATCAGTGTTAATTTTTTTTTTTTTAGCATTGCCTGCCACTTAGAAGTGCCTTTCCAAATGCTTGCAAGTTATTACTGCTCTGAAGAGCTTGCAATTTACGCAAGTTTTATTAGGGTTACACTCTTCATAATGAGTATGGGAACCTCTACCTCAAGAGTGGTTCAAATCTATCAAAGACTGGACAGTTTAGTAGTGCTTGAAGAAAATGGTAAGTTCTGCTACCCTGTGAAGTAGGTCCTTGCCAGGATGCTTTTGTAGTTGTCTTAGCTGATCATGTCTTTTCCTAGGTCAGATTTTTAAAATCTGAGGTAGCATTTTCTGTACTCCATCTGCTATGCAGGGAGGAATTTGTAGCCTTTCAAAAAGTCAAAGGCAGGAGAGGGGGTAGAAAGAGGTGATACTGCCAAAAGATTGTGAAAACAGAGATTTAAAATGTTTGTTAAAGCCTCAGTTTAAAGATCATTATCTGGAATAAATGACTTAAGTGATGTCTACTTTACATATAATTGCAGCTGAATTTTGACCAATGTTCAGCTACATTTTCCCAGAATTGGTGAGGGTGAACTACAAATCAAGAACGTAGTTTTCCCTTTTAGTGCTTTTTTGCTATTCATGTTATTGAAATTAATGTAATCCTACCATTATGACTATATATGCTGGTGCAGATACTCCAAGAGCAGTCAGGTGAAAAAGTCGACTCTGGTAGTGCTGAACACAGCACATCTACAGAATAGAGCCCTGAGCAAATGCTCAGGGAAAAAAAGAAAGTATTGCACACTGTTTGCAAATACAGGCTAGTATACTTTGGAGACTGCTTGGTTTTATAGGAAATGCAGGGAGCATGAAATGATGATTTTTCCAGATTGAGATTGTTTTAGCTGACCAGACTGTTATTTCTGGAACAGAACTACAGCATTCACTACTGACACCTGATCTTTCTCTTAACTCAGCTTGATACCACCCGAGTGACCGTAGACTTCTGCACTTTTTGATGCATGCTGGGAAAAGCAAGCAGGTATGAACGCTCAGAAGTAGTAATACACCGTCATGGAAAAAATGGACAGTCCATGCTAGATGAAAATTGATTTATTATAATGCATTGCTATGCCTATTGAAACTTCAGGTTCCATTTTCTCATTTCATTTTATGCTGGTGGGTGAATATTAATTTTATTGGTGCTGTTTCTTATGTATGTAACAAGTGACAAAAGATCATTATCTGATTAGTTGTCACACTGATTGTAAGATAAGATGGGGTGTTTGACCTCAGATACACTGTATGTATTGTAACTCACTTTACAGTGTGGCATACATCGGATTTTGACCAAAAGGACAAAAACAATGACTGAAAAGATCACTGCTGTTCTTACTGCACAAAAGCTGTCATCATACAAGAAAGCAGTGCAGATGTAACTGTGATACTCTCCAGAGTGAATTTGTGGTTCTTGTTTAATATTTGCAGCAGCTGAAAAATGAAAGTATTTGTTAAATTGAACAAGATGGTGAAGGGCTAAACCACAAAGTTTTATTCTTTTTCTTATAGCCATTTTTACTGTGCAGAAGTTATTTCTAGCAAGGATACATGATCAAATGGCAGGCCTGAGGTATGTGCTGCTTTAGCTGGCCTATTTCCTTGCTAGCTGTTACGTATTAAACATTCTCTGGAAATTCTAGAACTCATGCTACGTAAGAAAAACAATGCAAGTGCAGTGTCGAATGTATACTCTCTAGAGCAAACACAATGGTTACTGGGGAGGTCTGTATTGGTGTTGCTTTATATGCCTTATTTTTCTTCAGAAAAACTTGGTGTGTCCCAATCCCAGAATCAGTTGCTAATTGTCTGTTGGGATTTAAAGCGATTTAGACTTCTGTGTTTTATTCAGCATCCTCAAGAATTTTCAGTCACTTTGTCTTGAAAAAAATAAAAACTGTCTTAAAAAGTCTATTTAGCAAGGTGACAATATACTTTTACCCAAAGTGTCCATAAAAGCCAAGTAGTATTTTAGTAACATTCAAACACCCAAGGTTACATATAAAGAAGAGATGGAATTCCAAGAAGCTAGAGACATCTGTAAATGCCTAAGCAAGTTTAAAAATCCATTCCTTACAGAACTTTATGTCCCCAGTCTCAGACATTATTTTGAAGAAGAATCACCCAGTTTCACAGATGGAGAGGTTAGAGGGATTCTGAAACATTTTTGATATTGGCGGTACTCACATTTCTTTTTTGCTCATATTTATCAATGAAACCCAGAATGTATAATTTTCCCAGTGTTTGACAGACTTTGACTCGGATAAAACAGTCTGGTCAGACTATAATGAAGTGGTTCTGAGTTTTAAAAATACTTCAAGAATGATGAACATTTACAGGTACACATCATTGTGGTCCTCTGCAGTTTATTATTGCCAAGCTCTGACTAACTGACTTAATTGCTGTCTCCACTTGACTGGTGTGCTGCATTCACCTCCTTCAAATGCAGACTTCACAAAGGTCAGCCACTGATTTATACCTTGATTTAATGAAGAAATTGGGGTCTTACAAGCTAGGTGGAGATTAAAGATACTGGAATGAGAGGAAATGTCGCGAGGTTAGTTACGTAGTCTGGTGCCCCAGGATGCTTAGCTGAAGGAGGAAATCGTAGGCTGTGCTTCCTGCTTTGTGGAATTCTTCTATCTTGAAATTAATTCACTATTCATTTTCTGTCTTTAAATTCATTCATTATTCACTGGAAAAAGTACAAAGCCCATCCAAGATCCACTTCCCAGGTGAGTGCTCTCACCACATATAAGATGGTTTTGCTCCACCCCCTGCTAAGAAATGTCATTAGAGCTTAAAGTTGTGTTAATACTATTTTCATTGCGTTCTTGTCTTTGTGAGATTGGGGTTTTTTCTTATTACTCTGTCAAGTTTTATGAGAGAAGGAGATGGCTGTAACTTAGATTTTTGCATGCTTTAATCACGAAACTCGTATGTGATGTGAGTTAGGTTTTCTGAAGTTATCAAAGGGGAAATAAAATTTTGTGATATAGCTTTCACCAAATGCAAATCACAGGTAGAGGTTTATCAGTATAGAAGAGTTTGTATTGATAAACAGATAAATGATAAATATATTGATAAGGGGTTATATTGATAAAGAGTCCATCAGTGATATTCATTAGGACCCTTTAAGGAAGATTAAGGTATTCCGTTTTTAAATATTTTAAAATGTTGTTTCTTCAGGCTCTTCCCATTATTTCACCTTTTTTCTTCTGGCTTTCTTGTATCCCCATGGACCAATTATCCTCCCACTTTAAATCACAGAACGGTAGGGAGCAGTCTTTCACTGGTGGAAGATTAATGATATTAGCATGGTGACCTAATACGGTAAGTGAGTTCTGTTTCCATCCTTCTGTAATCTCACTGAAATCCATGAGTCACGCTGAGGATGTTTGGCCTTATGCCTTTTCCTTCACTAAATTTTATGACTCTGTGAGCCTCCCTTCTGTTTTTGAAAGCTGTACATACAGTCACCTGATTTGCACCATTGCTGAAGCCATTAGTCAGAAAGAGCTATTGAAGAGGCAGCACTGGATGTACCTGACCAATTATCCAAGCTCTCCCAAGCATAATTACTTATGTCCTAGATGTATTAACATTGTTTTGACAGATGGTTTTGAAACTTCCAGATACATGGAGGAATCCTGACAGTTTTATTCCAAATGAATGGGTGGAATCTGCTATCTAGTCACAGCACTTCAGACTTCATTAATTAAAGCTTCACACCAAATTTAGTAAACCATAAATTCTTGACTGTGTTTTACTCCAGCAATATTCACTCTGACTATTCTGCTGGATAGATGCAAGTGGAAGTAGGTTATCTCTGAAGATAACAAAAAAATGAAGTATTAGTTTCTGAGCTTTTGTGGTTGGGTTCTGTCAGGCTTAAACTCCAGTTGTTCACTATTTTATGCTCAACAAAAATAAACATAGTCCAAAACTAAATTAAAAAGTGCTATAAATACAGTGCAGGGGACGGAATTAGTGAGCAGGCAGCTGCTGAAGGCAGATTTGATAAGCTGGAGTAAATTCATTTTGAATGAAGCTCACAGTGATATGAAATTTAAAAGGTCAAATTGTTTTCCAGTAACTCACCATTAATCCCTGTGCTAACTGGAACTAGAAGTAAAAACTAAACAAAAAAGAGAGTGAAATGCTGTAGTAGCTACACTCATTTAGGTCTGCACTCCCTGATGGTTTTTCAGCAAGACTGGTCCTAACATGTTTTCAGAATTATCAATGCAGGCGATTCTGTGCTTTATGTTCAAAGTTATGTTTTGCTCACATGCAGGAAAAACTGCACAGCCTTCCCTCCTGCAATCAGCAGAGCAGCAAGTAGTCAATCACAATCATTTTGATCATAAACTGTCGTGGGAGGCAATCTGTAGTGTATCATATACTGTAGGAACACAAAACCTTATAAGCAGGATGCTATTTGTTAAAAAATAAAAGGAATTTTTTCAATAAAACAATATTGGAAAATAAATCTCTGCTGGATATCTTGCAGAGATTATTATTTCTTGTACAGTGATAGCACTGAGACTACATTCTCATTTTACCAGATATTGTTCAAACACCAAGAGACAGACAGCAAAGATGAAAAGAAGACAAAGTACAAATGCTGAAGTGGATCTGGAAAGGTCATTGACAGATGCTTTTATTCTGGTTACTTTTCTAAATTCTAAAATACACAATGAAAAGAGCAAAGGGAGAGAGAGACACACATCATAATAATCTGGAATTTCTAGAGCAGATTATTCTGATTCTAGAGATTAATTGCCAGTTAATTCGTACTTCTGAGTTCTATTAGGACCAGAATTAAAGTGTAACAAATGTGGCTGCTTTGTGAATATAATCTGGGTCTGCGGATAAGCTAAACGACTACTTGTTTGACAGTCTTAAGTGTTAGGTTATTTTATTCATACCTGAACAAAAATAAAAGGTGTCTGCAAAATCCCCAGCACCTAGTGCGGAGGTTACACCCAGCTCAAGGCACCTAACTCAGCCAAACCATTAATTTCCTGAGACTGCTACCGTCACTATGGTGCATCGCAGGGTCAGAACACGGTGCTGTTGCCGATAGCACACAACTGGGCCAGAACCCTCTTCCTGCTCCCCTCCTCTGCTGCAGTTGCTCAGACAACGAGATCATTCAGCAGCAGAAAAGCACAGAAGGAAACTGTAAGGAGTGGGAGGAGAGAGATATCCCAGGGATTATAGAAAGGGTGGAGGAAAGAGGAGGGAGAATATTGGTACATGTTTTGGAGAAGGTATTTGCCCTTGTTGTTGCATAGACAATGGAGAGAGGGTGCCAGAGGCTGCTTCACAGCACTTCAGTGAAACTTCTTCCTAAATTTCCCGTTTGGAGTAGCTTCTTCCCTTCTCTTTGCTTTTGAAAGAGATGAGCAGATTGCATGAGGTGCCTAGTGCTGGATAGTGTTAATATTCTCCTATATACTAGGACAGCATTCTTAAGGAGTCATTTAGGTGCCTTAACCTGGTAAACTTGGTACGAGGCATCTGACCTAGCCGAATGCAAGCTGAGGTTTATGTTGGGCCAACAGCAAAGCTGTTTTGGTACACGCTTGCATCCTTCAGGGGAGCGATAGGCCTTCTAGGAACCATTATCAGTGCTCAGGGCACCTTCTCCCATTGGGTCTCAGGAAATCATGGTATGTATATGAAGTTTTTGGAAACTGGCTTACCAAGGAGGGGAAAGATGGTGTCTACGATTGTCCTCTTTAAGGAGTAGAGAAAATACAGTAAAACCCCAACCCCACAGACTTTCCATGAGTGTTTCTACAAATGCATTTGCAGTATTGGTATTATTGTCAAAGCTGTTAAATGTGAGGACTTGTTACTGAAAGTTCTTTAAATTTAACACTGATGAAAAATAAATGTTTCTTAGTTCTAAACATTACCTCGTCATTATCATTTGTTTTAATAGCTATTACTTTTTATTTCATCAGTAACAGAACATGAATACTTTGTAGGCTTTACTGTGTTCTGTCTTTGCAATCCTGATTTCCAAGGAATTCATATTGATTGGCAGAACTAATGTTTATTTTATAACATCTTATGAAGAATCCAGGTTTTCCTTCACATGTTTTATTCCTGTTTTGTGCAACAAAGCTTTACATTATGTCTGAAACAGTCCATATGAAAAAGAAGCATCTTAGTCTTTAAAAGTTGCATTGCAGTCAAAGTTTCTATCAACAACTAGATTTTTCTTCTTAATTGTGATGAATGATATTGTTTGGGTCAACCCATTTGTTTTCTAGTTATTTTTGGAAAGCTCTGATACGAGTTCGTACAGCGATGCCTACAAAAATCTTGATCACAACAGTATGATTAGTACCTCTCTTGTTGGCCAATATTATTATCTCATTGCTTCCCTTATAGAAAATTTACGTGTTGTCCCTCATCTTAGACAGTAAATTCTTTGGAGCACTGATTGTCTTTTGTTCTATGTATAGTACCCTGCAAGTGAAGTCTTGTTTATGTTCGGGGCTCTTGTGCAGCAGGGTAATATTAAAATAGGTAGAGATGGCACTAGCAGAATGATCATGTCAACAGACTTGTTAATGCTGTTTGGGCTGGGCTGTGTAGCACTCCCAAAGGCAGATGGAAGTGGTTTTGCCACTGCTTCAGAACAAATATTCGTTAGAGTATTTATACTTGCCTCCTCACTTGAAGTTCATCTTGAAACTTGAACAGATGGCTAAATTCCTCCTTTATCAGTCCCAGTAGAGGGGATACTTTGGAATGAGATGCAGAGTTTAGCATCCATAAGAGGAATAAATAGAATTTATTAGATCAAGGTGGGAAGTGGGAAGGTGTCAGAAGGGGAAGAAAAGTTAGTCACCTGGAAGGTGAAGAACTCTGTGATGAGAGCATGGTGGAAAGAGCAGGAGATGAGAGCTGGCCAAAGGGGTGGTGATTCTGTGCCAGGAATTCAAGGCACTTAATTGGTGTGTAATGCCTTATGGCAGAGCATTCATGATCTCACGTTGGTGGAAAGCTGCAAATTTATACCATGAATGTGTGATATTATTCCATAAAAATGTAAGTTTCTCGCCATCAGGTACATAAAAAGTTGCTTTTGTTTTATTATTTATTTATCAATGAAAAGACGCGTGGCTCAAGAACAGGGAGAGGGAGAGTATATTGGATATAGTGCAGAAAAGGCTGCACAGAAAGGAAAATGTAGAAAGCAAAGCTGAAAGAGGAGACCCATGTGGAAGTGAGGAAGGAGGAAAGATACAGGAAAAGTTTAATATTGTTTCCGAAATTTCAGATGGGAGAAAAACAAAACAGGAGAGAACCCTGGGAGAGGATAGAAGATACAGAAATTTGAAGAAGCACAGGCAATCTTTGAGCTGGGAAAAAGAAATAATGCAGAAGTTTCTGGGTAAACAGCAGGGAATGATCAGGCAAGCAACCACAAATACATAAAAAAAGATTGAAGGAATGTCAGAAGACAGGCATATCTTAATTTTTCAGGTAGAAGAGACTGTCATCCAGTGGCCCTTCAGCTGATGGATGTATAGCTTTTATGCCTTTCATTTTTAACTCCTGTAGGGGAATCTGGGGGGTTTTTTTTGTTTGTTTGGTGGTGTTTGTTTTGTTTTGGGTTTTGTTTTGTGGTTTTTTTTGTTTTTACACTTCCTTTTCACTGAGCTTTTCAGTAGAAGGAGACATAAAAGCCCCAGGAATGAATGAAATTTTTTACAGTCATCTCAACATTGAAATGAACTGACATTTCAGAAGAATTAAATTAGTCTGATTACATGGAGGTATTTCTTAACAGTGTGAGTATTATGGAAGTGCTGTTCAAGGGAGATTAGAGTTTTGTCCTGTGGGATATTTGAAACTGGATTGGACAGAAGACCAGAAAGGTGGCTGTGATTTACTATACGTTCTGTGTATGAACACGAGTGGTGCAGAATTGGCGTGTTGTGTCACGCACAGCTGAACCAGCATTGCTTTCCTTACATTTGCAGCAGGTTTGCATCTTTAATTAGACTCACAGACAAGTAATGCTGCATGAATTTGAATCTCAACAGTTGTATTCCAGTCTGGGATTTGAAGTGCAATCAGGAACTGGCAGCTGTTCATGGAATATTTGAATAGGGAGGTTATATTCAGAATTTTCCTTCAGCACCAAGTGTAGGCATAAATATTCTTATGCGTAAGGATTTATACATCCCTCATTAGTTGCACATGTCTAAATCCTCTTTACATTGAGATACTTATGATGGTGGTTTTAGTTATTCTTAGGATTGATCCTTCGGCAAAAAAATGTATGACAGGGTTTAATACTTGTACACTTGCTTCTGCTGAGCCCAGCTATTAAAAATACTTCTAATTTCCCTTCAGTGAGTATGCTCAATTTGTCTTCATAGCTGTGGTTGCAGGAACCTGTTCGTGTTTTTCATTAGCTAATGTTTCCAGATTGAGTTTTCTGTCATTGGCAGAGAATTTCAGAGCGGAATTTCTTCCTCATTCCAGAGCCTACATGCAGCTAAGTTTTGTTTGAAGAGGGGCAGCTAAATGGTCTTCTCTAAAATGCTTCTGGAAATTCCCTTCTTGATTCATACACTTGTAAATTTAGATTCTGTTTGTCACACATGAATAATGCCTAATCCTCCTGAGCCTAATGGGAGTATCTGACTCCTAGAGGTACTTATTCCTTTGGGAATAAATGGAATGGAATAACCATTGGGTTTGGAATGACAGGGACCTGTACAAACAAGAGTTTGTTCTTTTTAGAACATTGTGTGGTGCTATTGTGTGCAAAGAGAGAATATATCTAGACTAGGAATAGGCATGACCTGGAATCTCACATCCATGTGTTTCTGAGTTGCAGGGAAAGGGGAATTCATGGGTCTGAGTCCTGATCTTGGCCCAATACACACTTTTAGCTCTTATTAAGAAGGTGAATCACAGTCTTCACTGCTGGTCAGAATGACCTCAGACTTAGAGCCACATTCATAGTCAAGACCAACATGTTCTGCCTTAGATCAACTGTTGTCTAAATATGTGAGACATATAGTAGGTTAACAGCAGCAGTATAAATATAATATATAGGAGATTTTTGGACGAAAAGTTGCATTCAGCTGCTGTGATGGTTTGCTGTTGGTGTTAGGAAACTTCTGATCATAGAGATCAGCGTTGCTGAATTTTGTCCTCTAGGGCAAGGGTGGAAGACAGGATGGATGGCTGCAGATCACAGGCTTGTAATGAAAGGCCAAGGGGCTACTGGGAGTTTCTCCACCTGTGGGAGGAGTTGTGCCCCATGCTGAGTGGGCTTTCCTGGCCCACCTTTAGCTGCCACGAGCAGATGTGGAGAAAGACCAGAAAGATCTGAGTTCCAGACCTTTGCTGGAAGTTGTGCGTGAACATGCTTCCACCTCTGGGAGAGAAAATGCCTTTGGGAAGAAAACATTAAACTTTGACCTGGGCATGTAACATCATTAGAAGTGCCAATAATTAATAAAATGCCGGCAGATGGCGCCCAAGAATATCTAGTGCCGAGACCAGTCACTGGGACCCAGTATAGAATCATAGAAACATGGAATAGTTTGGGTTGGAAGGGACCTTTAAAGGTCATCTGGTCCAACCCCCTTTCATTTGCTTTTGTGTATTACCTGAACATTTTTTTTACATGCTGCTCTTAAGAAGCACCACATAGTATGTCTTCCTAAATTAATTTGTAGAACAACAAGCAAAGTATCAAATTGACAACCACCACATTGCTATGTGCAAGAGCTGAAACTGTCTGGGGGTTGGTTGTGGCAAGAAGTGGCTGTGCAGTGCTAGTGACGGGAAGGGAAGCACTGCAGGATTCCAGAGGGTAATGCCCATGGCAGGAGGAAAAGCATCCCTTGTTCCAGATGTGGCTTTACTTCAAAAGTAGTGACTTGTCTGAAGCAAATGCATATGGTAAATAAAACCCTTATAAAGCCTTGCAGAAGGTCAGTAGATTGCAAATAAATAATTGCTTGGGTGGGTGTAATGGTCATGGTATGTCAGGAATGAATTTTTTTGCTTAGTCATGCTTTGCAACGTATGTTGAAGCATTTCTTCACTCTCATAAATATTGGAGAGAATAAGATGGGATGCCTAGATGTGGGAGCTTTCTTTTCTTGCTCTCAGCACTCAGGTGAAACGCACAGAGGGATTAAAAATGGATTAGATAAGCATTCTTGAGGGAATAGAGAACTCTGGGAACGGTGTTCTGGCCTGTTAATTGTGAAGGATGCAAAAAACTACCTGGCCCTTTTCTGGTTTGGAAAAGCACAGTATTTATATTGGCTTTTATCTGATTTAGATCTTTCTTCATGTTCTTGCCCCACCTCCAGTCTTTATTTTTAACTGTTTCAGGGTATCCAATGTGTCTTCACGATTCTATTCAGATGTCCTTTCCCTGATGTATCCCACATGCCTTAAAATGTCAGTGGGACTGGAAATAAAACATGGACCCATAAATTAACACTAAAACTCTCATGTAATTCCAACTTGTGAAGATACAAAATTTGACATTTAGGCAATTTATTCTCTAGGGCAGTGTTCTCTGCCTGATTATGTCGGAACTTTAGTGTTGAATTCAATGGGAGGGAAGCGAGGCCATGACGTGTATACACTTTGTGCACCCGTTTTTATTTATTCTTGTATATTTTCTAGATGATGGGTGTGGAGGATAGTCAGAGCATGTAATTATTATGTGCTCATTAGTGCCCTAGAGCTATATTTAATTAAACCTTTAATAGCAACAGATTACAAATATTCCTGGGAAATAAGATTCCCTTTGTGAAGTAGGGCTGCTGTAGCACACCCTAACTAGAAGCTGACAGACTGACAGCTTGCACCACCCAACACTTGTTTTTCTATGGGGAAAGATAAGAACATTGGTAACAAAGGGCAAAATGTCAGTGTCACCATTTTAGCAGCTGAATCTATTCTGTCTGTCTCCTGCCAAGTAGCCTATTAAACCTTTTAGCATTATGCTGTCTGTGACACTAGGAGTTGGTCCCATTTAAACTAATAGCTTTACTGTGAGAGAGTAGCATGAATACCCTTCATTAGTCCTACAGATAAAGTCCTGCATAGTGCATGGAACACAAGTTGCTTAAAACGTCTTGTTCTCAATGTATTGTAGTATGTAATCTGTTAACTATCTATGTATGTTTAATATATAGCATAAATTGCATATCACTGTTCTACTGAAGTTCCACGCTGGATTGAAGGTATAAAATTGGTGTATATAATTCCCATTGACACTTTACGATCCCCCTTGTCTCTTTTCCTCCATGTGTACTCTTTTAAAAGTGCCCCTCATAATTCTCAGTACAGTTCAGGATCGCACAAAGAAAATGGGCCAAACTGAGCAGAAGTTCATCCTGCAGGCTTGTTGAAAATATTTTCTGAGCCATGCTACGCTTTAATGCAATGAAATGTTATGCCTCCATAAGGTTTTCTTCCTTACTTAGCAGTTGTTCAGAAATGCAGTATGCTATTTGCTTGTGCAACTGATTTGTTTCATGGAAAATGCGCTTCCCCCCCCGCCCCAGATACTAGTTAAGAAACCAAATTTAGTGTGGTTTCTCAAAGTACAAGTATTATTAAAGGCTTAACAGTTATGGTATTGCTTAGAAGCAGATCTCAAAGACTTTTATCCTAGTCAGCTGGGACTCTGAGTTCCTATGAAATTGCAGCATGCAAGATACTGTAGGAATCTGCCTGAAAAGCTTAAACAGACAGTGAACTTTTAGTCATGGTAAGATGCCACACTGCACTGATACAAAAAAAAAACGATCAAGCAAAAAGAAGTCAGAGGTAGATGTGTAGTCTGTGAATATTTGGTAGGAATTAAAAGAAAAACTGAAGCAGTAAAACATCTCAGATACTATGCAAAGTGTTGCAACTCACTTTGCATTCTTGGAAGAAAAACCTAAGACACTCATTTTGAGCAGCTGATGCTATTGGAGTCCCTAGAGGAGGCATTCTGCTGCATAGGGTTTTATCATATTATACCATAACCAAAGAACAACCCTCAGCTTCAGTAGGACAGACCTGTGTTCTGGGTTAACAGGACAATGAAATGAAAAACAAATAATCAGAAATGAGGTATGCATGAGTGAGCAGAGAAGGAAATTTGCCCCCATTTGCCTATGTAAATTTCATTCGTCCGCCCTGTGTATGTGGGTTATTACATAGCCTTTAATCATGTAATCACATGCTGTGGGAAACAGCTTGGCAAAACCATGTCGTGATTTCTGCAGTGCGCTTGTCCACACTTGTAATACCTTGCTATGCAAGTGTTTACATTCCCACACATTTATTTCATGCATTTCTCTTCTCATTAGCTTCCTCCCAAAAGAGTTAAATAATTGAACAGCTTATTTCCTGCAAAGATCTATTGTCCAGTGTGTTTACTTTCAACTTTGCTATTGGCAGGGGTTGTAATTGCTGCAAATCTCCATGTTTTAAGCATTATGAGATAGTTGAAGCTACGTTTCTTTTTCATAGCCTAGTTTCTCCTACACAGTTGGTATTCTTACACAGTGTTTGCAGAGATACTGCTGCGCTTTGTTTGCACATCCGTCTTTTGAAATCTTTCTGGTTAAATGAAGTTTTCCTTTGTCAGTCTTTCAAGTCGCTAGACACTAAAGAGGCAGGCTGAGGGGTCTAAGCTGGGAGAAGATTTTGTCCCCAAAGCTGCAGACTGGGGAAACATACAATAAATTCCTGGCCCCCATATGCTATTGTGCAGAACAACATGTGGTCTTCTGCCATTCTTACTAGGGAAGCTGTGTTTGTGAATGTGAGCTGTTTCTGTCACTAAGATGGATGTATTCATTTTTGCAGGGCTTTGGTACACAGCTATTGGTTAGTCTGATATTACTTCCAGGCTTTGGTTTTGTGTAGAATGAACTGATCTTGAGACTTCCGGGGGGGGGGGGGGGGGGGGGGCAAAATTCAGAAGAGAGACATTCAGTGTTTCTTCAACTAGCATACTCTTTAAGGAAAGAAGATATGCAAATTCCTTTGGATTTCTTTATATCAGACTGCAGTTACAGCTAACAACGCACTTGCTACTGCTCTCTGCTTGTTCACTCAGCCTTTTGCTCCATGATGGGGCACTGCAATACTATCTCAAAATACATGCAGTATTGCCATACAGTCTGTTTTGTGTATCACATGTGCACTGTTTGGTTTTTCACTTTCAGAATAGTCCAGCCTGTATTTTCTTGTCACACAGAAGGCTTCTTCATTTAGCTTTACTGAGAAGAAATTGCGCAGCTCCTACTTAAAGGCTTGCAGAAGGCCTTCTTGCTGAGGCTCTAACGTTTCCTGTTAGGTAATTGAGGTTATTGTAACACATTACTTGAGGGGCATTACAAGAGAACAGGCTTCATCTGATACTCCAAAATAAATACTGACACAGTTTTTCAGTTAAAAAAAGTTTGCCAGAATATTTTAGAAACTAACAATTATATGCTAATATTTCTAGACTAACAGGAATAGAAATTAGAATTAATGAATTCTCTGCAGGTACATCTGTCACATATTTAATAATACAAGGCATATTTCATGCTCACAGCACTCTGCTAACATTATGCAACCCTTGTGATAGCTCTCTGCAGTAAATACTGATCTCGATTTGCTGCTAGAGAAAATGAAACTTAGTTTCCAGGCATGGCACCCTGAGATGTTCAATGAGTCTCCCCCTGAATGCAGTGGGTATATAGATGTTGCTTGGACTATCTGTAAAAAGCTGTGCCCTGGTGGACTTGGTGATGCTACCTGTGACTTATATTGTCCTTGTCTAAAACATACTTACAGTTTAGAACCTCTGACTTCCATAGCTCTGCGTAGCCCAGTTGGGTGCATCAGTTTGCAGTTGCTGGAGCCTCAAACGTGGAGAAGCAGCAATTTCCAAACATACCTGTTGAGTTGCTCATGTCTCCTGGGGTAAAAACAGAGATAAGCGCTGAATAAATATATTTGCTTAGAGAACAAAGTTTAATCTGGAACTATGCTGTCAAGGTTTCTGTGGATGCTAATTAAGTGACATGATTTGTCTCCATTGCCATTCTCCCCTGTGTAAAATTAGAATAGTAATTGTACCTATCTTCGAAGAAACTGGAAGAATAAATCTTTCCCTAGTGCTGAGACAGTGTTGATCCAATACAAATATGTCTTAATCTTTCTTATGATGAATAAAGGTACCTAGCTAAGGTGCCAAACACTGCTGTCCTTGACACTGCACACACACCGACAAAGGCATCCTCTTCTTTTGACAAACTGTGGTCATTCAAAGTAAATAGGTAGATACTGGGCTTTTCGCTTCCAGTCTTTCCATAATTCACAATGTGGCCATAAACAAATGGTGTCCATGATTCATTTAACCTGAAATTTCGAAGAGAGTTTACCTATATATGGAAATTTTTTTGAAATTTTGCTGCTTTTTACTTATTTGCCTTACTCTCACTTTTAGTCACAAGTAATAGAACAGACTGCTAGTATTTTTTAATGTAAAAGTTGAATATGAGAAACATAAGCATGACAGTTTCAATAGCTGCTGCTGCAGTTCTCCCTGTGTGTGAGATTGGCGGGTGTTGGACTCAGTCCACACAAATAATTTAGTTGATTTGAGTGTGGTCCTGGGAGATGTTCATGCTTCTTTGTGAGCTACTACGTTTCAGGATAGGATAATTCTAGACATGTGCATAGCAGACATCTTCAGGCATAGAGGTGGACCTAAAAGAGATGTTTTAATTTGGATCTCAACTTTCCTCACACCTAGGGGCTGTTTGAAAGTCTGTGTGAACCCCATTATTAGAAAGGGTATGCCTCATATTTTTGCTCCTGAATTGTGTACAATAAATTTTTCCTTATCCAGGGAAATGAGGGACTGGAGCACATGGGAATTTTTTGTTTTTCAGAAATATCTCATGCTGCACTTGAGTTATTAGGCTTTCTGGTTGCAGTGCTGGGTAACTCACACATATGGCAAGCTGTTAGGCACCTGAGATAATACTCTTTTCTCCTTTCCTTTTCAGTGCATCAGTATGAGTGTCATTTTGTGCCTTTGCTTTAAAATTGCTTTTCTCTTGCAGACTAACATCCAGTCAAAGGGACATCTTGTTTGCAGACAGATCATCTTGGCTACCGTCTAGGAGCTCCTCAAGCATATGTTAGGATAAAAATTATCCATCAGTGCTCATTATTAGTTCCTCCACAAGGGCTTTTAAAGAATAACTAAGTTTCTTTTTATTTTTAAGGATAGAGAAATGAGTTGTTTATAAGAATTATTGATGTCTCACCACAGTTAGTGTCCCTGACCTAAAGAAACCAGTGTACTTCTGTTGCTCTTTTTTTGTTTTGTTTCTGTTCTGTAGCATCTGAAAAGACTGTTTTTAAAAAGGAAAAGTAAATCAAGAGGTGATGTAATCCCAATGGTGTAGTCCTGAGGACTTTAGGCTTAATGTATAGACTTTAAGCAAGTCACTGTTTTGCTCCCTCAGGACATGTCTGCACTGGAGATTGCAGTGTACCTTAGAGGTATCCAGCCTGGCCCGAAACTCGACTGTCCAAAAATAGGGGAAATTAGCCCATGGCAGCCTCCCTGCAGGACTGCTGTAGCCAGAGAGCTTCCTGGTCTCAGTCAAACAAGCTGGGCTCATTTAAAACTTCTTTCGGTTTCTATACAGTGTATCTCCGGCTTCAGTAAGGATCTCTTTAGTCCTGGTTTTCCCTCTGTAATCTAGGAAAAATGTTACATGTGCTGTAGGAAAGCTTCACCAGTGTGAATAGCTGTGAATAACTGTGGTGGGGCCAGTAGGTTTTGTAGAATATCTTTAATTTTTTAAGGGTTGCACTAGGGTCACCAACTAGGCGAAAAAGCATGCTGAAGTAAAGGGGATCGTGTCTTGTATCCGTTCTCCTTCTAAAAGAGATGTTGAAACTGCATTGAGATAGCAATCACTCTCTTTTGGTACTACTAAACTGAAATCCTGAGAATGATGAATGGGGAAAAAATGTTTTTAATTATTTTGATCTAATCTGTGGAGTTTAATTAGATATCCAGTTTTAAATCCGGTTATGTTTGCATGTGGCTTTAACACTGCCTCTTAATTCAAACAGCAAATGTGACCATGTTATTCTCTCACAGACTTCTCTGTAAATGTTCTTTAAGGTGGAAATGCCTGACAGAAATATTAATTCATTTTCTTTATGACCTTTTTTATTTTATTCCTGAAAATTTGTTTGGTAATAAGCTACAAAACGTGGGTAAGCTTCACTTAAAAAGGGGGAAAAATAGCAAACTTGAAATAAGTAAACCTCACAACTTTTGAGGTTGAGAATAGTTTACATACAGAAAGAACATGGAATTATAACTGCATGCTTTTGGCAACGTTTGGTCAGTGTGCACGTGTGCTGCACTCTGCAAGGTGGTGAGCAGATCCTCCAGAGAAAATGTGCAAGGCCCTATTTCCTTTGCTTAGGGCTTGTGATTTTTAAAACGAAAACAAGCATTCAGAATAAAGACAGCCAAACTGACTCATTTTACCCCAGACCTTCACCCATCCAGGCATCTGAAGCTTCTTATCAGCTGGTTACTGTTCCTCGCTATTCCTGTTTCTCAGAACTGCACCCAAGGGTGGTCAAGGGCTTCGTCGTCTCTCGTTAAAGTGTCCTAGCGCTCAGCACCCTGCTCTGTTCCTGATCCTGGTTTGTGTCCTTTTGGGCCCAGTATGGTCGCTTGCATGTTGGCCATTGCCAAAGGGTAGTCTTCTTGAAGTCAAATAAAAGCTGTGTTGAAAAATGGAGAATCAAGCTCTGAAATGGTAAAATCCCAGCGCTAGGACTATGTTTTCCTACTGTGCAGTTCAGGTTTCATTCTGAGTCATGCTTAAACAGGTTCAGCAGCTATGTATTTTCATGTAAAGGTAGATGTAAAAACAGAGTCTGAA
This sequence comes from Phalacrocorax aristotelis, assembly GCF_949628215.1. Lineage (NCBI taxonomy): Eukaryota > Metazoa > Chordata > Aves > Suliformes > Phalacrocoracidae > Phalacrocorax > Phalacrocorax aristotelis. The sequence goes on along the minus strand of NC_134278.1, from coordinate 79,125,488 downwards.
ATAAATTCAGGGTGACAAATATCAGCTGTGTTAGTTTTAGCTGGAATGAAAACTTTACATTTGAAGCTGTTTATGTTTTAAGAGCATCGTGGACAGTTCATCTGAACTGGTTTTTCTGGTTTTGATTCCTGTTGTTTTGTACCCCTACCTTCTGATTGAAAGGAATTAGTTCCTTCTGAACTGAAAAGATATTTTGGAAGAACAATTTGTGAATTTTTGGACCTGCTCATCTTTGTATAGCAACTCTGGCTTTTATGTCTGGCACAGATGTCTCAGATAACCTCCAGCTATAACCAAACTTCCATCTACCTTTTTTATTTTACTAGTACTTGATTCTGGTTCTCTGTAGTATCAGGTCTCTCTGTAAGAGCCAGGCACACAAGCACGCACTGCGTAAATTAATAGTGCATCATATGTTGAAATTCAGCTGGCTTCTGTGAATTCATCTGTCTCCTACTGTCAGTTATCTGTATTGTATATTTTATAATAGGGCAGCTCATGCATTAAAGATCCTTATTGATCAGCTGTGATTTGAAGAAGTGCTTTTCAGACTTGGCCTAGAGTTAAGCATAAGTCAAATCAAGGACAGGGCTGGCAAGTATTCAGGCTCAGGCACCAGAATGCTGAAATCTGCATTTACTGTAATCTGTTCAGATGCGATTTCTGCAGTGCAGCCTGTGGCTAAGGCTGACCTTAAATCCAAAGAATCCTTGACTGTTGATCTGTTTCCAAAGGCTTAATCCCTTTTTGTCTTGAGTTTCTTTTGTTCCTCTTTATGCTTCTGCAGAATTCAATATTTCTGCTGCTGGTTTATTTTTTCTGAAGCAGTCCTTCACATCACTTATGGATTATTGGTATTTTTGCACTTTCTTTTTGAAAGTATTTTGAAGTATTAATTTCACTTAATCCTACTTCTGCAGCACCCTCTTTCAGCTGACATGCAAGCATACTTTGAATTGCATCAGTGCTGCTCTGTCAGTCCAGAGGCAGTATCCCAATGTGATATAAGGCACTCCTCCAGAGTCTTAGCTGAATGCACAGCCTCTGTATTTCTCCCTGTCTCCCTGTGGTTATAAATTGGAAACTGAGCAAGGAAATCTTCCTAGCACCATCACACCACAGACGAACAGTTTAGTGAGAGTGATGCATTAAGAAGTGTTACAAATATTACAGTTGTAACAAAAAGGGGAAATTAAGAAACAAGCCATGCTGCCCAAAGTACCCATCTGTGATCTTTGTAGGTAACCTGGCCATGCTTTATTTTATTTTAACAGGTGGGATCTGTAATAGGTAGAATCAGCTGTCTGTCACTCTGCAAGCAAGATGTCTTATCCCATTCTGCTCATTTCCTTCATAACATCCTTGTGTCAATCTGTGTGTCCCATGTGCACTCTGAAGAAAGCACCTACCTTCTCCAGGCTGATGGTGCTGAGGAAGAGGTTACTGTGAGCAGGACAGGGAGGTGCCTGACCTTGATTTCAGTGTCCAGCTTTCTAGTGTCTGGGTTTAGTAATTGAAGATGAAAGTCCCTGTGAGTCTCTGGAGCTCACACTCTGCAAGTGAGTAGCATTTGCACAGTATGATTACACACAGACATACATGTAAAAGATCTGTAGGGATCTCTAGAAGTTTAGTAGCTTCAAATTCAAGAAACTCTACAAAGTACATATGAGAATTTTTCTGAGGATTACATGTAAATTTATTTCAGGGACAACAAGATGCACACCTTACCAGTTACATGCTCTTCAAGATGCAAAAAAAAAAAACCCACCCTCTTAAGATTTCTTTTTTAATATCACCATGACACTGTATTTTTCTCCCTGACTTATTTCTTGGAAACAGCTGAATCATTTCTTGCTGAAGAGCTCTCCAAAATTTTCAGCCAATGGCATGGAAAATTTTGGTGCAAAGGTTTATAAGAAGCTGAAGTCCAGTTGTTTTAGTGGAGAGCGGCAGGCAGCTGTACAGGATGGAATTCTGTGAACCTCAAGTAGAATACACGTATATGAAAACACAACCTTCATGTTAGATCGTTCAAGTGAAGAGAACGTGAAAGGCTTTTGTTCTTTTAAAGGAACATAAAATACTTTAAAACGATTTCATCATTTTTCACTAACAGTAATTGTGTTCATGTGGGTAAGCAAGGTGAGCATATTAGATTTGCCTCTATTATGGAAATCTGACCTTTCCTGTAAATCTGAGCCAGGTTTCATCTGGAGTGTAGAAGTTGTGTCTGCCTCAGTGCTGCAGCTAGAAGCTTTTCTGTCAGTAGCAGGCAACTGTTTTACCATAAGTTGAGATTCCATATCACATGCTCAGTAAGTTTCTGTATTACAAAGATTGTGTAAATTGAATTACACTAACACCACCTATGGATTCAGGGCTATCTTATTTGCATAACAAATGGTCTTACAAACAGCGTGCATACTGTACACTCACCAATTAGGCCTTTCTTTTCAATCCTCTTGGTTGTTCATAAAAAGAGGGAAGGTTTTTTCTTTAGTGGTGGTGTTGCAAAGAAAAGCTGCTAATGAAGGAATGATGAATGGTCTGATTGTGTTGCTGTTTGTATAGTTTCACCTTCATTTGCATCAGTACCAGGCACAAGATCCCAAGACTCATTTTTCAGTTTTCAGTGCTCCTCTTCTTTGGCCCCTGCCTGCACTAGTACCAACCAAACAAGCACATTTATCTTTGCCTCCTGGAATACAGAAGAGTAATATTTCCCCTCTTGCATCATTGGGGCCTACACGTGGTGGAACATGTACCTCTCCCTGCGCACATCTCCTGCCTTCGGTTGCAGGTTGCTTTGGAACTCTGATGCCAGCTGGAGGATACGCAAAGTGTACCGGAAGCCATCAGGATACTCTCCCTCAGGAACACTGAATGCATCATCTCTAACCGTGTATCCATTTCCTGCTCCAAGGGATGGACCTCTCATTTAGTATCCTTTTCCAGCAGTTCCCGCACTGTGTTTGGCGCTAAAAATAACTCCCCCCACCCCCAAAACCAGAGGAAGCACACAAACAAAATGTCGAATTGCTTACATAGCAAACCCCTAAATGATTCAAATCAAGTCTGTGAGTCCATTCTGCAGAGCAAACAGTGGAGCAATCCCTCTATCCCTGCAGCAGCGAATGAGTATACACAACCCGCATTTGGCAAGTGACTCCTCAGCTCTGGAGTTCTTTGGTTCTTCCTAGTTTTCCTGTCCTTTTGAAAATATATCAACTGCCAAAAAATAATTATTTTCTTTTTGAAAAAGAAAATGAAAGAATGTAGCCCTTTGTTTTCTCTATCTGTTCAGGGAACAAGCTCCATTTGATTGAATGCCAGGGAGAGGATAATGCAATCTCCCATTAGGCTTGTTTGCATCTTTTTCCAGGATGACAGTTTAAGTCTGCTGGCTACAGATGGCCTTTGACAACTGACAACACTTGCTGTTATGCCAGTGTATGACTTCATCTGTGTGACACTGCATGTGACTGCAGCTTTCTTCCTCTTTTGCTTACAGAAAGTGTTCTACATTTTAGTAGCACCAGAATAACAGAGGTTTCCCTTGCATAAAAGAGCCAGAAGCCTAAAACTGCACTGCTGCTTATGCTAGAAGACACTGGGAGCTGGAAAAAACAGTATTGTTGGAGTCTGTTTGTTTGGGGTTTTAACCAACAAGTCTGAAGTTAACTTGGCCAGATTTGGTAAAGCATCTTTGCAGCTTCAATACTTTTTTAAGCCAACAGTTTCCAATCCTGGTAAGGGCCACCTGCCCATTTAACAGTTTCTGTAATATTTATCCCCCATGCACCAGAGTGCTTCCCAAGTGAAGGAATACCAGGCTTTGCAGAGCTGTCTTTTTCTGGTGTGAAGTCTGTGGACCTGTACTGGAATTTGTAGAAGCACTTTTTGTCTTCTCTGAGTCTTGGCAACATCAGAGAATGCTACAACTTGAATGAATGAAGTCATCCATCATCTAGCAGTGACTGGAGTGGGCTGAACTCATTCCCATTCTGCCTTTTGCTTCAGAAGCAGGAAAAAAAAAAAAGGTTTATATTCTAGACTTTTCTTTTTACCACCTTTGAACAGGGCCTATGGTTTGCTCTATGTTTGGTAGCTATTATCTTTTCCTAATTTTTACTATAACTATTTGTTCTAAACATGGTCCTAGGGCCTATTCCAAGACAGCTAACTTAATATTGGCTTTAAAAAAAAAAAGGGGGGGGGAGGAAATGCTTTTGTCTTTTTCTCAACCTTTTTTTCTGTTAATTGTTCTAGACAAATAAAGAGAGCTGAGATACACATACAGTGGTATGGCTCACAGGCAGTGCACACATGTGCTGTCAAAGTAGTCCATCATAGACCTGGACTGGGGATGAAGTTTGATAGCCAAAAAGTTAAACACTGTGCAAGAACAAAGCTCCAGTCCTTACAGAATATAGCGGTGGTGTTATCTGTCAGCACCTGAGTTGCAGCTTGCTCTAGCAGACACAGAAATACTTTGAATGCCAGGCACATGGCCTCTGAGTCCTGGGACACAGTGCAGAATGGACCACGAGTCTTCCCTCTTCTAGGAAGGTCTCTGTTGTGTCTGAGAAGAGGGAATCTAGCTGGTTGTGGCAGAAGGAAATACTGGCTTGCAGGAATAAATCAATGTGCTCAGCTGGAGCAAGGCTTGATCGGTATAGACAAAAATATTAGGACCTGTTTGTTTTGTTTTTTTAAATTATTTTTAATGGAACTACAGGAAGCCTCCTCTGGACTGTATGGTACAAGCACTTCAAAGTCTTCGTATTAGTCATTCCATTTTAGCAAAATGATGTGTTTTTCAATATCCAGGGAACAATGAAGATTATATATAATAATCTGTATGTGTTTGAAGATCACATTTCAAAGATGATCCTGTCTTCACCTTGGAGTCACACTCCTGTGAAAATGTCACTGTCATGAGTCTGTGGACCATGCTAGAGAATAAGAAAATGAATATGTGCTTATCTGATAATTTATTTTCTTAAGTGGTAATGTCCTTGAGTCTGGCCCACTGTCAAAACAGCAGACAGCCTAGGAGAGGAATGAAATCTAACATCCCAAGATTTGTATTTGGTATTGGTAAGGAGAACCCTGCTTCTGGAGAGCATGAGGAGATTCCATAACAATTTCAGAAGACAGTTCATTAAAATAAAATTGCACTATCCTGGATAAGTAAATTGCCTCAATTAGAGGGAAGTTTTGGAAACAAAGCATTCTGAGAAGTTGATTCTGGCTCCATACTGTAAGCAGGCTGAACTAGCCTTTGTCTGATGAATGAGTCACAGAATAGGTCTGTGACTTTCTTTACAGGATAACTTCTTCAAGTATTACTAGTAAAATGTTATATTCCCCACATCCTTCTAAGAAAGGGTGGGACAGATGTTGCAGATTTCAAACTTTGACACTTATCCCATCTGGTCATATGGTAATTTAAGAAATGGCAAAATAGAGGAATGACACTGACAAAAAGAATTTCTATCCCAGTTTCTTTAGTCATGTGGCAAACACGTTAGTTGAACAATCAGGGTGACATCCAGTGTGTTGGAAATGCTGAGTTACAGTTTCTGTACTGTTCTGAAATCCATCACCTCCTCTATCAGGCAGAACGTTTGATCCCTTCAAGCTGGCAGGCTTGTGGCCAGCTAAATATCATCTCTGTTGTGATGCTCAAAGCACCCTCTTCACAGACCTAGCTACCAAAATGTTAATATTCTTTCTATAAAGTCTCCTAATACAACTCCTCTTCCAAAAGATCTTGTGCCCTTGATCCTTGTGACTGTGGACGAATCGCTCAGCTGTTGTTTTGAGACTTAAGAACACGTGAATTTCCCCCTTGTTTAGCCTGATCTTTCTCTATCTAGTGACTGTGAAGTTGAGCCCTCAGAAAGGACAGAGAAGGATAGCAGCTGCTTGGCTGTGAGAAATCACTTTGGCTGGCAGTTTGTGAAAGAACACAGTCTGTTGACTGGTAGTGATATAAATATTCAGTACTGGATTGACAGTATGCTGGACATAAGCCTGCTGGGAATAGTGAAATTGAGACATGACTTCTTTCCTTCTTTTGTACTCCTTTTGTGAAGGCGTGAAGGCTGTCCTGCAAGAAGTTTCTTTCCTTCCCCAAGATAAGCCATTAGAGGACAAATCAAACTGAGCAGCGTTGTTGGTATTGTTTTCCACTTGGTTTCAACTTCTGCAGACAAATCTAGAACTGGTAAGTGAATATGGTTTAGATAGCTTGCTGGACCCTCCCAGAAGTGCTGAGTCTCAAGGCTGCTCTTGCTTCTAGGCTGAAGAGGGGCTGTAGAAATGACAGAGCACGCTTTGGTCTTGACTACGTTGGGCCTTTATGTGATTCACCTCATTGCCTATCAGTTTGAGGCTTGATGCAAAAGATAATTAATTTCAGTGGCGGTGAAGAAGCAGCTCTCAGTGACAGTTAGGGGGATGCATTTAAAGGCTAATTGATGTGGTGACATCAATACTGAGGAATGCTATTTGCAGTCAAATGTGGCCAAAGAGACCAATGGTTCTACTCCAAGACATAATCATTAACAAAAAGAAAACAAACCCAAAGGTTAACTAGCTTTCTAGTATACATATTTCCAGAACTTTAAAACTGATCACTAGAGCCTTTTTTAACTTATCTGCTCTTGGGTCAGATGAAACCGGTATGATTACTCAGAAGCATTCATAATATCCAGATGGGATGAATATTAGACCTAACCTAAGAAGCTGCAATTCTGCGTATCAATAGACCTAAAACTGCATCAGGTTTGAGATTTTCCCAATCATACAGAATGGGACCTAGATCTGTTTTTGTGTATTGTGTAGCTGCATGTGCAGCAGAACCATTTTGTCTATGTACTTATATTTATACCTTTTATTTCCCCTTTGTTTTTTGGGCATTTTTGTGTAAGCAGCAGGAGCGCACCTGAGACAAGCTCTGCAAATTGTCGGGTAATCTGCAGGCAAAAAGCATAGTAGGGGAGACGCATGAAAGGAAAACTACCAGATTGTGAAAGGAAACCAAGACTGACTTTCTGCTTTGTTCTTATTGACACATGCTGTTTCTACTTCACATTCTTACGTTGCTGAGAAACCATGTCATCTGCAAACAAAAACAGCTCATGCAGTATAGAGCCGAGTGTGTGCAGAATGTAAAGAGGGAGATATCTGTAGTCAGCCTACAAGAGCTTGCCACATTATTTCCATACACACAAAAAGTTACTTACTTTTTGGCACCAGATTTTCTGCCCTGAGAGGCAACCTTTCTGCAGTTAATATATTTTATGTCAGGAAGTTTTTCTGAAGACTCGACTCCCATATTCTTAAGTAGTAAATAAAAAGCTAGTGTTAAGTTACAAATTATGTTCCAAAGCATCAGTCAATATTGTATTAAAATTACAGCATGTGGGATTACTGCTATATTATATAGTCTTTTAACCAGGAACACCTGACTCAGGAATACTGACTATTTCTCCATACCCTTGAAAAGACAAGTACTTTTAGTACCAGACTTAGTTAATCCTTGCAGAATATCTCAAGTTAGCATTTTACTGAGAATAGAATTTGATCCTGTAGTATCTTTAACATTTTGGTTTCTGTCCATTTTTGTGTGTCCTGTTATCCCTTTATTAACTTTCCGGGTGAAAAAAAGAGGCTTAGTTGTGGATTCCTTTCTGAGCTGTTCACCAGCTGTTCACCCAGTGAGGGCCAAATCTGTCCTTGGATTTTTAGAAGTGTAGCCCTAACTAGGAAATGCTAAGACTGCAGGATGACATCTGAAATAAAAATTTGGTCCCAGTAGTGAAATAACAGCACATTTTCTCAGCCAAAAGCTGCTTAGTCAGACAACCTGAGAGTAATGCACTGGCTATATTTGTATTGCTGCAGTGACACATTGCAAGACTCAAACCAATAGGGCACAGCTGGCTCAAGATCCCTAATCGAAGATGTTCATGATAATGAAGCATTGTCACCAGTAAGCTGGTGGTGGGCAGATGGCAGTGCACAAACTGATGTGAGGGGTCTCCTCACATTCAAATTCCCCATTATATCTGCAGGGGTCTTCTGTCTTTAATAGGAGACTTGTAGCTGATCTTAATGGGCTCTCACTAATGACTAAAAAGGAAAAAAGATGAAGAATTAGCTCGTTTGTGATTTTCCTTTTTTTCTTTCACCCATCCTTGACAGGCTGTAAATGGATTTTCTGTAGCTGCTACATTTCACTGGGAAAATCAGCACGGTATCTTTTTAGATGATTAGTTATTATCTGTAAGGTTTGTGCTCAGCTCTTGCACTGTAACCGTTTGAGACCAAGAGGTAACAAGGAGACCTTTCAGTTACAAAGTGAGAATTCCTACTGGGGTGTCTATGGGAAAAACTTGCCCCAATTCTGTTCATCCCCAAGGCAGTGACTAGACATGTCTAGCTTCATTGCTTGTGACCTACCAGGCTCTGGGCACTTAGCTTCTGCAGCCATCGTGACTACCTGGCTCCTCTTTAAGCAGGTACATCTGTGCATACTCAAACATGCTGTGTAAACATCATGGAGAGAGAAGAGACTGCAGACTCTCACATTTTTACATTGTTTTAGGCCACCATCTGCATTTTTAGAAGGCTTCAGCTTTCCAGATATTCATCATCTGGAATATGTAAAACAAACAGTAAGTTCCCTGATGTCCCATGTTTGCACTCTATTTGCAGAAAGCTTGGCATAGGCAATGTCACAGTGTTTGCAGGAAGCTTTGGGTCAGTACTTCACTTTTGAAGTCTTGAAAAAAGAATGAGATTAATGAACTGAGAATACTGCTGTCTAAATAGGGGAAAAAAAGAAACCTTATAATTCAAAGGAAAAAATACTGTCCATGTCAACAGTATGTCCTTATTTTGGTGAGGCTGTAAGGCAGGAAAGGAAAACCCTTTTAATACAGGGAAGCTCTTTTCAAAGCTGAAGAACCTGAGAAGATTTGGGCTTTTGTCAAGGTACGTGGGGTCCTCAAACAGATGCAGCCATCAACTTGTTCCAGAAGCCCAGTATGGTTATGCTGCTACACCATGGTGGAAGACAGAATGCAGAGATTATTTCACTGGGGATTCCTACTGGGGTGTCTATGGGAAGAAATTGCCCCAGTGCTGGTTTTAAAAGTGCAAATGTGTGAAGGACAATGGGGGATGGAAAAGAGAAACCTACTTTCACAGAAGGCTAAATGTATTGGCAATTTAAGCTACAGGTTTTGGCTTAGTACATCTGAAATATTTGAGACAGCTTTACGTGGTGTGTTTCTTAGAGCTGAATGATATCCTGCTGTGTGTGAAATTTTTTTCAGCAAAAACCATTACCTTTGTTAATTGTCTGTGATAAGCTGTCATGGTTTTAGCTGGGATAGGGTTAATTTTCTTCACTGTAGCACTATGCCAGCTACAGTGAAGAAAATTAACTCTATCCCAGCTAAAACCATGACATAAGCTTATTGTCAGTTTGAAGCTCAATCCAAAGAAATATATTTTGTTTGGCAAGGAGGTGATTAACTCTGAGCATGCTCCAAGTAAGAGAGAGCTTCCCCTGACCAAAACTTGAAGTGGTGCAACACTGATCAGCTACTTGGACTTTTACAGATGTGTGAAGTTTAAAAAGGAGCTATTATTGAAAGTTTATCTGTGGTTTGCCAGTGTTGCAAAGGCCTTACATAGGTTGGTTGAGAAAGAAAAGTAATTTCAGCACTCTGCAGAGCATGACTTAGCATTTTCAGAGTTGAAAAAAGCTTCTTATGACTGCTTCTTCCTTGGCTTATGCTTATATATCCTTTTTTGAAAGGATTCAGATGCTAGTGCTTATGCTTCGAAGCCTTCATTGGCCTAAGAACATAAATGTTGGCAGCCTACATAGAATAAGTGACATGTAAAACTTCATGTAGTGTGGAGTGATCTTACCTAATCATGAAGACACAAGTATTTATAGATGGCACAATGGCTTAAGTTGCCTGTAAAATAGTAAAATCTGTAAATATCTATTGTTTGGAAGTGACCTCCCAGAGCACTCGCCTTCAATAGGTAGGCTGCACTCAACAGGAAGCATTAAACAGCTTTGAGCTGTCATTCTTCCCTACTTTCCTTCCAATTTCCAGCAAGCTATATCTATAAGCACAGAGCAGTATGACTTTTCGTTATCATCTCTCATGGCACTGAATAAGAAATCCACAGTCTTAAACAATAAATTGACTTGGTTTAACTGGGTAACATATGGAGATAAATTTTATATTTGCAAAGGAAGGTAAGTAGTAGATGGAAAATTAAATCTGTTCTTTACTACTCTAGAAGCCAGAAAGAACAGTGAAGCATGTTGTAGCATAGAATAGTGCCTTGTATGTGTCTGTAAGATGGTGAAGTCAAGGTATGAAGATTTAGTGTCTGTTGAACTCAGTGGAAAGATTCCCTAAGAAGCTGGGGTAGTCTGGAGTCTAAGGCTGGGGGAGAAGATGTGATGTCACTTCCAAGCTGTGTGTCCTCTTTACTATCCAGCAATGAATTGTATCACTGTTTCCCAAAATAAAAAATTAAAATGTGGAGTTTTTTTAAAAAACCATAAAAAGATTAGAAGGTGTTGGAAGGAAACAAGCATGGAAAGGTGGAAATAGATACAGAGGAAAAGAGGAAAATCATGTGGACCAAAGGGAATGAAGGCAGAGGGTGTTGAAGTGAGATCAGAAGTTGCTTTTTGAAAGTTTTCATTTTGGGAATTTGGATGTGTGACTTTAAAAAACAATTTGACTCCTTCTGTGTAAAGAAACAAAAAGAAGGCAGAAGTATTTAGTAAGTTATAGCTAGGGATCAGCTGTTGTTCCTTCCCAAAGGAACTTGTCTGGATGTTTTATTTTATTGTGGGAAGTTGCAAAGCATAATTTTGAACTCAGCACTGATGTAGCAAAGAAATTTTGAGTGAGCAGAGAAGGCTACTTCCTCAGAAAATGTAATGACTCAGAAGAGACAGCAGCAGAAATGACTCCTGGTGAGGATGGGAGTTACTCAGCATCATTGTGTGGCTGGGTGGGCTAAATCAGTTCCCTGACACCATTTTCAGAGATCTGCTGGCAAAAGCTCAAACTGGAGAAGGCTTCACAGTGGCTGTCAAAGGGAAGAATGGTTTGTGAGGTGATGTATACTGTAGCTGACTGAAAGATGACAACGCATCCCAGTTTTGGGATATTTCTTTTCAAAGCTGTTGTGTGATGTCTCCCAATAATAGCAGAGAAATGAAGACACTGTTCTAGGCTCACTCTTCTGGACTGTGCTCTGTTTGTATTTACAGTTAGTAATTCTGCTTCTCCACATGAAACAAGCGTATTAATGTGGGCAAGCATAAAAATATAGAAAAATCCTGAAGGCAGTTACATCTAGTTGGCCTAAATTACACAGGTTAATTAATATAATTGAAGTTGCTGTTTTACTGTAGCTGAGGATCTGGCAAAAATAAGTACAGCATGTAGCACAATTGTAATGTACCTTCAATTAACAGAAAATTAGAAACACTTGTAATTGCTAGTGTATCTGGTAAATAACTGAAATAGACTCATTCATTTCTACTTGACCTCCATCTGTAAGAAGCAACGGTAGATTTTCTGAATCAGATATGTAAAATTACTCTGATAGCTTCTGTTCAGCCATGAAATGAGACATTTAAACAATACAGATCACCCAGCATTTTGATAACATGAAATAATGAAGTGGTAAAATGCTCTTAGTACCTTACATATTGGTTATAATGGAAGTAAATTACCTTGGTTGAAAATTGCTTAATGGACAACTTAAGATAGCTTTGATTTGTTTGGGAGGTTATTGAGATGTTTATTGTATTGTACAGACAAGAGAGTTTTGGTCAAAAACTTTGAAAAAAACATGCTTATCAGAATCCTTATTAATGTAGCCTTGATGCTGTGTAATAAAGTAGTCCAGTTTGAACTTGAAAACCACATTTCCAGCACTCATACAATCCTGCAGCTTGGATGAGTCTAAGAGACTAAGCATTTGTCACCTCTAACCTGTCCTATCTCAAAATGGACGTTCAGTGTAATGCCACAATGCTTGTAAAAAACAAAACAAAACCCAAAACCAAATTAAAAAAATCACCATAAGAGCTTACATTAACTGAAGGGCTAACTCTCTGTTGTTAGCCTTCCTGAGTGAAATTTGTGTGTACAGCAAATGTTAATGTTAATGCTCCTTAATAAGAGCTCTGTGCTTCTCTGCATCAGCTTCCACCATAGGGAGAGTTCAAAATGAAGAAGAATATCCAGTGGAAGCCTTTGGAGAGCAGGGAGAATGTCCAGGGACTTGCTGTCTGGGGACACTATCTTCCAATCAGGTTGGCCTATTGGAAAGAGATTTCCAGTAGCTAGCAACAGGTTAGCCTCTTTTTCAATGAATGTAAACACTTTGTCCTTCTGACGGGGAGACCAGATACAATTTGCTTTCTAATTTTAGCCTAAGTCATAATTTTGTTTTGGGGCAGATTCAGGCTACATACACAGGCTAAACAAAGGAGACGACAAACAGTGCCAAAAGAAAAAGGTGAAAGTTCCTGAAACAAAAATCAGTCTTTTTCAGACAGGCTTTAATTTCATTTTGGAACAAGGAAAGGACAAAAATTATCTAGGATGTCCACTATTGATGGGGGGAGAGCGAGAAAAGAATGAGCAGCGTGGAAATGAACAAGAATAATTTTAGTCATGTCAGTGAAAATATTTTTTTTCAAGCAGAAAAGATTAAGTTTTAAGTGTCTCAGTTTGCCCATTGGCTGCTCCCTGTGGTACTTTCACTTTTCATGGCAGTACTTTCACTTTTCATGGCAGTACTTTCACTGATCGTTTCTACAGTTGGATGTTCCACATATCTTCTTTCTGTCTATAGATAAATACTGAGTATCTTACAGATCGGATGGTTGCCATCCAGGTTAAACGTGGGAAAGCAATAGTTACTGAATTGTTAATTTTATTTGGTCAGAATTTAATGATAAAATTATCTTACTTGCTGCTTGGTAATTTTTATGCTTGAAGAATACTCTCAATTGAAGGATTATATTATGCAGTGTGTGTGACTGCTGTGAATCGAGACCCTATTAAAGGTTTTACCCATCTGTCTTCTCTGTTCCTCTTAAATGTAACAAATATTTAACAAGATCATGTTTGGAAAAGTCTGAAGTTGCGATATCTTTCATTATACTTAAGTGTTCTTGGACTTCTGGTATCATACTAGGGCTAATTCTGTAGTCCCTTGGGGCTGTACAGATATAATGGGAGCAGGTGTTTCAGCAAGTTCTCAGGGTTAATTCCTGAAATTCAGGTCCTCTCTTTGGAGCTAATTCTTTATGCTGTTAAGCAAACACAGGCTTATCTTCTTGAGTAAAATTCACATGTACAGGTGAGGCTTGTTGAATATTTTTGGCTGCTGTGTAAACATGAAGCAATGTAAATCAAACTAGGCTGTAAATATTTTTCATCGCTGTCGCAATCTGGTTGCTTCAATATGCAAACAGTAAAACACAATTTAGGGGAAGCTAGAAACTTAATAATCAGTTTTATTGAAATATTTACCAGTGCAAAGGCCCAGTCTTGATATCTCTGTAATGATGTAAATTACTAAAGCCTAATGTAAGTATCTGCTAGATGTGTGAGGCCTGGAAATAAACTGTTTTGCATTTATGAAGTCAGAAGAAATATATTTGGCATAAAAATTTAATACAGATCACTGCCTGACAGCTTGGTTTATCCTGTGTGTATTAAAAAGAATTCCAGTATTTTTGTACTGAGCGCTATCATCTTTTTGGCTGAAGCCTTCACCATTTATACACATGAATTATTTTATTCATGTGAATACTTTCATTGAACTCATGCATGTAAATATTTTCAATGTGGAGCCTTGGTCAGTGTAAATTCTTCAGAGAAGTGATTATAATGCCCAATTTTTGGCTCTATTGTAACAGAAATTATAATTTAAACACATATCAGAAATATATTTATTAAAACCTCAGTGGCAAATATTCTTTTTAAAATGTGTTTTGAGAAAGGACATGTCACTTACTAACCATTAAGAAATTTACAGGAGTGTAAAATATTTGCATTTATGTGTGTTGCGAGACAGAATTTAACTTTTTTTTATAAACTTATCCATGTAACCATGATAGATGTATTTAGGAAAAGTGAGATTTTTGTTTTTAACTGACTACATTTGAAAAGAAATTTATTGTAAAGGCTGTGGGCCAAATAAAACCTGGCATCAGTGTTTATAATCCTGTTGCTTTCAGTTGAATTGCATGTGGTAAATCAGGTTTCGACCACTTGACTCTCAACAATTTGTTGATCTTTTTTACAAAAGATCAATTTTAAATCTAATAATCAGGCAAATTTCCTGCTTAATGGAGTAGACTTTGGTCTTTCTATGGATGCGTGGGAACATTCAAATACATTCTGCCATTGTCCGGAAATCTTGAGCCAAATCTTCCATGTTGGTTGAATACACGTGGATGATGTTATAAAGTCAGATTAGTACTTTACTGAATAAGTTTCACCAATATAGTAATTGAAATTAGTTTGGTTGCTTAGGATTTCCCACTACAACATCTGCTGACTGAAATCTTTCCTAATACAGAGAAAAACTGCTGATTCAGGTAAGAACACTGATTTTTTTCTTGAACCATTGAAGTGTAGGCATTCAGAGACATGCATCAAGCCTCATAATTCGTACTTTCTAGCTGTGTTATATACTGTAAAGGGCTTCAGAAGCATCCTTCTGTGCCAGGATGGAGTTCACTTTGCGTGCCTAACTTTATTAAATGCGAGAAGCACACCAGTGCTAGAAATGCCTGGCTGATAAGCTGATGCACTTTTTATCTACTTGGTGCCTGACTGACATCTTTGAACACTGTTGTATCTAAACAGCTTGAATATGTGACCTCATTCCTTAAATACCATCACTTGAACAGCTCTTGTTGCTAAAATAAAAGCAGTGTTGATTCTCTGTTGTGAAAACTCCTACAGACCCTCTGACAAGCACAAACTAAACCACACCTTCTTCTACTAGGATAAAAATGATCGCTTATTTGTAGCAATTACAGTGTACCTGTAGCAGCAATTACAGTGAAGGTATCGCTTGCCATTTTATCACATTCACTTTATGTTAACCTGTGACTGTCACAGAAAGCTCTGGCACATGGAATAAGACTAGGAAACAGACCTCAAGGAAAATGATCCCAGAAAGGTAAAGTGGCTGAATAACTCTGTTTTCTTATACTGACAAGTAGTTTGTTAACTGCTCCCTAAACTGAGGGAAGATTGGAGTTGAGCCAAACTTTCTGGTAAGATGAAAAGAGGCCAGGATCAGCTTTCTCATTTTATGCTGTCTTTTAATGCTCTGAAATAAGCCTTCTGCAACGCAGGCCTGTGTCAGTACTTTGTTAAGTAAAATCAGGAGTTTCAAAACACAAGCTATGCCCTCCATTCAAACACAACTATGTGTTTCTCTGGAAACAATGTTTGTAAGTTTTTTTCCCCAAGATGTGCTACTTGGAAAAGCTGACTTTTACTGGGAAGTTGAAGTATGGACTGGTTAAAAAGAAGCTTTCAATTTTTATCTATGAAAACCATTTTTGTGAGAGGGCTGATGTGCGAGTCCTCTGCAAAGTAAATAAAAAGAAAAAAAAATTCCTATTTTAGTGAACATATTTATTGACCATTGTTTAAACAGTCTTCTCAGTTAGTTTGAGTTTGGTGCTTAAAATAGTATTCTGAAATGCAATTGTGACTACATATTTGCATACAATTATTTGCAGATCCATTTATGACTATAGATGCAAACTCTGCTATTTGTTGTGTTTTGTGACTATTGGTACTATTGAGGCAAGTGCCATAAAGGCCCAAGGGGTCATAGGGCAGAAAGGATATTCAGGCAACTACCGCATCTTTAACATAATCTAGACCTCCTTCCCCAAAAGCTGGCTAGAAATTGTTTTAAATTGTGTTTTATTTTCAGAATATAATCTAATTTTTTTAAAGTAAAAACTTTTAAAATATAAATCCTGCTCTTAGGTCCAGTCCAGCAAATACTTTGCTGCTAAGCACGGTTTTGGATACTAATAGGTCAGGTTGTGACTATGAAGAGGAACACAAATATACAAGACCCATTAGTTGGTATACAGGCCAGTGGGAGTGCTTATGGTTTTACTGATGGATGTGGGGGTCAAAAGAGTTAGGATTTGTTCTTGTCCTTGAATTACGTATTGCGTATAACCATGATTTGCTTATTGAAAGTTCTACTGGATTGAAATAAATGTAGATTACCTGGATTGATTTATGCTAAAGAGAGCTTGCTAATTTTAATCTTTTCATCCAGTAATATGAATTGCCATCGGGATCAGTGTATGCTTGTCGCCTGTTTCTTAAAGCTTAGTAATATTTTGTTAAGGAAAGAGTGTGACCGTGACTGACAACTTTAATTTGTATTTTAATTTATAACCATCAGATACAGCGTTTGCATAAAAATAAGACTTTGGTGTAACTTTGGATGCCAACCCTGCATTTGGGGGAAAAAAGGGGGCAAAAAAACTTGAATACAATCTCTGTAACTTTGGTGATCACAGTAGGTTGGACATTTCTGCAGGAGGAAAATAGTAGATGCAGTCAAGTTGCTAGTTAGCTGGCCACATTTGCATACCTGCTGGTGAGACAGAGAGGACTCCAGCAAGCCCGTTTGGCGCTAAGGAAGGTGAGTGAATTGCTGCCTTGGAGAAAGCACTAGGGTCGAGATTCCACAAGGTTTTAAAGGTCAAGAGGAAGCACCTTGAGGTCAATATTGAATGTGGCTGGCAACCAGGGCAACTAAGCCACTAAGGGAGTTATGTGCTTACTCTGCCTGCTGCCAACAAAACTCATGCCAACATCTTTTTGTAGTAGATGAAGTCTATTAATTCTGCATGCATACACATCAGCAGAAAGGGTCTAACATTACACTGATCTAAATGGAACAAAACATAGACGTGAAGAAGGACAGTCGCATCCCAAAGGGGCAAGGAAGTGTATTGGCAATATTCCCAAAAAGAAGGGAGAAACATTTCACTCCCATGAAGGCACACTGGCTGTGCACTGGACCAGAGATTCCTAGGGTTGAGAAAGAGCAGTACGAGATGTTGTAAAAGAAATGCAGAGTTTAAATTGCGTCTAGATAACATAGACATTTCTCTGTTCATACTGCATTAATTTGCAGACACAGAGGAGTCAGGTGCTCTGACAACACACAGAAGTGGCAGATGGAATAGTGGTAATGATTTTTAATTACATCTTTGTGATACTTGGCATATGAATGAAATTTAAGCTTCCTGGTGATTTTATTAGATCCATAAGTGAAAAAAACTTACAGACTGAAGGAAAGAACTGAAAACAGTGCTGTGAGGAGATCGGTAATGAGTGATTTAATGAAGTAGTTAAATCCACTGTAGAACACAAACTGTTTTTAATTGGAAACATTGGACAGTTTAATCTTTCTGTCAAATGTTCAGAGGAAATCAAATACCCCGTTGTATAAAAGGCAGCTGGGACACAGGGAGAATGGCACTTATATCAGTGCTTTGTAAGAGGTCAATGACAATTTTAATTGATGCTATTTCAGTTCTTGTGGTATGGTGGTAACTAGAATAGAAGTATCTGGACTGCTTGTTCTTAGAAATATGTGGACTTTATTCAGGAGAATTTTCAGCTTAGAATCAAGTATGAAGGTTAGATGAAATCTGCAGGTACAAGAAAATGGGTGCAGTTAAAGATAATTTTATGGGTACATCCCTTTCCATTAGTTTCTGAAAAACACAAGAGTGTGGCAATAGTCACTTATTTTCAAAGACATAGTTAAGCCAGATAGCATTAAAAATGCATGTTGCACAAAACCTAGTATACAGGTATAAAAAATATTATAAACAACATTTGCTTTAAAGATGTCTTTTCTTGATTTTTGAGACTTTGCAGAGCCCTTTTATGGCTTGTTCTTTGTCGTCCCGAGATCACAGCATGGTCCTGCTAAATCCGTCTCTTGATTTCTTTGGTATCAGTGTTGCACACCATCCCAAACAGAAACTGTATTATTAAAGTAGTGGGAATAAGGGCTTGAGTTTGAAGAACAGCAGTAAAACTAAACCCAGTTTGGTTTTGCTTTTTTCACATATACAGAGGAATATTGCTGTAGGGCACTAGAGGCAATAACAGGAAACAGAATGTAACTGATTTTGGAGGTAGAGTGTTTCTAAAGCTTATCTGTGAAGGGACCTACTGTCATTCATTTAAAAGAAAATTCTAGCTTTTGGTCTTTGCTAGGGCCTGAAAGTTCGTAGTAGGGTATGGGGAAGTATTTTTTAAACTGTGGTAAATGGATGTGTGAGGAGTGGATGATCTTTTGATCTGTCTGGATTAAACACCAGGAAGGCAGACTTTGGGATTCAGGTGGTCCCATCCACTTCTATGTTTCTGTGATGTATGGTGAATTGGACTTTAGCTTGGAGTACTATTCTTCTGCGCAGAGGTATCTTCTGATATGATGCTTTTCATGTACCCACGTTTCATTTAGTTAATTTTGAACTTCTTAAGCCTAACTGTAGCAAGCCATGTTCTCAGCTAACACTAATTCCCAACAGTGTGTTGATTTCAATGAAGCAGCCTGAATTTATACAAGCTGAGGATCTAATCCAGTAGCTCTTTGCATAAGAAGGTTAGATCTGACTTAGTGACAATTCTCTTAAATACATAACATGAACTCTCTAGAGCTAATCTTTACCCTGGTCAGCAGAAATTAAGGATCACTTCACTTTTCCAAGAAGCAAATGCACATTTGCATGATTTCACACATTTCTGGGGTTACCTTTTGAAAATAGTGTAGTCTACCAATGTCACCAACATGTAAAACTGCAACAAAGTGCCGTGGTATTCTTAGAATGAGGTTGTGCTCTTTCCACTGCAGAGCTGCGTAGAAGAAAAGCTCCCTCTGGAGAAACAAGGGGGGCACGATTTCTGCAGGGCTGCTGCATGCCCAGAAAGTTGTCCACAATCCTCAAACTGATGCAGCAGGGTTTCAGATCTATTCTTGTGGTACTTCAAACCCTGATGAGCTCTGAGGATTATATTAATATTGGTAACTTTATGTTAGGACAACACCATCTTTTTTTTAAGTGTCCTTTTTTTCCCTCTGGCTGTGGCTCGTGGTGCTTTCCCAAACTCTTGTCAGTTCAGCTCACTTGTGTTTTTCACTTCATCACAAAAGTCTCTGGGTTTGAAGTGGCTACACTGGCGGCATACTTACTTCAGCTGAAGAAGTGATGAGTTAAACAGCTGCATCTCTTGAACTGTTCATTTCCAAGTTTGAATACCTTTTGATTTTTTTTCCCCAGCTCTATTGTGCTTTCTAGGTTTTAGGTGGAATCCTTCCAAAATTCTTTAATCCCATTAAAGTTTTAATCATAATAACTGTTTTGATGATGATGATGATTATTATTATTATTATGCATTCAAATGTCTTTTCAGCTTTGATTTGTGGGTGTTCTTTTTTTGCTTAATAGTAATTTGAGGATGTATTCTTAGTCTACAAAAAGTTTCATCTGAGTGGTATTCATAAATGCAGAAACTCGAATTTGTCATTATTCATTAAATGAATACAGGGTTGTTTCAGAATATTGTCTAACTTTGGGTAACACCTTCCTATTTTAATATAATTATACAATTAGAACAAGCAGAATGGAAGGTCAGGCTGTAAAGTCAGCCCTCATTATACTAAAAACACTGTAACAACTGCCTCTTGATTTATCTTGCACCAGATTTTAGTCCTCTTGCCTTCAGATACCTATAAACACTGCATTTTACTGTAGTAACACTTACATGCACATGCCTGAGAGAAAAACTGGTCCTTAGAAATAAGTTTTGAATGAGAAGGGAGAGTAGAGAATAATATAGGCTTAAATGAATATCTAAAATAACCGAACTGAGTCAAACTGTATATACATTCAGTGCAGCAAGGTAACTTGAAGTTAGGTTTCCTGGGTTTTTATCTGCCTCATCTGTTTTGCTGCTTGTAAGGAGGATTTTATGCCCTTTCCTTTCTTCTCTCTTCATTTCAAATAACAGAACTGATTCAAACTATTAATACATTCAGTGCAGCAAGGCAACCTGAAATTACATTTTCTGCTGTTTCCCTGCGTCATCCATTTTTTTGCTAGAAAAGGGGATTTCTTGCCCTTTCCTTTTTTTCTTCATTTTTTACATTTTCTGTATATTGGACTCATGATACACTTCACTCTTTTTCTTCTAACCCTTTCATGTCTGGCCACAGGCCACTCTTTCAATGATGTAGGGACACAGCTTCCATTTTGTTCTGCCTGTTTTCTTTCCTCCCCAGCTGCTGCTGGCTGACACTGCTTGGCTTGTCCTCCCATCCAGGCTGCAAAGCACCGGGAGCTTGCTCACCTATCGTTCACAGTGTCTGTGCACAAATTCCCACCCTTCTCATTTGCCATTTCAATCTCTTCCCCACATAACAATTGCTGACAAGCCCCGAAAGTCCTAGCTTCAGTGTTCCGTAGCTCTTCCTCAGGATATTACTTCATTCAGACACATGGGCAGGAGCAGCCAGCCATTCTTCATGCTTGCTTTATTAGATGGCTATTATTTTTGGAAGAGTACCACACAGTTTATGGCAGCGTCAGAGTTTCTGTGTAGCAGCGCTGAGAACACAAATACCCAATACTATCTCTTGCAGTAATCTTGTGGGTTCCTTATCCAAGTATTGCCAAACCCCAAACCTGCCTATCTTGTCAAATCCCATGTGACGTTGCCCCAGGTGATACAGCTATAAACATTGCATACACATATCCCACACATCTGTGTGCTGCCAGCACTTAGAAAGGATTTTAAAACAAATCAGTCATGTGCGGACATGAAGCCTGACATGAAGCAGAATAAATAGAAATCAAATTGTTCTGTATCTTGTGCTATTAACTTCACGGGCATAATGATTCTTCTGAACTTTCACAGCGTGGGTTACCAGCACCTGGTTCAGCAGTGCTTCCAGCTGACGTGTTTGGCCTGTCTGGGGAGCTGTGAGAAATCTGCTTGAAAAAGAAAAAAAACCCAGCCCATCCTGGCAGGGGGTATTTATAATATCTGTGTATCATACAGGGGCTGTGATCAGGACTGTGGGTTCATTGCGTTACGCTCTGTAAATAGGAGATTATGTAGTCTTTGCCCTAGAAGCTTACAGCTGAAGAGAACTCACAGAAGTGTGTGCAATTAGCTATTTTATAATATATGGTGCCTGTATATGCTATCTGTTATATTCTGGTCTGCCTATCTATCTAAATCTAGTATTACGGGATGCTATTCTTAGCTCACTAAAGACCTTTTTTTACCCTTTATTTTTCCTCAATGCATGTATATATTTCATTGCTTGCTTCTCGTTCTGTCTTTCAAATCTAAGCAAAGCCAAAACATCTGCAAGAGCAACCAACTAGCCAATAATGGTAGGTAGCAAACTGGCTGCTCTTTTTCCACTGACCTCTTCTGTTTATTGGTACATCATTTTTCCAAAACACCCCCATGCAACATGTCTTTCATCCACCTGTTGTATTGTGTCTTGTGAACTGCGTGTAGGAGGAATCGACTTCTTAACATGCCAGTACATTGCATAATGCAGTGAGCCTTGGTACTTGACTGGGGAAGTCTAAGCACTCTGTAGGCTAAACAGGAACCTAATTAAACAAAGCTGAACAGCCAGTAAGGCCAGAGACAGTATATTTTGCTTTTTTGTTCACATGTTGCATACACATTTATAAATATGTAACATATATGCCACACACAACTATAAATGCATAAATATTTAGGCTGAAGGAATATCCATAATCTGAACTGAAATTTCCAAGTAGAGAGGAAGACAAAATCCCTAACGTAGCATGTTTAAAAATTACATATTGGCAGGAACGCAACGAGAATTTAAATGTCATTCAGCTGCCATAAAATGATCTAAAATTGAACCAATGTATCATATACTATGTATTTATATGGGGGCACCTGATTTTATTGTAAAGCAGTTCAAATAGTCCTTGCTATTTCTGAAAAGTATGGGAGATGATAT